>NC_134575.1:140919259-141238686 GCF_050947875.1 Dermacentor variabilis
GTGGACAAGGTCGCGGGGTCAGATCCCGGCCACGGCGGCCGCATATGGAACGGGCCGAAATGCGAAAACGCCCGTGTACTTAGATTAAGGTGCACGTTAAAGAACCGTAGGTGGTCAAAATTTCCGGAGTCCTCCACTACGGCGTGCTTTATAATCAGAGCATGTAAAACAGCATAATTTAATTAAATTTATATTAACAGCGTGTTGACCCGCGGTAGAGGCGAAGAAGCCGTAAAACACTCTACTTACATCGGTCGATTCCGAAGGTAATACAATACTGGGCCAGCCCGCGCTGGAGGTGAAGCAGGCCTTACGCAGTCTCCTTACGTGGCTCCATATTGAAGATAGTGCAATACCCGGTTGACCCGCGGTAGAGGTGAAGCAGGCCTCACGCACTCTTCTTACGTGGCTCAATCCCAAAAATAGTGCAATACCGGGCAAACCAGAGCTGGAGGTAAAGCCGGTGTTACGCACTCTCCTTACGTGGCTCCATCCCGTAGATACTGCAATACCAGGCTAATCCACAGTAGTGGTGAAGCAGACGTTAAGCACTATCTTTACGTGGCTCGATCGCCAAGCTACTGCAATGCCGGGCCGACCCGAGGCTGAGTTGAAACAGGTACTAAGGACTCTCGTTATGTGGCTTGATCCCGAAGATAGTGCAATACCGGGCCCAACCGTGGTGGAGATGAAGTAGACGCTAAGCACTATCCTTACGTGGCTTGAACAAAGGATAGTGGAATACCGGGCGGACCTGCGGTGGACATGAAGCATCCGTTAAGCACTCTCCTTACGTGGCTCAATTCCAAAAATACTGCAATACCGACTTAACACGCGGTGGAGGTGAAGCAGGTGTTAAGCACTCTCCTTACGTTGCTCGATCTCGAAGCTAGTGCAATACCCGGCTAACCCACGGTAGAGGTGAAGCAGGCGTTAAGAACTCTCTTTGCATGGCTCAATCCCGAAGAGAGTGCAATACTCGACTGACCAGTAGTGGAGGTGAAGCAGGCGTTAAGCACTCCTTACATGGATCGGTCCCGAAGATTGTGCAATACCGGGCCAACCCGCAGTGGAATTGAAGCAGGCGTTACGCACTCTCCTTATATGGCTCGATCCCGAAAAATAGTGCAATAACGGGTTAAGCCGAGGTGGAGGTGAAGCAGGTGGTAAGCAATAGTGAATACTGGGCCACTGGGATCGAGCCCTTGCGTGGCTCGATACCGAAGATAGTGCAATACCGGGTGGACCCGAGGTGGAGTTGAAATAGGCGCTAAGCACTCTCCTTACTTGGGTCGATCCCGAAGTTAGTGCAAGAGCGGGTCGAACCGCGGGGGAGTTGAAGCAGGCGCTATGCACTATCCTTACCTGGTTCAAACCGGTAGTGAGTGCAATACCGGGGCACTCCGCAGGGGAGGTGATACAGTCGTTAAGCAAACTCATTACCCAGCCTGATCCCGAAGATAAGCCAATACCGTAGATGAAGCGGGCGCAAAACACTATCACTACGTGGCTCGATCCTGAACATAGTGCAATATCGGGCCGACCCGCGGTGCACATGAAACACGCGTTAAAAACTGTCCTTATGTGGCTCGATCCCAAAAGTAGTGCAATACCGGGACAACCTGCGGTGGAGGTGAAGCAGGCATTAAGGACTCTTCATTATGTGTATCCATGCCGAAGGTGGGGCAATACCCGGCTGACCCGTGGTAGAGGTGAATCAGATGTTAAGCTCTCTCCTTACGTGGGTCGATCCCGAAGTGAGTGCAATACCGGGACACCCCACAGTGGAGGTGACGCATTCGTTAAGCATTCTCCTTACGTGGCCCGATCCCGAAGATAGTGCAATACCGGGCCGACCCGCGGTGGAGGTGAAGCGGGCGTTAAGCACTCTCTTTACGTGGCTCAATCCCGAAGATAGTGCTATACTCGGCTGACCCGCGGTGGAGGTGAGCCAGGCGTTAAGCCCTCCTTACGCGGCTCGATCACAAAGCTAATGCAATACTGGGCCTACGCGCGATGTAGGTGAAGCAAGCGTTAAGCTTTCACCTTACGCAGCTAGATCCCGAAAATAGTGCAATACTTACCCGACCTGCTGTGGGGTTGAAGCAGGCACTAAGCACTCTCCTTACGTAGTTCGACCCCGAAGATAGTGCAATACCCGGCTGACCCGCGGTAGAGGTGAAGCAGGCGTTAAGCACTCTCCTTACGTGGAACGATCCTGAACATAGTGCAATACCGGGCCGACCCGCAGGGGAGTTGAAGCAGGCGTTACGCACTCTCCTTACGTGGGTCGATTCCGAAGTGAGTGCAATAACGGGACACCCCGCAGTGAGGATACGCATTCGTTAAGCATTCTGCTTACGTGGCCCGATCCCGAAGATAGCGCAATACCGGGCCGACCCGTCGTGGGGATGAAGCAGGCGCTAAGCACTCTCCTTAGGGTGGCTCTATGCAGAGGTTAGTGCAGTACAGACCCGACCAGCGGTGGAATTCAAGGAGGCGCTAAGCACTCTTCTTAGGTGGTTCGATCCCGTAGTGAGAGCAATACCAGGGCACTCCACAGTGGAGATAATACTGTCGTTATGCACACTCCTTACTCGGCTCGATCCCAAAGTTGTGCAATACCGGGCCGACCCGCGGTGGAGATGAAGCAGGCGCTAAGCACTATCATTACGTGGCTCGATCCTGAAGATAGTGCTATACAGGGCCGACCTGCGATGGACATGAAGCACGCGCTAAAACTGTCCTTACGTGGTTCGATACCAAATATAGTGCAATACCGGAAAAACCTGCGGTGGAGGTGAGCAGACTATAAAGACTTTCCTTACGTGGCTCGATGCAGATGATAATGCCATACTGGGCCGACCCACGGTAGAGGTGATGCAGGCGTTACGCACTCTCTTTACATGGCTCCTACCCGAAGTTTGGACAACACCCGGTCGACCCGCGGTAGAGGTGAGGCAGGCGTTTAGCACTGTCCTTACATGGCTCGATCACGATGATAATGCAATACCGGGCCGACCCGTGGTGTAGGTGAAGCACGCGTTAAGCACGATCTTTGCGTGGCTCAATCCCGAAGATAGTGCAATACTCGACTGACCCGCTGTGGAGGTGAAGCAGGCGTTAAGCACTCCTTACGTGGATCATTCCCGAAGCTAATGCAATACCGGGACGACGCGCGGTGGAATTTCAGCAGGCGGTAAGCACTCCCCATACGTGGCTCCATAAAAGAACGTAATGCAATGCCCGGCTTACCCTTGGTAGTGGCGTAGCAGGGGTTAAGCACTCTCCTTACGTGGCTCCATATCGAACATAGGGCATTACCCGGCTGACCGGCGGTAGAGGTGAAACAGACGTTGAGCACTTTGCTTAGGAGGCTTCATCTCGAACATAGCGCAATACCCTGCTGATCCACGGTCGACATAAAGCAGGAATTAGGGACTCTCCTTACGTGGCTCGATACCAAAAATAGTGCCATACCGGGACCAACCGCGGTCGAGGTTAAGCAGGCAATAAGCACTCTCCTTATGTGGCTCCATCCCGTAGTTAGTGCCATACCCGGCTGATACGCGGTAGAGGTGGAGCAGGCGCTAAGCGCTCTCCTTACGTGGGTCGAACCCGTAGTTAGTGCATTACCGGGCCTACCCGCGGTGGAGTCGAAGTAGGCACTAAGCACTCTCCTTACGTTTCTCAATCTCGATGTGAGTGCAATACCGGGGCACCCCGCAGTGGAGGTGATGTAGTTGTTAAGCAGTCTGCTTACCTGGCTCGATACCGAAGTCGTGCAATACCGGGCCGACACGAAGTGGCGATGAACCATTCGCAAAGCACTGAACTTACGTGGTCGATCCCTAATTTATTGCAATGCCGGGCCGACCCGCGGAGGAGGTGAATCAGGGGTTACGCACTCTCCTTACGTGGCACGATCCCGAAGATAATGCAATACTGGGCCAACGCTCGGTGTAGGTGAAGCAAGCATTAAGCTCTTACCTTACGTGGCTGCATCTCGAAAATAGTGCAATACCGGGCCGACCTGCGGTAGAGTTGACGCAGGCGCTAAGCACTTTCCTTACGTGGGTCGATCTCGAAGCTAGTGGAAAATCGGCCCGACCCGCGGTGGAGTTGACGCAGGCCCTAAGCACTCTCCTTACGTGGCTCGATCCCGTAGGTAGTGCAATACCGGGGCACCCCACAGTGGAGGTGATACAGTCGTTAAGCACTATTCTTACGTTGTTCGATCCCGAAAATCCTGCATACCGGGGCCGACCCATGGTAGAGGTGAACTAGGCGTGGAGCACTCTCTTTACATGGCTCAATCCCGACGATAGTTCAATACTCGACTGACCCGCTGTGGAGATGAAAGGGGCGTTAAGCACTTCTTACGTGGATCAATCCCGCAGATAGTGCAATACCGGCGCGACGCGCGGTGGTGTTGAAGCTGGCGCTAAGCACTCCCCTTTCGTGGATCGATCCCGAAGCTTGCGCAAAAACGGGCCGACCCGCAGTGGAGATGAAGCCGGTGCTAAGCAATCTACTTACGTGGCTCAATCCAGCAGATAGTGCAATACTCGGCTGACCCGCGGTGGAGGTGAGACAGGCGTTACGCACTCCTTACTTGGCTCGATCCCTAAGACACTGCTATACCGGGCCGACCCGCGGTGTAGTTGAAGCAGACGGTACGCACTCTCTTTATGTGGCTCCATCCCGAAAATTGGACAATACGCGGCTGACCTGTGGTAGAGGAGACGCAGGCGTTAGGCACTCTCCTTACGTGGCTCGATCCAGATGACAATGCATTACCGGGCCGACCCGCGGTGTAGGTAAAGCAGGCGTTAAGCACTCTCCTTACGTTGCTCGATCTCGAAGCTAGTGCAATACCCGGCTTAGCCACGGTAGAGATGTAGCGGGCGTTAAGCTCTCTCCTGATGTTGCTCAATCCCAAAAATAGTGGAATACCTAGTTAACCTGCGGTGGAGGTGAAGCAGGTGTTCGGCACTCTCCTTACTTGCCTCGATACCGAAGATAGTGCAATACACGGCTAACCCATGGTAGAGGTGAAACAGGCGTTAAGAACTCTTTTTACATGGCTAAATCCCGAGGATAGTGCCATACTCGACTGACCAGTAGTGGAGGTGAAGCAGGCGTTAAGCACTCCTTACATGCAGCGGTCCCGAAGATTGTGCAATGCCGGGCCGACCTGCGGTGTAGGTGAAGCAGGCGCTAAGCGCTCTCCTTATGTGGGTCGGCGATACAGTCGAGGATAGTGGGTAGTGGAAGGTAGTGGAATACCCGGCTGACCCACGGTAGAGGTCAAGCAGGTGTTAACCACCCTCCTTACGTGTGTCGAACCTGAGCATAGTGCAATGCCTCGCCGACCCGCAGTGAAATTTAAGCAGGCTTTACGCACTCTCCTTATATGGCTCGATCCCGAAGATAATGCGATGCTGTGCCGACCTGCGGTGTAGGTAAAACAGGCATTAAGCACTCTCCTTACGTGGCTCAATGCGAAGAAATAGTGCAACAACGGGTTAAGCCGAAGTGGAGGTGAAGCAGGTGTTAAGCACTCCCCTTACGTGGCCCGATCCCGAAGGTAGTGCAATACCGGGTGGACACGAGGTGGAGTTGAAGCAGGCGCTAAGCACTCTCCTTAGGTGGTTCAAACCTGTAGTGAGTGCAATACCGGGGCACTCCGCAGTGGAGGTGATACAGTCGTTAAGCAAACTTCTTACCTGGCTCGATCTCGAAAATAAGCCAATACCGGACTGACCCGCGGTGGAGATGAAGCACGCGTTAAAAAACTGTCCTTATGTGGCTCGATGCCAAAAATAGTGCTATACCGGGACAACTTGCGGTGGAGGTGAAGTGGGCATTAAGGACTCTCCATTATGTAGCTCCATCCAGAAGATAGGGCAATACCCGGCTGACCCGTGGTTGAGGTGAAGCAGGCGTTAAGCACTCTCCTTACATGGCTCTATACCGAAGATAATGCAATACCGAGCACACCCGTGGTGGAGTTGAAGCAGGCGCTAAGCACTCTCATTACGTGGGTCGATCCCGAAGTGAGTGCAATACCGGGAGACCCCGCTGTGGAGGTGACGCATTCGTTAAGCATTCTCCTTACGTTTCCCGATCCCGAAGATGTTGCAATACCGTGCCGATCCGCGGTGGAGGTGAAGCAGGCATTAAGCACTCTCTTTACGTGGCTCAATCCCGAAGATAGTGCTATACTCGGCTGACCCGCGGTGGGGGTGAGACAGGCGTTAAGCCCTCCTTACGCGGCTCGATACCAAAGATAATGTAATACTGGTCCAACGCGCGGTGTAGGTGAAGCAAGCGTTAAGCTCTCACCTTTCGTGGCTCGATCCGGAAAATAGTGCAATACTTACCCGACCTGCTGTGGGGTTGAAGCAGGCCCTACGCCCTCTACTTATTTGGCTCGATCCCATAGTGATTGCAATACCGGGGCACCCCGCAGTGGAGGTGATACAGTCGTTAAGCACTCTCCTGACCTTGCCCAATTCTGAGAGAGAGAGACAACTTTATTTATCCCATCTTAAAATGAAAGGAGGTGCGGGAAGAAGCCGAGGGAGTTTATCCTACTCGCGGTAGGCCTCCTCTGCCACCTCAGCCCACCTCAGGATAGATTCCTGAAGTTTGGGGTTGTAGCTGCGCATAGCAGCCTCCCACAGCTCCCTACTACTTAAAGCTCTACAAAGGTTAGGAGGAGGCGAGTGGTTCTTGCATTGCCATATAATGTGGTTAAGGTCCGCTCTGCTAGATTCCAAAGTTGTGCAATACCGCGCCGACCCGCGGTGGAGTTGACGCAGGCGCTAAGCACTATCCTTACGTGGCTCGATCCCGAAGATAGTGCAATACCTGGGAAGCCCACAGTGGAGGCGATACAGTCGTTAAGCACTCTTCTTACGTTGTTCGATCCCGAAAATACTGCATACCAGTGCTGACCCACGGTAGAGGTGAACCAGGCGTTAAGCACTCTCTTTATGTGGCTCAATCCCGAAGTCAGTGCCATACTCGGCTGAGCCGCGGTGGAGGTGAAACAGGTGTAAAGCACCTCTTACGTGGATCAATCCCGAAAATAGTACAATACCGGCGCGACGCGCGGTGAAGTTGATGCAGGCGCTAAGCACTTTCCTTTCGTGGGTCGATACCGAAGCATGTGCAAAATCAGACCGAGCCGCGATGGAGGTGAAGCCGGCGTTACGCACTCTCCTTACATGGCTCGATCCCGAAGATAATGTAATACTGTGCCAGCCCGCACTGAAGGTGACGCAGACGTTATGCTCTCTCCTTACGTGGCTCGATCCCGAAGTTAGTGCAATATAGTGCAGATAGTGCAGAACTACAGCGCATGTCGTTGCACATCATAAACGACGTGAACGTACCACCGTTATCTTGCCGTCTTGTTTCCGTCAGGTGCCACACAGGGTATGATGGGGAAGATATTGCCGAGCTCATAATTGGGCTTTTGCTCACTCAAGATATTGCCATGCCCAGAAGTCTCGTCAAAGTAATGCATGGGCAAAGAGAAATACTGCTGAGAAACTTCAGCAAGCAACGACGACACATTGGAAAAGGCACAGCAGTTGCTTACCATGACGAGATTGCGTAATTCGGCAAATGCTTTGTATTACAAGGAGAGCAAGACGCTTCGGCACCGTTACCTAATCTTGACGTGAGAGCGAGCTGATCATCAGCAGAAAGGCAGCGCCGTGCAGAGCTGCTTCACCAGTTTGGCGATTGCTCCTCGTCGACATCCAGAGTTGGTGAGACGCCGCTGATGCAGTACCGGATTATCACGGAGGAGACAGCGAGATCAATGCGACAAAGCCCGTCCCGTGTAGCGTCAAAGGAACGCGAAGTGATCAGACAACAAGTGAACTCAATGACGACGCTATCCAACCTTGAAAAAGCCCGTGGGTAGCGCCGGTAGTGATAGTAAAAAAGAAAGACGAGAGGCTACGTTTTTGTGTCGACTACCGTAAGCTGAACCTGGTGACATAGAAACACGTATACCCATTACCGCGTATCGACGGTTCTCTCGACAGGCTGAGGCATGCCTGCTACTTCTCGTCGATTGACCTCAAAAGTGGCAATTGGCAAATCTATGTTGACGATACAGACAGAAAAGTCTGCTTTCATTACTCCCGATGCGATTTACAAATTCAAGGTCCTGCCTTTCGTTTTATGCTCAGCTCCAGCAACTTTTCAGCAACTCATGGATATGGTTCTGTCAGGCCTGTAGTGGCAGACATACCTAGTATACCTCGACGACGTCATCGTTTTTTTCGGGAACGATCGAGGAACACCTGAGACGGTTGGTGGCGGTTCTACAAACAATCCGGTCTGCCGGCTTAACACTGAAAGCAGAAAAGTTACTTTGGTTACAATGAACACCAGTTCTTTGGTCATGTTGTGAGTCATCACGGCGCCCGCCTTGACCCGGACAAGATCACGGCCGTCGCAAAGTTTCCAACGCCAAAGGATAAAAAGGCAGTGAAGCGTTTCCTAGGTCTTTGCTCGTATTACCGACTATTTATAGCCAATATTTACATATATCTTAACCGTTAACACGCCTTGCAAGCGAAGGTGTTTTCTTTGTATGGGGCGAAGAAGAACAAATAGCGTTTAATGATCTATGACAACGCCTGCAAACACCTCCTTTACTGACTCACTTTCATAAGGACGCTCCTACCACGAGTCATACAGACGCTAGCAGCGTAGGTCTAGGCGCTGTACTTGTGCAGGGGCAAGAGTCAGCTGAGAGAGCAATTGCATACGCAAGGATGGCACTCTCACGCGCTCAGGCTAATTACTCAACCACAGCAAAGGAATGCCTTGCGGTTGTATGGGCAGTTATGAAGCTTCGCCCGTATCTCTATGGACGTTCCTTCAGTGTTGTCAACGATTATCACTCGCTTTGCTAGCTGACGAACTTGAAGGATCCGTCAAGTCGACCAGCGCGTTGGAGCCTCAGGCATAAAGTATTTGATTTGACAGTGGTGTTCAAGTTCGTATGCAAGCACTCAGACGCCGACTGCTTTTCAAGGTCACCGTTTGAGCAGGAAGTCACAGAAGATGACGAAGACATGGCTTTTATTGGTGTTCTAGACACGGTCACGATTGCTCGTAAGCAGCGCGAAGACAGCGAACTGATTCCGCTTATTAAATTTTTAGAAGGTCGGAGTACAAGCGTGCCCAAAAATTTGCAAGGACCTTGCCATCATTCTGCTTCCGTAATGATGTTCTTTACGAGAACTTCTCTGTTTCTCAAGAAACAGCCGCCTACTTGTCGTCCCAACGTGCCTCCAGCATGAGGTCTTGCATGCCTTCCGCGATGAAGCGTCATCTGGCCACTTCTGGTACACGCGAACACTGGCCCAAGTCAAAGAGAAACATTACTGGCCAAAGATGGCCACCTTTGTGAAATATTACGTGCGCATCTGCCTCGATTGTCAGCGAATCAAATCACTATATGTGAAACCATCTGGGCTACTACAACCAGTTCAAGTGCCCACGACCCCCTTTTGTCTAAATCGGGATGGACTTTCTTAGACCATTCTCTACTTCCAATACTGGTGATAATTGGCAAATAATTGCCACCAATTACCTGCACGCTACGCAGAAACCAAGACCATTCCAAGTGGCACCCCAGTCGAAACCGCGCGATTCTTTATTGAAAACGTAGTTCTGTTGCACTGTGCACCAGCGGTGATAATAACGGACAGAGGGAGGGCTTTACGGCTACACATCTAAAGACAGTGCTTAGCCTCAGCGGCACGGCTCACCGAAAGAACATAGCCTATCATCCGCAAACGAACAGTCTAATAGAACGTTGAAAAAGACTATTGCCGACATGCTGAGTATGCATGTGAACGTGGAACACAAAAATTCAGATGACATTCTACCGTACATCACATTCGTTTACAACACCGCTCAACAAGAAACAACGCGAAAGACACCATTTAGCTTTCTTCGTGGCCGTGAAGTGACGATGATGCTGGATGCGATTTTGCCACACGACTGCGGTAATATAGGCACGGATGCTGAAGCTTTCGCTCAACGTGCTGAAGAAGCGAGACAACTCACCCGCGTTAGAATCGCCCAACAACAGGACTACGACGCTCGAAGCTGCAATCTACGGCGCTGCTACATCACATATCTGCCAGGCGAGAAAGTGTGGGTTTGGAGTCCCATTCATCGGCTAGGGCTTTCAGAAAAGCTACTAACGCGGTACTATGGTCCGTACAAGGTTTTACGCCGCCTCAGCGACCTCAACTATGAGGTTATTCCTGAAAGTCCTGCTTCCTCTAAGGCGAGGCAACGTCCACCAGAAGCTGTGCACAATGTGCTAATGAAGCCGTATTGTTCGGAATGAAGTGCCCACACCTCGTCTGACACATCTTCCTGCTGCTAGGTGAGCATCAGGACGATGCTCACCTAGCACCACTGGGGCACCACTACTAGGTCTAACATGGAAAGCCTCCATCGATTACAGAAAAAAAGTGTGCGTTTTATTGAAAATTTACCACAACGTGAATCAACATCTGTATATTTTTCGCAGAATCGCATCCTGGACATTGAATCACTATACAAACTGCGACTATCAGAGCTTGCATATTCAGATTTCAAAATTGATTCACAACTCTTCTCTTTGAGGTATACCAAACATGAATCCCACTACGAGTTTAGGAGAACCAACTTCATCAAGTTTAAATGCAGGACGAATTACGGGACGCAACTGTTAAATTGGCAAATTCCTAATCTGTTAAACCTTTATCGTGCTCTGATAGACTTCATGGAAAACTGTTCCTCTTTGCCTGCTTTCCGAAACCAGGCAAAGAGATTTTGCTTAAATCGTGTATAAGCCAGTTAGAAATTTGTTTCCTTTGTTCTTTTTTGTCAAGTGAACACATTTGTCATGTGAACATTTTTTTTATTGCCGTATAGGAGATCCAGTTAGGATTCCTTGCTTTGTTTTTTTTCTTTTCTTGGTCAAGTGAACGTGCTTGTAGGTATTATACATAATTAATTAGATTGATTTGAATGTACAGTGTATGTATATTGCTGTATGTGAATTGTTATAATCTTCCTGTAAAAAGAAATTCCTGTTAAAAATTTTACTTCGCAACTTGCCATGTCGAAACTGTGCCTGCGTGAATTCAGGGTGTCTAGGGCCTAGTCAGGTGACCACGTGTGTCACCTTTAGCCCTCTTCACCCGGACAACTGTATATTGTCTAAATTTCAATAAAGTCAAAGTCAATGTCAAATGCTCTCTCTGGAGGGAGGCAAATGCCACATCCCGTACGCGGCACGTAGAGGAAGACGAAGATCTCGCGTTTTGCGGAAGAGAAGAGATCCATGCGCGATTGTTTTTCAGTTGGCCTGCCATTAAAGTGTCCTGCTCTTTTTTATCAGTTTCTGCTGCTTGTGAATCTTGACAATATGAACAAGCTGGAAAACGGGCGCATAGAACAGTGCCCTATTTTGCTTACAAATGTTATTCCAAATTTAAATGAGTTGAGTACCTGTGAAACGTTTGTTATGATCTGGTAATTTCTCACTTTTCTGTCACACTTGCTGGCTCTTTGCTTTAAGTGAATGGCGTGAGTCTTTAATGAGTACTATCAGATTCCTTTGATGCTTTTACTGCTCATGAAACTTCTACGCTGAGGTATGGGAGAGCTTACAAGAGTGGAAGTTAGAGTAGCTTACGCTTAGAATTGCATGGCTTATTTCGTCCGTATGTGAAGGCGAAGTGCTGAAGATTGTTCTAGATGGCAATGCAGATGAAAGAGGAAGGACTTGCGCTTCAAGTGCGACGTAAGCTCATCAACAAATTAGCTTTGACCCCCTCTTTCATAGGAATAGGGAGAACACGAAATTGAAACGTGCCTTCACAGAAGCTGTAGCAGGTTTGCTTCATGAACTCACGGTCCTCTACAGTGAAAGTCGCATGATTTACGGGTGGGACGCCGTGTTGCAGGTTTGCTTGGCGTGCGCCTTCCTTTTGGCAAGCGGCGTCCAGCTGCCCTGTCTCTTCGCCGATGATACGAGCATTCGGGTCCGATTCCATAATGTCTTGGGCAACCAGTTTAACTGCAACACACTCAGCTTCTAAAGCACAAGGTGAAGAGTTCGCAGCATGTACCATGAACCCGCTGAGACATTCTTCTTCACGCTGGTTTCCTGCTTTACGCTGGCATGTCTCTCTGGCATGTTGCCTTTTTGCGCCGCTTAGTGCAGCAGCTATCTTAGTTGTTAACATCGTAAGCGAAGCAGTAGGGGCGTGTAAGCACTGCTGATGCGTTTTCAAGCTACGCCCCGTAGGCTACGAGGAGCTACCGGCTAACCTGGCACGAACGGCAAACCATGTGCGCAAAACAACACCAGGCTATACCACGCTAGGGCCTCCGCTGCACTAAGACTACTAAAGCACTCCCTGTCTACACTTGTGTAACGATTCCGTACACCGCTTCACCGCTCCCATCTCCGTTTCACAAGCTAGTTGCAGCCCGGCTGAAGGTACGAGGCGTACACAGGTAGCATCCTTGCGCAGTGGTATATAGTTCCGGGCGTAACTGACTAATTATTGCATGTATACTAGAGTTTTATTTCTCATCGCCACATGATACGGTACAGCGATGCATGAAATGTTAGGACCTGTGCGCATGCACGTCAGGAACCGACAATTACTATGACACTTATTTCTGGTAACCGTTAAAGCCAGCCTAACCGTGATTACACAGCCAACATGGTATCAACCATTCAGCCCAGGTCACCCACTTCGATCCTTATTCATGCTTGTTATTGCCTCTCCGCTCAGTCAGCAAGAAACAAGCGGCAATATCCGTCATCGCTAAGTCTCGTCTCAAGACGAGGTCGAATCATCAGATAGGTTGTGTCCTAATTATTGAGATCAGCTGTTTGTTTTTGCCCTTCTAGGACTACAGACATGGCGCCAAGCCGTAAAACTATTTTGATTTCCAGTTAGCAGATGGCGGCCACAACATTAGCATTGGTGATGCGTTGACGATGCGAAACGCTATAAAAGCCTAATTGTTCACTGCATCGATAATTTACTACCCCGCTCTAGGATGGTACGTGATGACGGTAGCGAGAAAACGCCTAGTATACGCCGAGCAGACGCTGTGGCTAAAGTTTACCTCTGTAAGGTGTTTAGCCCGCACTACTTACTAAGGAGGCTGCGATGTAACTGCAGGGAAAACGTGGTTACGTTTGACCGGCGGGAGCTTTCGACCTTCGGGGAAGCTACCGTCGGAATGGCGACGGCAGGTCTGCTGCGACTACTCACTTTGTGAAAAGAACGATGCGCTGAGTAAACAGGACATCGGCGCCACCATGGCTGCGGCGGCGGCTCGTTTTGTAAGGAGTACAATGCACCACGTCCCCAAGAGGATGGCGCCACCATGTCCAGGGGCGATCGGCGGAGCAAGTATTGTTAGCGTGTTAGAGTGTACGCCCACACCGTCACTGTCTGTTTGGAGCAAGGGAGCTCCGGGAAGATGCGTTGCGGTGCCGTCTCATGCAGCTTACAAGTCGTCAGTCAATGGATAGACGCGGCGGCCATTTTCTGCGGAGTCGACTCTGGGATAAAGAGGCGCCTGCTCGGGGCAGCACCATGTCTGCGAAAACCCTCTCACCTTGGTGTGGTGAGTGCAACCTGTGCGGAAGTGAGTGCGTAAACCCTGCCCCTGAAAGGCCGGTCGGCTACGTTGACTTTGGACACTCCGTGTTATCGAACGGCCGTTTTCCCTCACCTGGGGATCTAGGGAGGACAGAGTGTTTATAAGCAGTCGCCATCGGCTCTTCAGGGTGCAATGCTCTTTAAGTCATGTTAGACTGATGAACTGTGAACGTGCTCATGTAGATACCGTAAATAAATGCCATATCCCTCGTTCTCCATGACAACAAGTCTCTACGTTCAACAACGTCCTCAGCGTGGATAAGTTGGATGACGGCATGGGCCAGCCACCATTTATTTCGCGCCGGACCCCAGCCATCACAACGTGCATGTAGAGCGTAACACTGATGTCGCATGCTTGTAAACGCAGCTTATCGGAATGCTTCATTGGGCTGACAATCAGTATTATTTTTCAGATTTAATCACGTTGATATGCATTATACAAGTAGTCTGCCGCTCTCTGCAGTTGCTATATTGCTACGGAACAGCCGCCACACTGTGGCTGCACTGAGGACGACGAAGACGACGTGTGTGCCGGTTTGATATAGCGTCGCCATTTTGGCCTCCATGAGCTCACCTGTAAATAAATTGTAAATAGTATTCGGCTTCAGCTTCACGTGACATTAATTTGGTGGAGGTGCATTAATTTTTCAGCGCCTGCTAATAAAGCACTCTAATGAAGCCAATATGCTTAGCTTGCGTGTACTATAAATGAATTGGTATATGACTATAACTGTAGAGACTTTGACTTTGACTTTGACTTTATTGAAATTTAGACAATATACACTTGTCCGGGTGAAGAGGCCTAAAGGTGACACACGTGGTCACCTGACTAGGCCCTAGACATCCTGAATTCACGCAGGCACAGTTTCGACATGGTAAGTTGCGAAGTACAATTTTTTTTTACGGGAAGATTATAACAATTCATATACAGCAGTATACATACACTGTACATTCAAATCAATCTAATTAATTATGTATAATACCTACAAACATGTTCACTTCACCAAGAAAAGAAAAAACAAAGCAAGGAATCCTAACTGTATCGGACTGCGGATGAAGATGCCCTTAATGGGACACTATAAGGAAAATTATTTCTTCTAGATTAGTGATCACCCATCCACAATGTTGAAAACACCCATCTGTCTGCGAGAACACGCTTGGCAGGCCAGAAAAGGCATAAAAGCTGAAGACTGCTAGCATCGCCGCCTTGAAGTGCCCGGACCAGCCAGCTGCAACGTCATGGATTTTGACTGCAAGTGCTAGCGCCGAGGAAATTATTTACTGATAAAGCTTCATTACATTGGGTTCTAGAGGAGCCAAAGACATAATATGGCATGTTTCAGGAATTTGTACTGCGCCAACACCACCAAGATCGCGAGAAATTGCATTGAAATTTCTGACGTCACATTGACGTACCGATGTGCGAGTCCCGGCACGAAATTAAGAAAAAGGCACTTTGACCTTCGTTTCGTGTTCTAATATTCAACCTGCATTTGCGACACTACCAGCGACAGAGTTTCGAAACACTACTTTAGCATCCTAAACGAATTTATTGTTTTGCTTCAGTATCACTTTAACTAGTTGCAGGATGTCCCAATTGAAGTTTACAAAACCTGGGTACCCCTTACAAATGGCGTTCTACTTCCCCCTGTAGGATGCTACTACAAACTGAATATTGTAATTTACTAAGCTCTGATCGGTCGCCCCTATCGCTGTTCCTTCATGTCACACTCTTTGGTGCCACGTCATATTATTTACAGTAATTACCTCAGAAAACGCAAATTCAATTTCTCATGAAAGCAAATTGGAACACTAATTTGAAGTCGTACTTGTACAAAAACATAACAGTGAAACGGTTCCGAGTAAATAAAACAATGAATAAGCTTTAGTAATTGCTTTCCTTGACTACATACAACTAAAGGTGGGCCCAGCAAATAAAAAATGCACTTTTGGCTTCACAATAACCTACCCGTGCTTAAGTACTTGAATGTTTCAGATTGAGTGCTTCAAAAATGATCTATTGGGCTGTGTGGGGTTTAGAAAGCGACCAGAAATATCTTTGGATTCAAAATAAATATAGAACTATTTGGTTGGGGCTCTTGGTGGGCTTTCTTTGCTAGCAAGAAGAAAATAAGAATTTTGTACAATTGTGTTTCCCGTCTCTGCACATTCAAGCTAACACAAATTGCAATCTCTTACAGACACTTGACTCGTCTCTCCCTTTAAAACCGTCCCATCGACAACAACCGCACGTGACCTCACTGCATTAACCCTTTAAAACTAACATGCCAAAGATGATGAGGTCACCTTTGACGAAGATAGGTACTCCTATCGAAACGTTGGCCAGCATTTCTGAGGCACTTTTTCCCTGTTTAAAACATCTATACTTCAAATTTTAGGTAAATTTTAGGTAAAACAGGGTGGGTTTCCCCCACCCCGTTTTTCTCTCTCCTTTTCTTTCTTTTCTTTTCTCCCCGCCTTCACACTCTCCCGCTCTTGTCCCCTCATCTTGGGAACCACGCTCACAGACGTCTGGCGACAGCGCTCATTCTCTGTGAAGTCTGTCCCTTTACAACCAGCCGCCATCGACAACAACCGCACGTGACGTCACTGCGCTAACGCTTTAAAACTAACATGCCGAGGATGACGAGGCCGCCTTTTACGAAGATAGGTCCTTCTATCGAAACGTTGGCCAGCATTTCTGAGTCACCTTATGTCTGTTTATTACCTTTATACCGCAGTGTGCTATTCCATCTGTCAGTCCCTTTTTGATCTAAAATTTTGAAAGAATTTTGCAGCTATATAAAACTACAGAACGCTTTTTCCTGTGAACATAGGTTGTACTTGGGTTCCGCAGTGTTTCTCATGCACTGCTCTTGCACTCAATGTCGGAACATTTGTCTTTATACAGCGATGATGCCTTTGATGGTATTATACAGGTTATTGCAACAATGCAGGGTTGTGGTCAGCTTCTTTGCTGTCCAAGATGATTGCAGTTTAGGCTGCATGAATATATTACGCTCGCTTGCTTAAGCATAGCGACCGCTTTATATTGTGGTGCCAGGATGGCATGAATATGCTTCATGAAACATAAGCTTTCTTTGTTGTCATTGCAGGACAAGAGGGTCCGGCTTAAGCCCTTTTGTGTATTCTGGCCACAAGATGAAACATGCTGATGAAGGTGTGGTCACAAACAAGAGTGCATTATTTGCGTTGAACATAGTATATCTACTTAAACCTTGACACACCAGTACAGTCCACTTGGAACAAATTCTCAAGACGACACCGGTTTAGAAATTCCAGAACTGGGCATACAAATGCATTGCCGTTCCAGTTAGCTTCTGCTTCAATGAATAAAACGGCGGTTTCTTAAGAAAGTAAGTGTAAGGACAGTGCATCATTACCGCTAGTTTCACGGAACATATTCTCTAAATGGTGTCATCCGAACAATTACGTTCAAGGGGATATGTTTTGCAGTCTCAGACGCTAGAATTTGTATAATGCAATTTGTGCCCACCATGTGATTACTTAGAAACCTACATAATTAATGTTTATTAAATAGCAGATTATGTATTTACATTTTTTGTGCAAGTAATGTCCACGTCGATGCGTAGACCAGCTCATGGATTAGAACTGTGCTATCTGCGCTCAAACACCCTGTATATTATACCACAGTAAAATACACGTTGTTTAATAGAACTAGGTTGATCAGTTGCATTCTTCTGTTAAGTGCTGTTATACTTTGCAAATGAGGTTAGCAGATTCATGACTGTCCTAGTATGAAAAACAATGAAGTTTATTCAGATTGTCTTTCCAAATGGAAACACATGTCGCAATTACATAGTTCGCAATTTTACGCTTTCCGTTTTTGTAGTAATACCACAGTCGTTTCTTAATCAGCATACATAAATAGCTCTATTTTATGAAAGACATGCTTACGTCCTGGGTAACAAAATGGCATATTTTTATGTGTATGACTATATATATATATATATATATATATATATATATATATATATATATATATATATATATATATATATATATATATATATATATATATATATATATATTGTACAGACAAGACAATTGCAGATGTACCCGCGTCGGCAAGACACGCAGTTGCACAAGATGGCGTGAAAGAACTCAAGCTGGCTTCCTCAGCCGCCCCAACTTCTTTCTCAACGCTGGCTCTTCACACCTAGAAACATTAACCCGCCGCCAAAGAAAAAAATTGGCAGTGGCTTAGCTCACCTATGCCAGGATACATGTAGCGTAAAGGTACGGTTATGATTGGTTATACCCTTGCCTTGCTTGCTAACCTGAGCTTACCCGGCTATGGCCTTAATCACAAATGTGTCCAAACGGATTGTTCACAAATTCCGAGTGGAAGAGTGTAGACGCACTCAGACTGTCACCGAGTTTCATAGCTCATAGTTCATAGCACCGGCGAGTCTTGGGATCGTCGGTGACACTGTCTTGATCCTGTCCCTGTTGTCGCGAGGCCATAGCCCGGCGTTGTGCTTCTTGGCGACGTCTTTTCGCGTTACTCCGGTGTCTCGACCGCACGTTTTGCCTTGCCACGCTCGTTCTTTGGACGCTCGACGGCCAACTGCCAAGTGACAACCTCGGGGTCTGAAGAATTTAAGTTTTGCAGTCTTATGCGCCGACCTGCAGCGGCTCGACTCTTCTTAACCTCCATGTCGAGCGCGCTGCATCAACCGTCTCTCCCGCGCATTTATAGACACGGTGCGCCCTCCTCGAGCATGCGCAGTGCCGCGCGTCGCCGCAATCGTAAATGCAGCAGCGGGCGCACATGGCGCCCGCCGGCGGCGAGGGCGAGGCAGCTGCGGCTGTCGTTACTTCACGCGGCTCTCGCGCATGTGAAGTATGGCAGGCGCAGAAGCACGCGAAGCTCGGCTCCAATCCGCGTAGTGTAGCTTTACGCTACAAAAGCATGATGCTACCCGATGCTACTAAACTAAAAAGTTCAAGTTTGGAATCGTGTGAGTTCGGGTTGGCGTCACCTTAACGCGCGAAATATGGTTGTAGGTGAACGTGCACGATCTCTGAGTGGTGCTGTCGACGCCGAGGCGACGCGGCACCATCGAGATTGACCTCATCGTTCATTTCACTAACGCGCCGTATCACTTTTACGGTCCAGAGCATCTACTAAGCAGCTTCTCAGATAACACCTGGCGACGGATTTGAGTCCACACCCAGATTCTGTCACCTGGCTGGTGCTCGACTTGCCGATGTCGTAAGTTGTAGCGTCGTGCCTCTGTACTCTGCTGCTACGTGCTGTGTATAGGTGCGAGTTGACGAGCTTCCTCTGCCTGTTGAGTAAGTTGCTAGGGGTCGGAAGTAAGTAATCCGTCGGTGTCGTGCAGGAGCATAGCGTCTAGTGTGGTCTGGACCTCACGCCCGTAGACAAGACGGAATGGTGTGAACCGTCTGGTTTGCTGAATGGCGGTGTTGTACGCGAATGTAACATACGGCAGGACTTGATCCTATATTTTATGCTGGACGTCTACACACATAGACAGGATGTCAGTAATTCTTTTCTTTAGCAGTTCGGTCAGTCCATTGGTCTGCGGATGATAGGCAGTCGCCTTGCGATGCTGCGTGCAGCTTAGCTCGAATATGTCCTCTATCAGTTAGGCTGTAAACGCCATTCCTCCGTCGATGATGACAGGTGATGCGGCACCATGCCTGAGGAATATGTGATCGATAAAGAACTGGGCAACTTTGTGGGCCGTGGCACGTTGTACAGCTTTCGTCTTGGCGTAGCGTGTTGATAGTCCGTGGTGACTATAATCCACTTGTTTCCGCTGGCTGACAAGGGAAAGGGTCCCGAAAGATTCATGCCGAGTTGATCAATGGCGCGCTAGATGGTGCGATTGGTTGGAGTAACCCCCTGGGCTTCAAAGACGGCAATTTCTTACGTTGATACTCGCGGTAGGTTTGCACGTAACGCTTCACCGTGCTGGAAACTCTATGTCAGTTGTACGTATGGCTTACTCTTGCAAGAGTACGTGAAAATCCCAAGTGTGCAGACGTGGGCTCATCATGGCAGGCTAGAAGAATGTCATCACGGAGGGCGGCAGATACGACAAATAGATACCGTTTGTCACTGGCCCTCTAGTTTTTCTTGTAGAGGACGCCCATTCGGAGGCAGAAACGTCGAGAGACCGCGAGAAATGTGTCGTGGGATTGTAACATTCTTACCTTCTAGGTGATCGATGAGAGGGCGTATTTTGGCTTCGTCGCGCTGCCGTATGATCACCTCAGATGCGGTAAGGGCCCCAAGAAATGCGCCGTCTTCGTCCATGTCCTTAGCGCTAGTTTTCATGGAAGCGCGCGACAACGTGTCCAGATCTTCGTGTTTGCGGCCCGATTTGTAGACGATGTTAACATCGAACTCCTGCAGACGGAGACTCCATCGAGCAAGTTGCCCGGACGGCTCTCGTAAGTGGGCTAACCAATACAAGGAATGGTGGTCCGTCACCACCTTGAAAGGGTGACCGTAGAGATAAGGCCGAAATTTGATGATGGCCCACACAACCACTAGACACTCCTTCTACGAGGTGGAGTAGTCGATTTCGACGCGTGAAAGATTCTGACTTGCGTAAGCGATCACACGCTCAACGCCTTCCTGGGGTTGAACGAGTACAGCGCCAAGACTGATATTTCTTGCGTCGGTATGTACCTCGGTGTCAGCGTCCCAGTGAGCGAGGACGGGTGATTCCTGCAGGCGCTGCCGTAACTCGGTGAAAGCTGCGTCTTGTTCATAGGTCCAAACGAAGTGTGTCTTCTCGCGTGAGGCGTACGAGTGGTTCGGCGATCCGCGAGAAATTAGCGAGGAAGCGACGATAGTACGCACAAAGACAGTGAAAGCGGCGTTCTGCTTTCTTGTCACGAGGATTCGGAAAAGCAGCAACAGCAGATGTTTTGTCTGGGTCAGGCTGGACGCCGTCGGTGTTAACGACATGCCCGAGAAGCTTCAGCTCTTCGTAACCGAAGTGACACTTTTCTGGCTTTAGCGTAAGATTAGCAGAGCGGAGCGCCTCAAGTACCGCCAGTAAACGCTTCAGATGTTCTTCGAATGTCGACACAAGCACGACGACGTCATCTAAGTGTACTAAACAACTGTGCCACTGCGGACCCGTCAGAACAGTGTCCATCATTTTCTGGAATGTGCCCGGTGCAGAACACGGCCGAATGGAAGCAATTTATGTTCGTACAGTCCATACGAGGTAACAAAGGCAGCTTTTTGCGATCTCCTTCGTCAACTTGGATTTGCCAATATCCACTCTTCAGATCTATACATGAAAAATACCTGGTTCGCCGCAGTCGATTTAACGAATCACCGATCTGCGGAATCGGATAAATATTTTTTGTGACGTTATTCATTTTTCTATAGTCAACACAAAACCGAAGGGTTCCGTCTTTATTTTTGACGAGGACCTCTGGCGACGATCAAGGGCTTTGGGATGGTTGTTTGACGTAACCGTGAAGCATTTCTTTCACTTGGGCATTAATCACGTTGCGCTCTTTCGCCGACACGCGATAAGGCAGTTGTCGTATGGGACGAGAATCATCATAGGTGATTATTCGGTGTCTCGTGATGGGCGTCTGGCGTACTTTAGAAGATGCCAAGCACTCCTTGAGCCAAAGTAGCAACATGCGCAGCGCTATCTGCTTTTCCTCCGAAAGGTCTGAATTGATGTCGATAGTGCTGAGTGTATGAGCTGGGTTGTCCTTTGTCATAGATGCAAAATCATTCAGCAGTGTCTGCTATGGGCTCAGCGAAAGCGATAATAGTACAACGAAACAGGTGCCGATTTTCCTGGCTGAAATTCGTCACGAGGAACGCAGAACGTCGACCTCGAAGCATACTGAGACTGCGTGCTGCACGTACACCATGAGTCAGCATATGAGAGGAATTGCCCTCTGCAACAGCTTCGCCGTCACGCAGATCGTCACATACGACCGCTACCAGGACTCTTGCGCGTGATGGTAAAGTTACACTGTTGGGCCTAAACCATAAGCGCGTTACGTTGGCAACTGTCGCGGATGAACACTGCTCTTTCTGTCGAAAAAGTACGTCACTGTGCGCTCCCTCGAGGTCTATAACGGCACCATACTCTCGTGGGAAGTCGACGCCCAAGATGAGGTCTCGAGAACAATCACGGAGCATAAGGGAGCTGCCTTGAAACGTAGACCCACGAATTTGTACCCTGACTGTGCACATTCCCAATGGTGTTACGATATGCCTGCCAGCTGTACGAATTTCCGTTCCAGACCAAGGCGTGATAACTTTTCTAATTTCCTCACTAGTGTCCCGCAGAAGATTGAGTAGTCGGCACTCGTGTCCAATAACGCACCAACGTGGCGGACGTCGAGCACAACAGGTATGTCTAGCGAGAGTTTGTCGCAGAGTTCGGCTGCTGGAGTCGTTGAATTGTGCTGAATAGACCGTGCTCGCGTCAATGGGACGTCTTCGGAAGGGTGATTATCAGTGGCCTCGACCCCGAATGTCGGTGTTCTTAGTTTTCTCAGCGAGGGCTTAGCGATCATCCCTGCGCTGCCATTCGAGGTCTTCTAGGGGCTGAGGAAGATCGCCTCGGGGAGGCGAGCACGACTGCCACTGAAAGAATTGTGGCATACCTTCCTGGATTAGGTATTCTTCAATCGCCCTAGGCATTTCGCCATGTCAGGGCCCTGGTGAATCCGCGGCAAAACCTCGCAGTCCAAGGCGGTGGTATGGGCACTCACGGTATACGTGACTGGCTTCTCCACAGTGATTGCACCGAGGCCTTCTGTCCGGGGTACGCCAGACGACAGATTTCCTTTCGAGCAGGCGCCGATCCTCCATACGTTGGATCGGTTGCACTGATGGGAGTGGCGGGACGTATGACGCGGTGTAAGATGCGGCGGGGGGTGAAATGGGTCGGAGTCGGGACAGGGACTCGCCCCAAAGCTTCTGCATACGACGGCCGCTGCAAGTGTGCTGTCACCGGCGGCGCATTGCTGCACAGAATCGCTTGCTGCACTTCCTTTCTCACGACGGCAGAAATGGAACCCAGCTTGAGCTGAGGCGGGCAGCTGAGCCGTTGAAACTCACCACGCACCACAGAGCGCATAAGGTCTAGGAAAACGCCCACCTTTCCAAAGGCAATAGCGTCCGTCAGTGAAGCACAGTTCGCGTGCCTGTCATACATAGCTGAGCGTTGTTCCGAAGGTGAAATAGCGCTCAATTGCCTTTCATAGAAAGCAGAGCGCTCGTGTAGCATCTTTTCCATCATGGTGGCTTTGGTCAAGAATTCAGCCAATGTCTTCGGCGGGCTTCGAACAAGGCCAATTAATAGCCGATTTTTAACTCCCCGCGCCAGATGGCGCAGCTTCTTTTACTCTGACATGGTTGGGTCCACACGACGGAAGAGGCGCGTTATATCCTCTGCGTACGACGTCAGGCTCTCATTCGGCAGATGAATGCGGGATTGGCGCGCCCGTTTGGCTCGTTCGCGACGATCACCATTGGTCTATGTCTCCAGCAAAGCACAGAAGAACTCGATCCACGATTTTATTAGCCCTGCTCGGTTCTCGTACCAAGTTTGAGCTTCATCGTCCAAGCTGGAGTAGCCGTTTCTCAACTTTGCCGCGTCGTTCCATACGTTTATCTCGGCAACGCGCTCAAACTAGGCTAACCAGTCTTCTACATCTTCGAAGATATCCCCGTGGAACACTTTCTGCACTCGGAGATTCTGCACCAGGTACTGACTTGCCGCTGTGGCCGTACCTTGTATAATGGCCGGCAGAGACGTCGACGTTCCTTACACACTAGTACGTGGGGGCATCGATAGGTTTGCGGAGAGATGATCAAGCTCCGGAGGCAATCGTCGGATTCTCCTGCTGGTCCGTTGAACAAGCGTGTTCACTAGTATACGACTGGTACTCCTGCCACCAGGAGGAGTTTGTGGCATCGGATGAACCGTACCGCGCACCCCCACGAGTTTTGTCACGAAAAGACAATTGAACATGTACCCGGCGTCGGCAAAACAGACAGTTGTCCAAGATGGCGTGCAAAACTTATGCCTGCGTCCTCAACCTCCACTTCTTCCTCGTCAGCTCCCGCCTCTTGATGAGCGCACGTTCCAGTCACAATTTCTTTTTCAGCACTGGCTCGTGACACCTAGTGGCAATATATATATATATATTGCAAAGGTTTTTATTAGTCAGCAGCGTTTGATACCGGCCGTTAGCACAGGACACCGACTCTCAGCACAAGCGGCATTCACGAGCGAAAGCGCTGGAGAGGATGGGTAAATATGTCGCTTTAATACTTCTCTACAATTACCCCTGGGAACGAAAAGGGAGCTAGCACGGGACCTATGAGCGGGTCACTATGAGTGACCTATGTCACTATGAGCGTATGAGTGACCTTGTCACTATGAGTGGGTTATTGTAGGTCTTGAGGCGGTGGACGATGACACTATCTCGTCTACGACGGCGCATGTCCGAAGATGGTTCAAGTGGCTCGATCACGTAGTTCACGGGAAATTGCATTCAATGATGCGTCAGGGCCTTTCATACTCGGGCAGTAGTTTTGACGAGAGCCCAGGTGCAGTCGAAGGGACCGAGAGCCACGCAAGCGTTCCGGGGAGGAACGCGGGCTCACAAGTGGTGTCACCACGAATTCTCTTCTTGTGCACTTAATATATTAAAGTGAAGGCCCGCGCGAGATCGCGACCCTCTTCAGCATGTGTTGCTGTGGCTTAAATACGCACACACTCAGATGCATCCAGCTTGTACGGAAGGGTTGTGGCGATTGTATACGGCGGGTGCCGGCCGTACATTAATGAAAAAGGTGGAAAGGTAGTGGTTTCTTTGACTGGCGGTATTGCAGGCGTAGTATGTGAAGGGCAGAACAGCATCCCAATTTGTGTGGTGAGAGGCTACGTACATTGCGAGCATGTCGCCAAGCGTACGGTAAAAATGTCCTGTGAGACCATTGGTCTGCGGATGGTAAGCAGTAGTTGTGCTGTACACAACGGGTCATACTTTCACGATGACTTCGGCGGCTTCCGATAAGAAGACACGTGCGCGATTGCTGAGTTACTCCTGTGGTGGACCATGACGCATTATGAATCAGCGAAGCAGGAAGGAGGCAACATCGCGCGCTATAGCCGCTAGACGAGCGGCAGTTCCGGCGTATCATGTGAGGTGATCAGCAGCCACGATAACCCAGTAGTTACCACCAAATGTCAGAGTAAGTGGCCAATACAAATCGCCATGTCGCCATGTTCCGGCTATAATTGTACGGCCGCACATTTTCGGTAGTTACAGACGATCACGCACTCTGCTGGCTGTCTTCCCTCAGGGACCCGACTGAACGGCTTTGTCGCAGGGCTTCGCGGCTCAAGGAATTTTCGCGTGTTGTAAAATATAGATCTGGACGTCTGCACAAGGACGCTGACTGCCTTTCTCGTCATCCCGTGGATCCCCCTGATCTTGCTGCGCATGATCTGGTGACATGTGTGATCGCTTTTACTGACATGATCAACATGCGCGCCGAACAACAACGCGACCAATATTTATAGTCCATCATCGTCGGAGTGCAATCTGGCAGCACTGACGCCACGTGCCACAAGTTGGTTCGGCACGACGGCATCCTCTACCGCCGTAATAACAACCCTGACAGCCTTGAGTTGCTCCATGTCCTTCCTCGTCATCTGCGATCCGTTACTCTCGAACAACTTCACGAGGCAACGACAGCGGGACACCTTGGCCTTTTGCGTACATACATACGACCGCGTACGATGCCGGTTTTTCTTGCCGGGTCCCTGCCGCTCCGTGCGTCGTTCTGTCGCAACTTGCGAATTGTGTCAGCGGCGAAACGAAGCCCACCTGCCAGCGGTCAGCCGACTCCATTCAATTAAAGTTCCCCCTCAACCGTCCTTTCGCGTAGGCTTTGACGTGCTTGACTCTTTTCCGATGACGACTAGAGTGAATAAGTGGATCGCCGTCGCTACTGATTACGCGACAAGCTACGCGATAACAAAGGCGTTCCCGACTAGTTGCGCAAAATACGTCGCTGATTTCCCCCTCCACGACGTCATTCTCTACAACGGTGCACCTCAACAGTTACTTAGAGACCGCGGCCGCTCGTTCTTACCTCGATTTGTCGACGACCTCCTCCGCTCTTGTGCGACTGAGCACAAGCTGTCCACCGCCTACCACCTACAAACGAACGGTCTTACGGAACGACTCAACCGAACAATCGCAGATACGCTGCCGATGTACGTCTCCAACGATGACCGCGACTGCGAAGCCATGCTAGCTTACGCGACGTTCGCGTATAACTCGTCCCGACGTGACACCGCAGAATATTCGCCCTTTTAACTCTTGTACGGACGGCCCTACATCCGGTCATGTTGACGAGGAAGCCGAAACCTTCTATGAAGACGTGGAATCGCTGCAGAGGAAGTCAAAACAAAATAAACTATACTGATGCAAGAATTCAATGCCAGGGTAGACAAGAAGCAGAGTGGAGAGAATTCAGTGGGGGAGTATGGCATAGGTTCTAGGAATAGCACGGGAGAGTTATTAGTAGAGTTTGCAGAACGGAATAATATGCGGGTAAAATACCTTATTCGGCAAGCGGGTTAGCCGAAAGCGGACGTGGAGGAGCCCGAATGGCGAAACTAGAAGTAAAATAGACTTGATATTCTGCGCTAACCTAGGCATCATACAAGATGTGGACGTGCTGGGGAATGTCCGCTGCAGTGACCATATGAGGGTAAGAGCTCGAATTAGCCTAGACTTGAGGAGGAAACGGAATAAACTGGTACAAAAAAAGCCGAGCAATAAATTAGCGGTAAGCGGAAAAATAGAGGAATTCCGGATCAAGCTACAGAACAGGTATTCGGCTTCAACTCAGGAAGAGGACCTCAGTGTTGAAGCTTTGAACGACAATCTTATGGACATAATTAAGGATTGTGCAATAGAAGTCAGTGGTAGCTCTTCGTAAGACGGGATACCAGTAAAGCATCGCAGGCGACGAAAATCTGATCAAGAAATGCCAATGTATGAAAGCCTCTAACCCTACATCTAGAATAGAACTGGCAGAACTTTCAAGTTAATCAACAAGCGTAAGACAGCTGACATAAGGAAGTATAATATGGATAGAATTGAACATGCTCTCAGGAACAGAAGAAGCCTAAAATCAGCGAAAAAAAAAACTAGAAATGGGCAATAATCAAATGTATGCGTTAAGAGACAAAGCCAGCAATATCATTACTAATATGGATGAGATAGTTGAAGTGGCTGAGGAGTTCTATACAGATTTATACAGTACCAGTGGAACTCACGACGCTAATGGAAGAGAGAATAGTCTAGAGGAATTAAACATTCCACAAGTAACGCCGGAACAAGTAAAGAAAACCTTGGGAGCTATGCGGAGGGCGAAGGCAGCTGGGTAGGATCAGGTAACAGCAGATGTTTTGAAGGATGGTGGGCTGATTGTTCTAGAAAAACTGGCCCCCCTGTAAACGCAATGCCGCATGACCTCGAGCTTGCCGGAATCTTTAAAGAACGCCAACATAATCCTAATCCATAAGAAAGGGCACCCCAAAGGCTTGAAAAATAATAGACCGATCAGCTTATTGGCCATTGACTACAATGTACTTACTAGGATAATCGCAAATAGAATCTGGAACATCATAAACTTCTGTCAACCAAAGGAGCAGGCAGAATTTCGTAAAAGCTATTCAACAATGGACCCTAGTCACACTGTCAATCAGGTCATAGAGAAATGTGCGGAGTATAACCAACCCTTATATGTAGCTTTCATTGATTACGAGAAAGCGTTTGATTCTGTCGAAACCTCATCAGTGTAGCAGCAAATCAGGGTATGGACGAGCCGTATGTAACGATACTGAAGGATATGTATAGCGGCTCCGCAGCCACCGTTGTGCTCCATAAGGAAAGCAACAAAATCCCAATAAAGATGGGTGTCAGGCAGGGAGACACGATCTCTGAAAAGCTATTCACAGCGTCCTTTCAGGAGGTATTCAGAGACCTGGATTGGGAAGAATTGGGGATAAGAGTTAATGAAGAATACCTTAGTAACTTGCGATTCACTGATGATATTGCCTTGTTTAGTAACTCAGGGGACCAATCGCAATGCATTCTCACTGACGTGGAGAGGCAAAGTAGAAGGGTGGGTCTGAAAATTAAATTGCAGTAAAATAAAGTATTGTTTAAGAGTCTGGGAACAGAACAGCAGTTTACGATAGGTAGAGAGGCACTGTAAGTGGTAATGGAATACATCTACCTACGGGAGGTAGCGACCGCGTATCCGCATCATGAGACTTAAATAATCAGAAGAATAAGAATGGGCTGGGGTGCGTTTGGCAGGCATTCTCAGATCATGAACAGCAGGTTGCCATTATCCCTCAAAAGAAAAGTGTATGACAGCCGTGTCTTACCAGTACTCACCTACGGGACAGAAACGTGAATCCTACAAAAAGGTTTTACTTAAATTGAGGATGACGCAACGATTTATGGAAAGAAGAATGATAGGTGTAACGTTAAGGGGTAAGAAAAGAGAAGATTGGGTGAGGGAACAAATGAGAGTTGATGACATCTTAGTTGAAATCAACGAAAAAAATTGGGCATAGGCAAGACATGTAATGAAGAGGGAAAATAACCGATGGCCATTAAGGGTTACGAACTGGATTGCAAGAGAAGGGAAGCTTAGCAGGGGGCGCTAGAATGTTAGGTGGGCGGATGAGATTAAGAAATTTGCAGGGACAATATGGTGGCACGTAGCACATGACCGGTATAGTTGGAGAAGTTGGGAAGAGGCTTTTGTCCTACAGTGGGCATAGCCAGCCTGATCATGATGATGGTCGCGACCCCACATTATCGTTTGAGGCCACCACCCTCCGTTCTGCGCCACGTGTTGCAACTGCATACGCTTGTGAAGTCATCGAATGCGCTCACATGGTTCATCCAGTCGTCCTATCTCGTTTGGTAGCCCCGCAGCATTTACAAAAAGAACGTTGACCAGTGCAATCACGATGACCAGTTCACGCAAGGTGCTTGGGTGCTCCTTTGGTCACAATGCCGTTGCATCGGCCTCTCCCAGAAGCTTCTCTCTCGCTACACAGGGCAATATGAAGTCCTACGTCAAGTTAACGACGTAAACTACGAGATTGTGCCGCTACAGTTTAATGCATCACCAAGTCCGTCGCCTGTTGACGTCGTACACGTTTCGCGGCTGAAGCCCTACTTCACTCCAAATTCTTCGCCTGCTATGCGCGGAGACGGCGCTTCACCACCTGGGAGTCCTGTTACCGAAGCATGAACGAAGAGAGGAAGAAGATCGCGAAACGCTGGCTGCATGCTGCTGGTTTTTGGTGGTCAGCCATATTATCGACTCCGACTCATTTTGTATATATATTGTAAATATATACTACTATACTCCCAACATCCCCGTAACATATTAAGGGCCCACATGATCGCCAATTATTCTTTTTCCGTCACGGTGTAGTTACTTCCGGCTTTTGTAAGCGTGAGACTTGCATAAACCGCAACGTATTCAGAAAACGCCATGTTCGCGCAGGCATGGACTGCGCTGCGTCCAAGACTGCTTGCATCAGGGTGCGCCTCTTTATGGGCCGACGGGTCGCACTAACGCACAATTGGAATTGGAGCACACGGCGCAGGATTGCGAACGCCTTGTCGTACTTAGACTATCTCGAAGTGAGGGTTAGCGCTGCTTCTAAGGAGCTTCGTCAGCGGTGACCTGATGGTGGCGAAGTTTTAGATGAAGCGTATAATCTAGTTACACAGGCCTACAAAGCTACGTAGATCTTTCGCGGATGTAGGTTTAGGCAATTCGGCGACGGCCCGAAGTTTGGCTGGATTGCAGAGAATTCCATCGTTGCAGACGACTTAACGTAGAATTGTCAGCTTCCAAGCAGCAAATCGGCACTTCTTGTGGTTTAATCGTAATCCTGCGCTTGTTAAACACGTCAAAAAGACCTTGGTCATTGAAGTTGCGTAGGGAAGTCACGAGCTAAAAGGAGAACGTCGTTAAAAAAGACGCGCAGAACTATGTCCATCATGCGCTCAAACGTTGCCGGCCCGTTACAAATTCCAAAAGGCATTACGTTAAATTCTTATCGGCTGTCGGGTGTTGCAAAAGCTCTCTTCGGCCGAGCGGCGTCTACCATTGGTACTTACGAATACCATGAGCACAAATCTAGAGTTGAAAAAACTCTGCGCTTTGTAGACTGTCAGTCACGTTGACTATGCGCTGGAGAGGGTCGACGTCCTCGCGGATGATCTTCAGGCGGCGGTAGTCTGCAGAAAACCTCACAAAACCATCTGCATTTGTAACTAACGTGACAGGGGATGCCAGGTGGTCGACTAACCTCGCGGCGAAGCATGTCTTCGCCTTTTTCGTTGATTACACGACGTTGTGAGATACACGATACAGACGTAGCCGCAATGGCGGTTGTGTGCCAGTATTGTTGCGATGTGTGACAGTTAGGTCGTCAGCCCATGGAAGATGGCCCTGCATCGAAAGAACCAAATTCTTCTAGAAGGGACGAAAGCTGAGACCACTGGACTGGTGTAAGTGCATCGGCCACAGAAGAACGGAACACAACACTGGGCGATAGGACACACGTAGAAACAGCGCTGAGCGCACTGGAAGTAGCGCAGTAATTCTCATTGGGTATGACCATAACTTGCACATCTTCTATCGCTCCTACATTGCCAAGACATTCCCTTCGGAGGAGCAACACCGGCTATGGAAACGGGTGGCAAACGAAAGTGGTGCTGTAGTCCTGTATGATATCCACTGTCGGAAAAGGCAGCAGCAGACATTTCTGAGTGAGAAAGCGGTCTGATTGAGACAGTAGTGCAAGAGCGTCTGAGATTTCGCTGCAGCATATGTCCATGATTGTTGAGGCGTTCGCAGGAATGTGCGTGTCGGCTTGGAAAAGAATTTGCCTCGAAAGCGAAGAATTATCAGTGAGAGGGAAATACAACAGCGACAAGAGTTGTATTTCGGCCCGTGCGCAATGAATGACGGCACTCTGGCACGAGAGAAAACCCAAGCTGTGGGTAACGTCATTAGAGCACAAGGAAAGGATGATGAATTCTGTGGTGTATAGAACGGGGACAATGACTGCACGAGCATTGGAAACTGCAAAAGGGTGCACATGATAAGCACTGCCTGTGCGAAGCGACTGCTTAAAAAGGTGCGTTGTGACTTCAAGAAGTAAGTGGCAAAGCTTAGATTCGATAACGCATACTGCGGCTCCAGTGTCCACGAGTGTGAATGCGCGAACACTGCCCGGTCAAAAAATCCGACAGAGCGATCGTTTTGGACGCACAGCGTTCTTGACGGTCCTTCAAGATTTGTTATTGGCGTCCTTCCAACGCCGATAAGATTCCTGAAGGTCTCTCAGGAGAGCCTCCGAGCACGCTTCCTGTACCAATCAGGTTCTTGAATGTCCCTCGAGGCGCTCTATGGGCACGCTTCCCAGGCCAATAAGATTCTTGAAGGTCCCTCAAATGCTACAGGTGAACCTCCGACAGCGATATGCTTGTTGGATTTCCGTAAAGGCCTTCTATGGGAGCGCTTCCCAAACCAATATGATTCCTTAAGGTCCTTCCAGCTTATAGGTGACTCCCCAACAGAAGTACGATTCTTGAACATGTCGCTTCAGAGCACCTTGCCGCAGCAATACGACTGCGGAATCATATATACGTGCCTCGTATTGGCTAAGAACTTTTGGGCTTCTTAAATACGTTTCACAATCCAACTAGTACACAGACCACTTAATCTTGCCATAATAGGCCGACAACGACGTGACCGACGAACGCATGTCCGCGCAGTGTGCGGGCTTCAGCGAACGTTCGTGGAATGCCGACGAAACTGCCGATTGACTGCCGTACCAGATATCAGCCGTTCGACAGCACGATTTCCACAACTCCTTCGCGTTTATATATACTTTCTCATGCCGTGAAAGAATCAAATCATTCCTCGAGAGTTCGAATGGACAAACTTCGATCAGGCTTTTTGCGTTCTGCGATGGATATATATGCAGCGCAGTCAACGAGGTCGCTCGCGCAAGCCACCGGCAGATTTGAACTAACTGCTTTTATGATTCAGTTTGCAGCCATAGCGATTTCCGCATTTTCCTTCGCACAGTGCAAGCGGCAAGCAGCGACAAGGTGCTGTGCCCCTGCCGCTCACTGTTTGCGCGAAAGCGGCTGGCACGTCGCACTCGATTTCCGCGGCGCTTCGCTGAATGAAATGTTGCTGTGTAGATGGCTGTCTTTGTGCGCATTGTTACGCTGACACACATATGTTTTCAGATGCAGTGGTTGCTTTTTATAATACGCCAAACAGTCAGCAAGCGTCGTTCATTTGGCAGAGCAGCATCGCTCGGGCAAAATGAGTGCGCTTGTGAAAACCACTTCGATCTGAATGTCAAATTTCGACTCGATCGAGAAGGCACTTCTACGACGCAGAGCTACTATGGATTGCATTATTTTGATGTTTCTCTCACGTTATCGCGCAGGAAACTGACGTGAAAGAACTTGTTTTTTTCGCGTATTTGCTTGAACTTTCCGATTGCGCAGCGCTGCTGATGTGCAGCTTCGTTGACAATCTTAGTGGCTGCCACATGCACGAGGTAGCTATGCCATTCATTGGGCGCACTGGTCGAAAGACTACCCCAATAAACGTACCTTTGCGGTATCGATTTTGAAATAAACATTTCTCGAAATTTATGTCATATACATATATTGTATGGTACCTACGTCTGAACTGCAGCTTGCGAAACATGAAAACACTTAATTACGCTTAATAGCTTGGAAGTGGCACAGCTAGGTCATCTGGCACCCGGCCCCCAGAGGTCCTCTGTAATCGATTGCCCGGCGTAGTCAGGAAAGCGAGGATGTCGAAAATTTCCGGAGAGTGGTGGGTGGTGTGTCAGCACTAGCACAGCCGCCTCGGACCCTCCTCCTTTTGCTTTGATTCTCAGAGATCGATAATGTAGAATTTATACAGGCTCTTTTATTTTCCGCACGAAATAGCACAGGGTGCTGCACTGATAACTTGCAATAGGCGCAGTTGCACATATGCTGTCAGACTGTAAGGCTTGGGAGCCAATACAGATGAAGTTTTAATTAGCAATTTGAGAGGCGGTAATGCATTTGCAAAATTTAAGCTCGACAATCAAATGTTGTCAAGCAACAACTTCACAGAAATCTTCGTAGGCACTATGGCGTGTCGTATTTTAGCTGTCGCCCGCCCGGAAACAAAACGAACATTAAACATGTCAGAGACGCTGATCTCCCCTCCCTATCAGAAAATGCCACCTGCTTCCTTGCTGAGCAAGTGCCAATGCTATGACAGTCACGAGTTCTGTTCATTCTTATTTATAAAGCCTTTCATGACTTGCTGCTATTGGCAAACGTGATCACCCGAGCTGCGGTACTGCCACAAGATTACAAACAGAATACAGCATTCTCTACGTCGATTGCCTGTGTAACCATGCAAAAAAGTGAGAAGGCCACCGGCGAAAGTATGTGCTACTGTTGGTCTGCAATGGCAGTGGTGAGGATAGACAAATAGACGTCACTGGTGCACTATTTCATATTTCTTTTGGTACTGCCATACTGCGCCGCCCACAGTGCCAAAGTACTGTATGCTCTAGCACCCAAGAGGATTTTGTATAGAAAAGAAGTTTTTGTAGAGTTCGTGTTGAGTTTATGTTGAGTTCATTTGGGGGCCTCAATTCCGTAATTGCAATGTTTCCTCTATAATTGCTAATTAAGCAGTTATTTATGATATCCTTATTAATTATTTGCCATATTTTGCCCCATAGCGAGTTCCTAGTGGACACAGACATAACCTGCAAGAATACCGGGAGCTACCCTCATAAAATTCATCTTTTTTGTCTAATTTCGTGTAGCTGAAACAGGACACTCTATTTGTGACATGAAATCACGCAACAAGAGCAGCAACAGGAGGACGTGGAGGAGGAAAAAAAAGAAGGAAGCAAAGGTAGGAAGCAAGGTCAACAAGAGGCACGTCCAGTTTGCTACCTTAGACAGGCGAAGGTGTTTAAGGGAAGAACAGAAAGAAGAAAAAGGGAAGAAGGTACTACCGGTGTGAATACGTGTGGATGTGCATAATTTCGCGCCTATAATCAGTCGCTGAGGCTAGTCAGTTTTATGAAACGTAGCAGTGCCCGCGTCGCATTGTGAGCCTGCGACACATGGTGGCATGGTCCAAGAATCTTAGTATCTGAAAATGGTCTGCTATCTAATCGGTTTAACATCGTGCGAAAAACGTCGCTTTCGATCTCATAGAGATTACAAAAAGGCAACACTTGCTTGATCGTCTCTTAACATTGGCACGACAAACAAAAAGGTGTGTTGTTCTTTCCAATAAACACCGAGTAAGTTTCACAAAACCACCTCTAACCAGTGGCAACTAGAGGCGGCACAGTAAAGTTGCATCACAGCGGAAGAAGTTGGATGGAATCTGCAGCCTCAGTGACGATCCAGCCGGTGGAGACGGTAGTTGGAGGTAATCGGGGAGTTCCACAAAGTTTCAGTCTTGTCTTGAGCAACTAAACGACCCCTCGCAGCGTCTGTGCTTGATAAGGGTATAGGAAGTGTCACGGTTTCTTAATGGATGGACCGGACGACACCATCAGTAAGATCATTTGCAGCGAAGCCATAGTGCCCCGGAAGCCACTGGAAGATGATTTCATGTCTGTTTATAAGGGCCTGATGGGGAACACCTCTGGTCTAAAAGACCAGTTGTTCGTCGGTCTTGCATCGTGCGTATGACTACAGACTCTGAAAGGCTGCCTTGGAGTCACAAAAAAAACGACCCACTTTCAAGGTTTGGCTTGTGCGATGTAATTAACAGCGGCACGTATAGTGGCAAGTTCTGTTGCCGTATATGTCGTTATATGGGACACTTTCAACGTAATTGTAACTTCCAAGGCCGGCATGATAACAGCGCCTGTTGAGCTGGTGCCTGAGACAGAGCACTCATTGTAAATCTACGTTCTTTGTTCATATATCTCGTTCAGTAATAACGGCGGGAACTGACCTAGAGCCACTGTTTATTGACGGGTCTCCTTCCTAATTCCTGGAATCGTGAGACGTACTTATGGCTATAGTAGGCACCAGATTGGTAAAAGTGGTCTTGCTGCTAGGTAAAGCCCGACGGAAGGTAGCATTGATGCGTCGCAACAATTTTGGTAAACGTGGCTTAAGGTCTTTGTGCTGAAAAAGTAGCAATATAGTGACTATGTAGTTTGTGCTTTAAGCTTGTTTGTCGTCATATATGTTGGAACCAAGGAGTCTTTCGTAAGCATGAGTGTTGCACGAATCGGGCACATTGTAGTAGTCCAAGTCTTGTCCGTAGAGCCAGCCTTGTAAACTTTTGAGGGTATAAAAGTTTATTTTACATATGTTCGCCAAAACCAGGCAAGCTGTACAGGAAAGAGCCAAGAAACAGTGTGCTCTGTAAAGCTGCAGCATGGAACATACCGACGTGCCCCAGGTTTTTTGCACAGGAACCTCACTATATGTACAATCGAAATTAGTCTCCGCTTCAGGTAGATGCAGTGGGGGCTCCATCGATGGTCCCGGTCAATAGTCACACCTAAGAAGCGGTGATACTTCCGGCATTTGATACCTTGGCCATTGAGAGAAGCAGTGTACGGTGCGAAGGGTTTGCCCATCAACGCGATTAACGCACAGTTTTAGGTGGACACAGTAAGGACTTGTTTGCAGAAATACGAACAAGTTCGGGTGGCTACCCACTGAATTATTGCGAGTTCTTGAGGACGAGTCACTGCACAAGACAAAAGAGAAATTTCATCAGCGTAACTTGGTATTTGTACATTGGTATCAGCGTACATTGGTGAATTGTCTTGGGCAATATTTCACCAAGGCCAACGATACTTAGGTTAAAGAGAATAGGGCTCAATACTCCCCTGTGGGACGCCACCGTGACAACAACAGTAAAATGACAAAGAGATGGTTAGCTATGACTAGGAGAGAGTGTTCTTATTCAATACTGTGAAACTGATACAGAACTCATATAAACAATACAAAGTAACAGTGTGTACATATTGACGACACACAAACCATAGCGGGACATGAGCTGCACAAGAGCCCTGGAAATGAGCCTTTCCGGCACCATTTACGCCCAGTCAAGCCGGCATATATGACAGACATATATGACACCGCCTCTCCACCTCGAACCTGGCCATCGAGGCCGGTGCCGTTACTACGCCACTGCAACTTGGTATTTTAATAATCGCATAAGCCTTGTAAGTGCACCAGGACATTATTTATTTGCCTAGTATTTTGAAACAAAAGGGATTTTATACTAACAGTATGCTCTTTGCACTGTGCCAAAACAATTGAGTCATATAGCACGTAATTTAAACCCAATAATACAACGTTAAATATACCTATGCACAACCTATCAGGTTGTGCACACATAATAGATATGCATCTATTATACAATGGACATTTACAAATACAAAGCCACTGTCCCTTCAGCCTAAGTATTACATGCTGGTTCTCTTAACACACTGCTCAAATGCGTGTCAAAAGAACAGTATACGTTCACTAGAACAACATATTTGGCTTAGATATTTTCAGTAATGGATGCTGCCTACGCTTCATAAATCAAACTCCCACGCTCTCTCGAGGTAGCTGATTCAAAATTTGCGAGAATCTGCACAAACCCTGTCCGAGATAACAATTACGAAGCACAATGTTCTATAAATCTATGACGCAAAGAAATACTTTAAATTCACGCTAAAGCACAAAGATAAATGAATTTTAATATTTGCACTTAATTGTATGTGAGGTAATGTCACTGCTCAAATATGTATAATTAACTCCAATTTCACATGGTCAGCCCGCAGCCACCTATTGTGTGAGAAGGAGTACACCCTTTAGCCTCATAATCAGCCTTTACCTACTAAACTGTTTTATTGATGCCATTCAGTGCTTATGCAGTCTTTAGCTTGCCTCGTGTTTTCGTGTTACTTTTTTGTGATGTGTCGCAACCATGAAACCCCTTCGTGTACTGTACCAACAAGGCCTTTCCAGGCCATCTCCATAACACCCATCTTGAACCAGCATACTCAAAAAATCACTTTATGTCTTTGCAGATATTTATACTTCATAGATCTTACACGTAGCAAACACTGGCAGAAAGACTGGCCATTGTCTTCATGATCGATGATTCATGATGCATGGGGACAGGTGGTCAGCCCGTTGCAGCATGTATGTGCGTCCTTTTCGTAAAGTAATGCGCTATCCAGAGCAAACAGGGGGACCTCCTAATGTGAGAATTCACAATGCCAAAAATATATTGCTACACGGGTGTGGTATTTGATTGTTTGAACGAGGCGCATGGGCGCGATCACTCGAGAAAAGAGGAGGAAGAAGAAACTGAGCTCGCGCTGGGAATCTAGCCGGTCAGTGCTGCAACCGCTGTTGTAAATATAACCTGTAAATAGTTGCTTGTTTTATAGACTCGTCCTTCGCGTAACAATATCACGTTTACGAGATCTCCCTATCAGCACAGTGTCATGTGCTTTATTAGAATTATTGTTTCTTAGGCATCAGCGTGATTGGTTGCTGAGGAATCTCTCTAGTACGTTTCAGCAAATAAATTTATATTGTGTTGCCCCTATTCTTCGTCCCTGTTTGTTTGCGCACAAAAAGTATAAATATGAGTACAGACTTCTCAGCTTTGTTTTCCTAGCAGCTAGTAACAAACATCGAAGCAACAGAGCATGAAACCATGGACCGAGGGTAAAGTTTCACAACCGTCTATAGTCTTGAGATCTTAGTGAGCGACACACAAATCAAGAAAATAATCGTACATATTTTACTGCTCAAATTATTTACATTGCTTTTTAGAGTGCTATTCTACTGCTAAGTACGCACACTCTTCAAGCTGCTCAGCTATCAGGTAAATAAAGAATTGCCGCCTTCTAGCTGTAGATTTCAAACGCCATGCAAGGCCTGAAAACCAACCCGATATTTATAACTAGGCCGGCAGTCTCGAAGAGTTCATTATGCAAAATCAGTTTTGCTTCAATTTTCAGCTGTATCCATACAGGAACAAAAATGATGCAGAAACCATGCAATGTGGGAATCGATATAAGCGAACCTTTCTCTGCAGTTTGCTTTGATCGACGATAATTAGCAGTGATGTTGTAGGCGAACGTTTAATTTCAATGTTTACTACAACATGGGAGTGGCGAGCTGATGTTAGACGTTACCTTGCCTGTACCAATGCTGTTTGTCTGCGTAGGAGACATAGCAAACAGGGGAAGGTGTTTGTTTGAGACAGTGTTTTGCATCGTAATTCAGGACCTTGGAGAGAGAGAGTTGAATATATTAATTGCCTCACATGGCACATCACATCGTACTACAAGTTTTAAACTTTATTCGAAGTATGGGGCTGCGCATACCAAAACTGCAATCAGATTATGAGGCAAGCCATAGTATCGCACTTTGGATTGCTTTTTACGCCGTGGTGTTCTTCAACGTATTTATGAATCACATTGCACGAGCATATCTCATTTTGCACCCGTCAAATTGCAGCTACCGTGGTCAGGATTAAACACGTGACCTCAAGCACTGCCATAGCCCCAAAAATACCGCGGCGGGCACGGAAGTATTGATTTGTCGTGTGACCACTTTCGTAGTGTCGCCTTAATCACAGAGGTGTTCTTTAATGTGGCTCTGCTTCAGCACGCCCTGCGCAAGTTGTCTGCTTGACAAAATTGCACGGTGTTTATTTTTCACAAATAGCAAGAATGGCCCATACCGTACCTTGAACTTAAATTTATTCCGTTTGCCTGCAAATATTTTCATGAATACAACAGCAGCGTTTCTTTGCATTCCCACATTATCTTTTCTCTAACCCCCGTTCTCTTATATGCGAAATACGAGTGAAGAATGGCAAGGCTGTTATTCACTCGTCTCACGACTTCTATGTTTTTTTCTTATCTGCTACACTTCTTCCATGCATATACACGCTATTTACCAACCTCCGATGCAATGTGCAAGACAGCGGCAGCTACAGTGGCAGCAGCAATGGGAAAATCAAAGAGGCAAAGAAAGCTTCGCTTTAAAAAGATCAAAGGCCGATGCAAGTCTCAGCTGATCTTAGAACCGCCACATTCCACTTTTACAGCACCTCTTCCTATCTACCCACCTCTTCTCATCTCGGAGCTAACATCTGCTGCCTCGCACATTGCACTGCACCAAGGAGATGTCAGAGAGTATGGCTAGCTCCTTTAGGTACTACTGCTATTTTGTCCATAAAGAAAAACAGGGCAGCCTATAATACCGCTCGGCTTCCACCACACACTTTAATCATACAGAAACTTTGAGGCATCTCATGTTCTTTTCTTCGTGTATTAACTCAACACACAATGCATATATCTGCAATTGTTTATGAAACAGCGAATTTCGCAAGCTTTTTCGTCATAACGCCGCTGTCAAGCTCTATCCAGCAGTAGCGGCTAAAACAGCAAGTCAATCAAAACTGCTATAAAAACAAGCATTCCACATTTATCGTTTTCATCGCTTATTCTCACATAAAGGTATTTCTTTCAATGTGCACCAGAGTTTATGCAAGAAAGAACACTGGCGCACACATCAATTCTTACACTCCGCAGCCACTAATCATGGCGTATATATACATACAACTTTGGCAACTGCCAGCATGACAGCGCACGTAGGAATCATACAGGTATACACTGAGAACAGTCACAGTGAAGTCGTTTGCAGAACATCTTCCACAAAGCTAATTCCGAGAATGATAAGAGAAAATGAAAATTAAACATGAGCCAGCTTTACAGCCCTCTCATTACCGCCGCAATGCTGAGGAACATAATTCTACATTAATTGCTTATAATATATAATAAACAATCATAACTGCAACATCAAAATTTCAAAAACCATTGTTTTCAAGTACTTCAGTAAACAGTGGCAAATCAGTTCCACAGAAATGCAAAGGGGGGAGAACATTCTATAAAAGCATAAAGTCATGCATTTAAGAGTAGCACGAAGCTTCCTGCTACTGTCTGGTGGGTGACTGGTCTCTCATTATCCAAAAGACATGATGTTCAATTAGGTCTGATTTGTTGGTATGAGGACTGATTTTGTTGGTAATGTAACACCTGTGTTGGTTGCAACACGTGTGTAGGGGAAAATAAACACTCATCTCAGAAATGCAAATTTTTTTCTACATCAATCCTTGCACTTTGTGCCGGTGCTCAATTAAGAATATCAGGGTTCAAGTGGCTAATTCACTCTCAAAAATAAGAATTCTTGAATCCTAGGGTTTTACGTGCCCAAAGCATGATTTGATTAGGAGGCACGCCATAGTGGGTGACTTCGCAATAAGTTTGACCACCAGGGGCCCTAACGTGCCCCCAGTACATGGGACACGGACATTTTAGCATTCAGCCCTCGTCTAAATGAAGCTGCCGTGGCCGGGATACGAAACATTGTTCACATCTTTCATGCAATATTAGTATACATTGTACTGCTATACGATCTTTGTATGAATGTTGTTCAAAAGACTTCTTAAATAGCTATTTTAAAGCTTCTGACAGACTGCACACATAACACATCCAAGCGGCAGGCCCGATTAGGTTTCTATTGAAGCCATAAATCTACAACCCTGTGAAGCGACACTGGTTTCGGGTAGCCGTTGTGAGAGATACACGGGCAGGCCCTAGTCGCAAGGTCACCTGCACTGTCTTGTGCTTTTATGCTTCGCTTTTTTTCTAGTGGTCCTCTAAATAAATTTCATATGGCCACCTACTGCTGCATGCAACTATGCAAGCAGTGCACTGCTGTCTTCAGGCATCACAAACATGGAGGCAAGCGGCCCGTGTGGCCGTCAGTGTAATCAAACAGAAGCAGCTGGAGTCGAGATGAAACTACAGCCGGGCATACGACACCTGTTGACAGTACAGTAAACTCATGATAATCCAAACTGATCTTTCGTACTCTTAGTTCATTCAAACAAATGTATAATTTTTGGTTGGCCCGCTCTGTTTCCGAGGTACTTAAAAGGCGAATAATTCAAACTGCACAATTCAGTTAAATCTGTTCATTCATACTTCTTGCTGTCCACATCGGAAATATGAGGTGCTTTAGTCAATTCTAGCTGAAAATTTGCGTTCGCTTAAGAAGGAAGCCAACTACCACCCTACACTTCTCAACGCGGTAAAAGCCACAAGCAGAAAATCTGCCCTTGCTGGAATAGAAACATTTTTGTTTTTAAGTTGCTTGCTGCAAGAAAGCAGTCATGAATTTGCAATTTATGTTCAATATATGAATAGCTGGATATTTCATTACATTATAAGCTGATGTGTTGCTCCACGACATGTTCATACCTGCATGTGATAATTCAAACAAAGTTCTGGGGCCCCCTCGAGTATGCAATATCGGAAGTCTACTGCACATTTAATCAGCTGTCACTCCTTTGACCCAGAGATGGACTGCCAACTCAAAATTCGTCAAGTGTCTCAGCACGCTTGCTTGCCTAAGAGAAATCCCCAAGGAGCTTGCCGAAGGACATATTAGTGGCGTAGGTGTTTAAATATCCTACTACTGTGTTCGAGGTCCTCTGATCAAATCTTGCAAGTGGAAACTTTCCGATGTATTTATTAATATTTGCAATAATGCAGTAAATTATATAAAATGCCAAGCAACGATAATGTGTAAAGCAAAGAAGAGAAGTTTTATTGAAATTCACATAAGCAATCATTTCCATGCTAGCTAAAGTACCTTGCTTCCAACTCACATGTGTACTAACACTACACTTCTGTCAATTATAGTCTATGGTCACAACAGCCGTTATGCACCAGCGTCGACATGATGATGTAGCGTGTTCATACCGCCTCAGCAAGAGACAAAACAAGAGTTCCAACATTCGGGACTTTAACAAACTGTGTCATGAAAACGTGCATCGGTGGGTGAGTCCTTGAGAACCATAGCCGAGATGAGCACATTTTGGCACCACATCAAAACTGCCGGCTCATTCATCCTTAGTTGAACTGGCTAAATTGTGCTCTTGCTGGAATCAAACACTGATGTCCCATCACTGTTGAAGATTAATGTTATGTCAGTCCATGCTATGTTTACCTGCTTTCGTACACTACGATAGAGGCTTCCATTGGTGATGTCTGAAAAAGCGCCTGGCATTAGAGGCCCTGATGACAGCTTCTGTGTGTGGAGAATTCTGCCAACTTGCTTTAAGAGTTCAAGCAACTGCTGTTTCAAGTTAAACATCAAAAAGAAACTCCCAGAACTCATAAACTGCTAAAGCCTCTTTTCTGCACCACACGAACCACAGGTGACACTGGACTTGTTTTGTCATTGCAAGATAGTCCGAGGTATTTATTGCAGGCTTGACAATATAAGTGCGCCCTCTACGCTTCTCTCTTGTCCTTCCGCAGCTTACTGTGGGAGGAGGGAGTGAATGGCACAACTTTCTCCACAAACAGGGCATTGATCAAAGTTAGAAGTCTTCAAACTTGCGCCTATTCCAGTTGTGCAGTGATAATGTATGTAAGCAAAAGCAGGAAAGCTCGTACTCTTCTTGTTGCCTGAGAAGGTAGGGCTTCCTGTCCGAGTTTTCCAAAATACTTAACGAAATCATCTCCTGCAGCGTCACTCCCACTGCCTTCGGCATCATGCATCTGAGCACTTCCTTCGTCATTGCTGACCATTTGATCTGTTTCTTAAACATAATCACTATCGGAGCTCAACTTAAAAGCAACATTTAGTTTACTGCCACTGAAGTTTGTTGCATCTGCATCACAGCGAAAACCTGCTTGACTTGTAGCTTGGCTCGTTTCCTCCTCCTACATAGAAGTCGCAGTTGCACTCATATTCGCACCAGCACATATTGATACATGCATATTGCGTGTTTCTTGTAGACGATGCACGCGGGTGGCCCGACGAAGAGGACGAACGCTCTCTTGCTTTCGAGCTGTCGGCTGAACTGTGCAGCGGTGCATTATCCTTTGTAAATTTACCTTGTAAATAGTCTCCAGTCCTTAACCCTGTGTTCACATAATATTTTGGTGGAGAGTGCCGTTCCCCGTCCTCACCAAGAAGCTCCGCAGTGACAGCGCCGTCCTGCTTACTGCCATGGCTCCCGGTGACACCTCGTCTGCTTCTACTCCTGCGACACCACCAACAACGTACGGAACGGTTATCAACACCCGCGATCTTGACATTCTCCGGCCAAGATAATGTCGACATTGAGGACTGACTCAACCTGCATTAACGTGTTAGCCAAAACATTCACTGGGACCTTAGCATTATGCTAGCGAATGTCCCATTATACTAGGGCGTAACTCCTCGTGGCTGCTTGCGGACACACTATGACGTGATCTCTAGTATGGGCTGCTTTCAAGGAGAATCTCAGCGACCTCATTGGAAATCCCAACGGTTGGCAACTGGCTGCTAGAAAAGAGCTTGCTGCCCGAGTTTAGTCTTCTACTGAATCATATGTCTCCTACGTACAAGACGTGCTCGCTCTTTGCTGGAAAGCCGACGACAAAATAGCCGAGGTTCACAAAGTAGGCCACGTACTCAAAGGGATCGCGGACGACGCGTTCAACTTGTTGTTCTTCAACAATGTATCCACCATCAACGTCATTCTCAAGGAAAGCTGCCGCTTTGAGCTCGCCAAAAGCCGCCGCGTCATTCTACAGTTCTCCCGGCTCCTTAACACGGCGGCAACGTCGTCTTGCGTCGACCTTAGCACTTCGCCACCCTTAAATGAGCAGGTCACCCGTATTGTTCGCCGCAATCTCGAGGCTACAAGTCCTGCGCCGTTCTATCCACGCCCACTTGGCCTCACCATTGACCAAGCAGCACCAGCGATCTCTCGCATTCAAGCAGTTCTGCTGCAAAATTTCCCAAACTCCGTTTTCCTGCTGCCTGCTCCGTCTCCCGACCTGACGGCCGACCGCTGCCAAAAGCTATGCCTCAGCTATCTGTATTCTCCTCCCAAATACCGCAACTCTACCGTGTGGAGAACTCCGGAGGAGAAGCACATTTGCTTCCGTTGCCTCCGCATTGGCCACGTCGTCGCCACTGCCACACCTCCTGAACGTCGCCGTATTCGAGCTCCTTTTCCCCGTCACCTCGCCCATATGCCGACCCGCGCCTTTACTCGCCTCGTCGTATGCATCCTACCTCCTGCTATCCGTCGATGATATTCGTCCTCCTGGCTAGCAGGACTTAAAGCCGTTGGTCCCCGTAGCCCCAGCCACGCCGCTATTCGTTGCCAACCAATTATGAACAATCCCGGGCCGAAAACTAGACCATACAGCTACTGCGGGCAGTGCTGCATCATCTCCGCCGTGTCGAAATCCTCCATTGACGCTCCCGGCGAACCAAAGCTTACTCGATTTTCAAGTCGACGGTGTGCGTTTGACGGCGTTAATCGATGCTGGAGACAAGGTTTCCATAATGAGTTCTAGCCTCCGTCGGTGACTGAATAAGGTTCTCACGCCTGATACTGCACGATCCTTACGCGTAGCCGATGGCAGCACTGGTGCCGTCACTGGAATGTGTAATTCTCGTTTAAGTATCGCCGACCGCGACGTTCTCGTTTTTTGCAATGCTGACCAATTGCGCCCATGACCTAATCCTCGGACGCGACTTTATTACTGCGCATTCAAGTTTCATCGACTATTCAGCTACTTTGACTTGAATTTCCTCTACTCGCGCATATTTTGCGGAACTGCAGATCAACTTTAGTTCGACCGCCTTCGTCCACCTGCCACCTATAGCCTTGAATTTTCTCGATTTTCTATCATCTTTTTCTGTGCCCGATGGTGATTACTTCGCCACGCCTGTTCCTGATGTCCTTTTGATGCGCTATATCACTGTGTCCCATTCCGTCGTCACCTTCGCCGATAACGGGACATGCCTCCCCATCGTCAATTTTAGCCTGACAAAGGAAGTTCTACCCCAAGGCGTATCGGCTGCAACGCTGCATGCTATAGGAGATGACCCCGTCATAACATTTACAGTAGACGACTGCTCAGATTCTTCAACATGTCCACAAGATGCTATTTGCCCCTGACGCAACATTGACGACGACCTATTGCCTGAACAAGCAGCAGCTCTTTGTCGCTTTTTGGCTTCCTACGAAGAGATCTTCGACTTAAACAATCGCCCGGGGGCCAGACTTCAATTGTGAAGCATCACATAAATGCTGGTGACGCCAGTCCTATTTATCGCCGGTCATATCAAGTTTCTGCTTCAGAGCGTGAAGTTATTCAATATGAAGTGAACAAGATGCTTGCCAAAGCTATTGTTGAACCTTCGTCGAGGCCTTCGGCGTCGCCCGTGGTACTTCTTAAAAAGAGAGATGGCACATGGCGTTTCTGTATAGATTAACGTCATCCTTATCCAACTTTTCTGGACACGTACCACCTAGCGCCCCAAGCGGGCCCGGCCCGAAGCTAGCGCGCTTTCAATGAAATGAGCGGTTTTTTCGTGAATAACAAAAGCTGCAGGTCGATTATTGAAAAAGGCAGGTGACAGACGTGTTCTGGAACACAATTCACACGAGCCAAATGCAGTGATCGCCCTATGGCATGTAAGAATTTTGTTCCCACAGCGGTTAAAGATTTAGCAAAGGAAGCCTATGGAAACGACAAAAATTTGTACTCAATTTTCGAGGGAAGAACGATGCCTGTGATAAAACTGCGGCGTCTATCGTAATACCCAGCGCAGCGTCAGTAGTCCGGAGACTCAGCTTTCGAATGATGCCTATCTGGACTCTCCACGCATGGCGTAACACTGTTCCCAAAAGCAATTTTCGTAACACCGTCGTAAAAATTCACGTGGTATCTATAAAACGAGCGCACCGCTCAGCGAAGCCTCGAAAGCCGTGGCCGAGTGGCCTATAGTCCCGCATCACAGTGGCCGCGGTTCGATTCCTGCTTCGCACTTTTTTCAAGCCGCATAGGACCTAGTTTTGCAGTCTCTCACCAGGTGGCAGAAACACAAAACCCAAGATTTGCTTTCGATTCTGGTTTTTCAGCAGCGCAGTTTTCTTTAAAGCCGCATAGGATGTAGTTTTATAGTCTCCTAACAGATGCCAGAAACACAAAACTCAGGATTTGCTTTCGTTTCTGGTTTTCCAGTGGTGCTCTTGAAGTATTATGTTTTCTATTTTTCCTTCCTAAAATGTAGCAGTGTCGTGTTCATTTGTTAAGTCATCACTTTTATGAAGATTTTATTCATTGAACATCATAACTAGAAGCTTGCGCATGGATTTGTTATGTAAAAAAACGTTTGTGCTTCGTAGCGTGGAACCTGGGAGAACAAAATGGCTATTCTTATTGCGTTCTTCTGGAAGGTCCCTTTTCTTCGACTTTCGGATGTCCTTAATTGCCCACACTTCGAGCGAATCAGGTCCAGCTGCACCACAATGCCACCTGGTGGCCAGTGCCATTCCTATACATCATTCGTGTGAAACAAAGGGTCTGCTAGGCTGAGTCGCTGGCCGAAGGGTAATTATTTCTAAAGATTCATCCAAATAAAGAATGCAACAACTAGGAGAAGATGTGCAGCATCTGGGTTAATAGCTACTGTTAATGTGTTCCCTAAAGCCAAGTGGTATGAATCCGTACGTGTGGCCGTAAAAAAACCATTTGAATAAATGTCCCGTGCTGTGTCTGCCCTAGTCGCTCTACAGAGAAGCTAGCTTGGCTAGCCGTCAGCATTTAGGATCAACATATGGCGTTCCTCGTTCGGTTCATTTGCTTTTAATGGACAACATTCTTTGTCGAGTACCCCAGCAGTTTGGCAGCAGAATCATGCAAAATTGTGTCTGTTACGCCAAAAAACATGACGCTTTTTCCATATAAATACATAGGTCTTCATAAGAAGGCTTGGGGTGGCCAACTTGAAATTGGAAGTGGGATCAGCATAAATTTGGGCGTGATACAGGGATGGGCCAAGCTGAAGTTGGTAGTGATATGGGAGTGACCCAACCTAAATTTGGGGTGAAATGGTAGTGAACCAAGCTGAATTTGAGGCGGATATGGGGGTGGCCCAACCTAAATTTGAAGTGATATAGGGGTGGGTAAGCCTAAGTTTGAGGGAATATGGGGGTTGGGCCAGCCTCTATTTGGGGATGATAGGGGTGGGCCACCCTAACCATGGGGGTCATGTGCGGCTGAGCCAAGCTGAATCAGGGGTGATATGGGGGTGGGCTAACCTAAATTTGAGAGTGATTTGCGGTGGGCCATCCTAAATTTGAGGTGATAGAGGAGTGGGCCAGGCTAAGTTTGGGGCTGATATGGGGGTGGGCGAACCTTAATTTGGGGATATGGGTCAACCTAATTTGGGCTTAATTTGGAATTTAGGCCAACCTAAATTTGGGCTGACCTGGGGACGGGCTACCTAACCATGGAGGTGATGTGCGGCAGGGCCAAGCTGAATTGGGGGTGATATATGGGTGGACTAACCTTAGTAGGGGCGTGATTTGCGGTGGACCGTCCTAAATTTGAGGTTACCGAGGGGTGGGGCAGCGTCAGCTTGGGGCTGATATAGGGGTGGGCCAACCTTGATTTGCAGGTGGTATTGGAGTGAGCCAATCTAAATTTGGAGGTTTGTCGAGGCGGGTCAATCTGTATTTGGGGGTGATATGGGGTTGGTCCTGCTTAATTGTGGGAACAATCTCGCGGTCAGCCAATCTGTATTTGGGGGTGATATGGGTCTGGTCCAACCTGAATTGTGGGGTGCGTCGACTTAAAATGTGGGGGTGATTTAATGAAATTCGTGGTTGGACCAACTTCAAAATTAGGGGTGGCCCAATTGAAATTTGGGATTTGGCCACCTTGAAGTTTAAGGCTGGGCGGAATAAAAATCAGGCGTGGGCGAGTTTAAATTTGAGGGTGGACCTAATTAATTTTTAGGGGTGGGCTAATTGCAATTTAGGGGCCTGTTTACGAATAGTTAGAAAACACCAGTGGTGTTTCTGCATCCGTTTCATCATCGCAAAGTACGTATATTAGTAATTGTTAGCCAATACCCCTCAAGGTGAGCTACCACTCGAGCCTTCCCAGCCCACTGGGCTAATAATGTCACAGGAGTGCTCTCATCGTGACGACTGCGACGTTCACTGTAGAGATCCAGAAGAACGTTTCGCAGACCAAGCTGACCATTTTCACACCAATGTCATCGCTAACACTACTCGCTCGTGCTAAGCGCAACACATGCTTACAACGATCATATTTCTACTTTCAACCGCACGCTAGTCGACACGCTCTCAGTGCACAATTTCATCAATCATCTGCATAGAAACCTTGTTGGATGCTTTACTGTTATGTTGCGTCGTTTTGCACGAGCGCCTTCTCCCGCAAAGAGAATACATTTTTGAGATTGACGAGGAAAGCTAGTATATAACTCACACGAAGCAAATGTATAAATGGTTATACTGATTTTTCAGAAAAGATATATAAGTAAATAAGATTTCAGATGGTATTGTTTTGACCGGGCATGACAACGATTTCTTCCCGCCTCTCACAGTGCTTTGACCGAAAACCTTCAATCATTTTGCACAAACGTGTTACCCCAATACTGCATGGGCTAAATGTACAAAAGTTTGGTGCGTGGTCACAGCTTCAAAGCCAGTCTATTTTGTGTACTGTTGTTGATATTGTTGTAAAGTGGAGTTTTCCTCTTCATAAGAGCACAGAAAGAAAAATATTGCAGTTGGTAGGTAAGCGCAAAGTACATTGGAAGATCTGAAAGCCGCGATTTTTTTTTAATTTGCGGGTTGGTCTTCCCAGCTGGTAGATTGCTGTCCGATCACTTCAACGAATTTGGTTTGTGTGCAACTGCAGCAAAAATGTCGATACTACCATTTCATTGCCAGGACCTTTATGCCCTCCACACACACGAGAATGACACGAAATAATTAGCACACGCACTTTTATAAACTGATATTGTTGTGCTAATTTCAGTGTAGCGAGGTGTCTTCGAACGGAGCATTTCCTTAGTGTCAGTCCAGTGTTAGCAGTGAGAAGCAGTTCGGTCGACCATACCAATGAGGGCATACTAGCCATTGTAGCGCTTTACTGTAGGACAAGTGAAGTGCTAAAAACTAGGTGTGCCTTGCGTTTTCCGCAGGTCTTCCAGCCATTATGTTATGGTGACGATCAACGTTGTGTCCGTCAGGGCTCCTCCTCATTTTTAGCTTCACTATTGCGAGAGCAGACAGAGAAAGGAAGCTTTCTTCACAATCAGTCCCAGCGGGATTCCACCACTCGTAACTACTGCAATTTGCATTCAGTGGCTGGGCATGCTAACCACATCCTTAGTTTCACAATCGCTAGAGCGCGCAGAAAAAGGAGACCTTTGGTCACTATCACTACCGTGAACCCTTGTCAATGCTTATATAAGAACGTGCAGGGGCTGGGCATGCTAACTTCTGTGCTACCACCTGCCGCCACCACCTTAGATTTTCCATGCATACCTGCTTCTTGTTTTCATCGCAGACGCATGTAGGCCGAACGCGGATAAGAAAAAAATATCAGTGCCCTTCCACTCTGTGAAGAAGGATGACCAGCAAAGCTGTGTATGTGGGCCACTTAATGGCGAACTGCACCTCCACCGCGGGTCGGCCCGCCATTGCACTATCTTCGGTATCAGCCCACGTATGGGGAGTGCTTAAAGCCTGCTTCACCTCCGCCGCGGGCGTGGTCGGTTTTGCACTATCTTCGGGATCGGTCCACGTATGGGGAGTGCTTAACGCCTGCTTCACCACCGCCGCGGGTCAGTCCGGCATTTACTATCTTCGGGATTTTGTTCTACAGGCGGACACGATAATGGAGAAAGTAGCACTTAAGAGGAAGCTTTAGCTCGGGCGATTTTATCTAAATACATGTAAAAGGAGAATTCGTTTTTCTCGGCAACCACTGCACCAAGTTTGACAACGGTTGATTTCGAATTTTTGATTTAGGTCATGATTTGTTTATTGAAAATTGGCAAAGATTGCAAACTTTCGGAAAACGAAACCATCAAGTTTACAACTCTGTCTTTCGGGCAATCAATATTGGTATCACAGTTCTGTGCATTGAATCTTATAGCACGTCTAAAGCGGACAAAATTAATATATTACACATGAATCTCAAAAGAAAATTAGTAATATGGAAATACCGCTTTTGCAGAACCCTTGTAGACAATGTAACGAATTCACGTAAGATATAAATCGACATGTTGAATTTGTCCGCTTTGAAAGATCTAATGGATGCCGTTTACAGAACCGTGATATCTATTCCAGGTGCGGAGCTACTAATTTGACCACTTCAAGCTTCTATTTTTCTCGCACTTTCGAATCTCTAAAATTCTTCTAACATCATTCAGGCACTAAATGGAAAGTCCGCTTCCAAAAGTCACTAGAATTTAAGTTTCTCTCTAGAATCCAGCAAATTTCAGGGGTTATCTGAGAAAAGCGTTTCGACGTTTTACATCTATTTGAATAGGCCGTTCCAGTGTTGGGCCCGAGTTAGAACTTCCTCTTAACTGCTTCGATATACATAAAAAAAGGAAATAAAGAAAATAAATGCATCAGCCGTCAATACCACCGCACCAGATTTCATCACGATGGCACTGTCACCATCTGCACGGCTCCATGAGCAGCTACCAACCTGTTCACTTTTATCTTCCTTTCCTCGGCGGCAGCGCATTGTCTTGATGCCAGTGATGCGCTATATCTGCACGATCATTGCGTCATGCATCGCCTGCGACCAAGCAAGCTTTCGGCGGCACACGTCCGCTCCCATATTGACAATAATAATTTAAACTGCTTTACATATGTGCAGGTAATGACTGACGGGCTAGTTGCTTCATTATCACAGAAAGAACAGCGCTTCAAGTTGTAAGCGCAGTTTGTGTGTGGTTCGTCCTTTGTGTCCCGTCTTGAAGTGCTGTTCTGTGACTTTACATATGTTCTTTTTCTGTGTCAGTTACACCTTCCAAGAACATTTAGAAGATTTTTGTTCGCATGCCTCTTACAGAAGCACGTTTAATCTAAATTTCTTCGCTTGGCTGCATAATCTCGAGGACGGGCTCCAAGCTGCTCATTTTCTTTAGCCATGTAAGATCAATTACTGAAAAGTGAATGACGTAGCTTTTTTCATTATGCACACAATTTCTCAACTTACTCCGCATCCGAAGGTTACAAATCTCAACACTCGCATGATAAAATGTCACCATTGCTTGTATTGGTTTAATGGTTTTGTTTGGTGCAGTTAGAATCAGCCGGCATATTGGTGGTGTGGTAGGCTTCGTATAAAGTATGAAAGCATGGACAGGTTATCTTGGCGCAAATCAACTTCACGAGCTTAAGACAAGCTTTAGCTCGGGCCCAACTTCGACGCGGCCTATTCATATACATGCACAACGTAAATACGTTTTCCTGAGATTACCATTGGAGCAATTGTACTGAAATTGGTTGCATTTGAGAGAGTAAGTTTAATTCTAGCGATGATTGGAAGCGGAATTTTAATTTATGGTCTATATTTTGTGAAAAGAATTCTTAAAAACTCTAAATTTCGAAAATAATATACGCACGAAGTTTAAAAATAATAGCTGTGCATCAAGAACAGATATCGTGGTTCTGTAAACAGCATCCATTAGATCATTCAAAGCGGACAAGTTCTCTGTCAGTTTATATCTTACGCGAATTTGTTGCGTTGTGTATAAGGGTTCTGCAAGATCTGTATTTCCATATTACCTAATTTTTTGAGATTCATGTGTAACATATCAATTTTGTCCGCTTTAGATCTACTATTAGATGCAATTCACAGAATTATGATATCATGTTTGATTGCTGAGTTACGGAGTTGTATATTGGTAGCCTCATTTTCTGAAAATTCTCAATTTTGCCAATTTTTAATAAAAAATACCGACCTCTATCAAAACTTTTAAACAACTAGTCACTAGATATTAAGTCGTTACTCTAAATGCAACATACTTCGTGAAATTTGGCGCAGTGGTTGCCGAGAAAAACGAATTCTGATTTTACATGTATTTAGATAGGAGCATCAGAGCTAAAGCTTCCTTTTAAGCACATGTGCCCAACCATGCACTTCTGCCTTTAAAATGGACTACTCGCAGCGCTACCGTACATCGCACAGCATGTGCGAGAACATTGTCCACGCTCCTGTTCAGTTTTCTGACCGCTGGTGGCATCAGGCTCGGTTTCGTGCCATCATCCGGAATACAAACAGCTGCCTGGGGGAAAGCATTGGAAACATTTTCAGTACTTTGTAACATATGGATCAGTGCGGACATGTACGTTAAAATGAAAAGTATTAGGATGTTGGTTTCGCTGCATGTATTTTGGCTGTCTAATGTTAAGGTCTAAAGAAGCAATGCTGTGATTTTGTGGCAATTAATGCTGCCATGAAATATGAGCTCCGACACAGTACCCGTGGTGTAACTGGCCCCTGGACTACAGGGCTACATTGAACCACGATATGCTGGGTTATAAAAACCAGTAATTGGAAAGTGTTTAGCTCTTGAATTCTCTGCATGTTGGCGCCTCTGTGCAGTCCTGGGGGCTCTTTTTACCACTAGCACTATGTTTAAGCTAATATTAAAAGCAACTGTATTCTCTTCTCTTTCTTTTGGGGGGGGGAGCTTTTTTTAGCGCCTAATCACTGTTTGTAAGTTATAGGTTAGTTCAAAACGTACCTGCATGTGTTTCTAATATCCAGTATGTTGTCACGGATTCAATAGCGAAAGAGCGTTATCTTATCAGATTGCACGCGTGAAGCGAATACTGACGCACATTCTCCATCACCTTTGAGGACCCGAGATTGCGCGGCAATGTACGGGCATTCCAATCTGATGAACCGATGTCATGACCCGTAGATCAGATCCAGAGGAAGCACTACTATGCGCGCAGCCATCGCTCTCTGAGTGTTTTCCAGCGCAAGCTCACCTTTTATAATATTGTATATTCTTGACTCACTCTTTTGGAAGTGTTTTGTTCTTGACATCACTACAACGGGTGAGAGTATAGACGTTCTCCATCTTCATTGAGCGAATACTGAGAAACGGACTAGGACCCTTCTTGGCGTCTGCGTTTACACATTTACCGCAAAAATTTGTCATTCATAACTCACTTTTTTAATTTATGAGGCTGTAAAAGACGGCAACCTTATATTAACATGAGGTCTTCGTAACACAGTAAATTTAAACGCTTATTAGTCGGCTTTCACCTAATGTTAAAAAATTTCAATAAATATATCCTTATGATAATTAAGAGCCTATCCGCTTGTCAACGTTTCATCTGAGTTTCCATTTGCAAGCTGATACCGACTTGCAGGTGGTTCATATCGGGGGCCCTTGGCGTATGTTCAGCAGTCAAACAAAGAGTTATTCCGAATGTTTCATTTCAGGAAGGCGTGTTACACTCCTGCCTTTCAGTCCCGTTCGAAAACAGGCGTAAGACGAAAGTGCTGCATGAAGAGCGTCGTTAGTCTAAACCAACGAGCTACCGTAACTCACATCGCCTATATCGCTGTCATTTAGCCTTATATAAGAAATATATATTTTACATCGACGCATCACGAATCCGAAATGAGCTGCCCGAGACAAGCCCAGATAGGTTCTTTCATTTCGTACTGCGTGCTAGCGGCTAATAGTAGCTCACGGAGCAGAGCGCTAACTGTGGATGTGGAAGAGAAGGCGCTTTATATACTGTCTCAACACCCACCGAAAATTGTACGCTGCGCTGCTGGCCATTTCTAGAAAACTGCATATGCGACGCCAAGCCATTTGCAAAACAGCAACATTGTTTTGCGATGGGAGCATCCAGGTGAGAGACAGGGTACTTATGGAGATGAAGACAGGCTATTTACTGCAGCAACTTAAGAATGAGTGAATGAATGCCTTCATTTATTGAGGAAAAGGAGCAGCAAGCATCAAAGCAAGTCTCAGCATATTCGGAGAGGCAGGTGAAGTCGCAGTTTAGGGTTGAGAGAATATAAGCGAGAGCTGGTGAAACCAGTTGAATTCTAGTGTAGGTGATTGATGCGGCGAGTAAATTATTGCAGTCACCGCCCCGCATCTGCCCTTTGCGGTAGTATAAGCACCCGCCGTTCTTGGTAACAAACGTTTACTGAAAACCAATCTTGGCAATTACTTATTCATCAGCCATGCCTCACCGCTCATTCCTTACTGGCAGGGTCTGTTGAGAACAACTACGCTGTCGCGTCAAGTTACGACTATAACTAGACGCTTGTGGTTACGCTTGCTATACTCGGGACTCTTGGTATTGCGGGAATACTATAAACATGGGTTTGTTGCACAAGTTAGAGAACAGACATATTAGAACAGCCTTTCTCGCCTTACATAGCCCAACACGCACCATTGCAGCATGTTACGGTGGCCGTCCCTTCAAGACAGTGACGCGAACGCAAACATAAGAACGCGTTAGAACACAGGCTGCCGTCTTGGGCCTAGTGCCAAAGATATCTAAGCCAATAATATAGTAGCAATCATGCTGTCGTTTCTATGAAAAGAGGTTATATAGTTAAACTTCTGGAGTGACAGTCCAATTCGCCGTCTACGGGAGCGCGTGAAGCCGCCGGCGGCCATATTGTTAGAGGAAAAGGAGGGCGGCTAGAGTACGTGGCCGCGGTATACGGCGCGGCGCTCTCTGTGCTTGCGGTTCTGCGAGCGAAAATAAAATTAAACCCCTTTAAGAGGTATATCAGTCCATCGTTGTGTGTCGCTGTTGTCAAAAAAATGACATGGTGTTGGGCGCCTGGTGTTCTGCGTCTAATAAGTTGCGTGAACTGAAAAACAGTCGTGTTTCCTGCTTTCATCATTCAGCAACCTGCCGCATGCATCGGCAGTGTGATGCCCTTTCGTCTATACGTGGTACGTGGTCCGTATTGGCAGCGACATGGCCTCAAAATATATCATCCTTTTGCCATCTCTTAAAAAAATTATTGTTTGTGCGAATGAGTGTTTTTGGTTTAAACCTAGAAAACAAGAAAAAATACAACGGTAGGTCTCATTTCTGTCCGGAATTTCAGATTTATCCGAAAAGAGTCGGTGAAAGCAAATTTACAATAAAGCTAAGGCGACCAACGATCTGCACTTAGCCGTAAGCGCACACGCTCCAGTGAGAGTGACCTGCCAAAGTTAACGTCATGTGTCAGCTGGTGGCTCAAGCAATCTTTACTTTGTTTTCGTTTCTGCGTCCGTTGTTCCTGCGTCTGCGACGAAAGCGAGAAGTGGGAAGGCAGATAAACAAAGAATTGTGGATGGAGGTAGTAGCGTAATGGTTAGCGTGCGCGGCTCCTAAATGGAGGCTGCTGCGAATACATGGGCTCGAATTCCGGTGGTTTGTTGTGAAAACAACTTCCTGTGCTCTCTGGTGAGGGCGAAGCTCAGAATGAGGTGGCATCCTGACGACAACGGTCACCGTCAACGCAAGAGCATAAGCGGGCGTGCAAGGCCACACTTAAAGCCGAAAGTATATTCAGAGGAAATATAGTATGCTGCTGTCGACAAAAAAAAAGTGGAGTAATGAGCACTGTTGTGAAGCGAGGCTGTAGACCGACAATATCCACACAGACAGGACCACGCTCCAATCCCGGTGCTCAGCGTAAAGGTACATCGACAGCATGTCAGCTGGCGTATCATTGATACTTCATTAAGGTCGTTGAATGTTTGTGTTGTGTCTAGCAGGAGCGAGTAGTGTAAGAGATGACACTGGAGAGAAGGCAGTGATCGAAGTTCGCGAAAAGTACATGAGGATAGCAATATTGATAGCCACATTGAACGTCAACGCCGGTTGAAGAAAGCCTGCGGCTTCAGTTGCTCTGGTCGCCAGAAAGGCCTGAGTAGTAGCATACCGCTGGGCATATTGGTAATAACAGCAATAGATGCACACTTTGAGGAAGGAAATAGAGGAAAGAGACCTAGTGAGTTGGCTGCCCTTTTCGAGCTCTGGCATAGATTGAAGAATGAATGTGGCGAAGTATGACGCATAACATAGTATATGCGAACCCAAATGAATCAGCGTGCTCATACTTGCGCGACACGCCATGGTGGCCTGCGAGCAGCACACAATGAGTTGCAGCAATGAATATTTTTATTGGGTGGTTGAGAATAAATACGAGCACATTAGAGACGTCCGAGGGACGTTTCTACGGTACAAGAGCACATCGCCCCCCCCCCAAAAAAAACACGAAAATAACATTGCCAGTAGGGACATCATAAGATCGAGCACTATGGCGCTTGATGATCTTGCTCAGGATGATGTCAGCGCTTCATTCAGCGTTTATTTCAGAGAAAATAAGTTGAAGTTACATTTATTTGCATCACAATGGCGGGCGTAATCAGGCAAACATTGACAGCACTTCATAAGAGGGTGCCTGACTACTCTGTGGAGATTACGTACGACAATGACAGCAAAGAACACAGAAAGCTCCGTTTACATTAATTCGCACATACGTGAGATCCACATAATTTTTTAGACTATCAGTTTATATGCTTAAGAATGGCGCTCATTAATGCAATATTTGCATTCACAGTGAGCAAAAGCGGCTGTCGTCTCCACGGTAGAGTTGATTTAAACAGCTTTAATGCATGGACATTATATCGTTGCCAACTTCTGTGGGATTGTAGTCGTCAAAATGGGATACAAGTGACAGGGAAATCCGGAGGTTGATGAACGGCAGGAAGGCAGATGCTTGCATAGGACCTCAGGGAAATAAAATGAATTTTTGTGCAGCGCGTTCAGGGGGCCATGCGAATGTTTCAATGTCTAAGAAAAATTCTCCACAATATGAACAGAGGCGGACAAAATGCGGGAATTTCGGGAAGTGAAACCGCTCAAAATCTCAGGACAGCATTAGCCTAAACATAAAAGATGTTGTAAAAATAAGAAAGCATTACGTTGACAAGGTGGCCAAATTTTGGCAAAGATAAATGGGCTGTTAAAGCAGTTCAGGTGAAACCCGATGGTGGGCAATTCCGTGAAGATGTTTAGCTTCAAACTAAGGACAGAATGGCGGCAAGTGTTGAAAGAGGTCAAGTGGGTCATGGAGCCGAAGCCAGCGCCCGACAACAGTCAGGCGAACGCACCTATAAGCGAGATGCCTGGTCGTCAGTTACAGGGTTATTCGGGTCTGAAATATTCGACGCGGACTCTATCACGTTAAAGACAGTGCATTCTACGGCGTCATTCTTCGACGGCTGGTACCGATTCTGGTGCAATGAGGATGGGAACAAATTGACTCACGTGCCGACTGTGACCTTCTTTGAACTGCCAACATTCCTTCCCCTCCGTAGTTGCTTAGTTAAGATTGGGTTTGGCTGGTAATCACGAGGCCTCGGGATCGAATCCCAGCCACGGCAGTCGTATTCCGTGGGTGTGAAATGCGAACACACCCGTCTACTTAGGATTAGGCGCATGTTAAAGAAACCCAAGTAGTTTAAGTTATTCCCGAATTCCCCACTACGGCGTGCCTCATAATGAGACCGTAGTTGTGGTACGTAAAATCGCATAATGTGTTATGTAACATTCGTTAAGGATCGATGCGATCGCTGCGTTGAGGCTTCATTCTGTTATGCTCCATTTGGTTGTACAGACCGCTTACTATAAGAACATATTTCACATAGTCTACTCTCTGCGTTTGCCTACCTTTCACGCATGAAACCGGTTCGGGAGACTCCATCGCGGCGATCGCGCGCAGTCGCGTTCATTGCGGATATTCGATAAAGAGATAGCGTCTGGAAATGATTCCCTGCTTTCACTTTATCGCATTAATGTAAACGCGGCTTATGCAGCAGCATCGGTGTTGCATGAGAGTTACGAAGACGCTCGCGTCTACACGAGGCACGACCGGCTGGCACGCTCCGGCACGGGCTACCGTTCCGAAAGGGCATTAAAAGAAGGCTACGCTAAGAGATCGAGTGTCGATATTTTCTCTCCCGCGAGAGCCCGAGACTTTACCGGTCTACGTGGTCGCTCGGCGACACATGCCCAAGATTATTACACCGAAAGTCAAAAACTTTCCTCGTTTTGAAAGCACTTACATAAATGTCCATAAGCGAAACCTATGAGGCGCGCGCCACTAGATCTCTCATACTACGCAAGGGAGGCGCTTCCGACAGATGGCGACTCCGTAAGTCCTCGCCTCCAATAGAGCGAGAGTAGAGAGGAGGGATACTGTGCCCTACTAAATAATTGAGACGCTGACCACCACTACCTGTTTCCTCCGTGTGTGCCTTATAGGGGAGGCGGAAAAATAATAAATCTAATTTCCTCCGCGTTGCTACTCAAGTAGTCATTCTGAGGGACTAATTGCCCTCTCTAGGAATCCGCACGAGCTGACGTGGTGTCAGTTGTCTAATAAACGTTTGAAAGGCGCCCCACGCGGGGTGTCCTTAACTTGGCTCCCTGAGGCTTTACGCCAGAAGACACACTCACTTTGCGAGCCCCGAGTAAATATTCCTTCCGTATATTTTTTGCCGCACCTCAGCTGGACGAAGAACACTCGAACGGGCCGTACTCATATATCTATATTGTTGCACTCTGTTGCTTTGGACAAGTCGCTGCTTTTCCGTCTCTCTTCCGGTGTCCACGATAGGCCTCCCCCCTCCCCCCCCCCCCGGCCCTATTAAACTTGCTGTCCCTGGCGCTAAAGGCGACACGCGCACTCCTGCAGCGCAGCGACCGTTTTCTCCCTCCCTGCTTCGTGTCCTGGTAACGCTAGCTGCTGCATCTCTCCACCTTTCAGCCCTTCTCTAAATTAGCTCTCCCTCCCGTCTTTTGTCTCTCACTGGCCTTGATCTACATATATGGTGCTCAGCCTTCCTCATGCCCTGCATTGTTTACAATAAGGCTGGTTTAAGTCTCTCCAAGTGCCTAAGACGAGTCGATCACTGCCACCATAGTCCCTTTCGGTTTGATATACGGGAGAACGACTGAGCATACAGTCCCTTCCCTTCGCTATTAGTGCCGAAGTATCATTTATTTTTCTTGTGAAGCTTCTATTTCCTCACTCGTGTCGGCGTCTGTGTATGAAAAACCTCATGCCGCGCGAAAATAAAAATTGCTTGTCGCGCTGCGGATTCTAACCACCGACATCTGGGTTGCAAGACCACAATGCTACCGATTCAGCTACTGTCGATTCATCATACGCACTCTTTAAAGCGGGGTTTTCTATGCATGAGGAAGTAGACGCGGTGCAAGGCGCCAGCTAATCTCAGGCGTCTCCTCCCTCCGGAGGAAGAAAGGGTGCGATCGTGCGTTCACTCGCCTTATGCCCGCTGTTACCTCTTACAAAAAGCGGTTGAATGATTATTGCAATATCATTGATCAATGTCAGAATGGCATTGAAAGCGCATGGTGTAAATTTTGAAGCATTATTGAGGAAGTTGCTGACAAGCGTTGATAATTGGCCTGCCAAGTTTTGTCGAAACATCATTTGGGTTGTTGTAAAGTGACGTCAGCCGCAATCGGACTGTCTTGCAAGTGCTGACAGCGCGTGGGTTTCTCGTTTGATATTTTTTCCCTTGTCCTCCCTTACCCTCTCTATTTCGTGTATATATGCTCCGAGACGGAAGCAATAAACGTTCACGTTCCAGCCTTCGAACTACGTGCTGTCTTATTCAGTAGATACGCCACGTGTGTCATAACGATATAGCAGTGGCGACGACGCCAGATGCAACCCTCGAAGTAGAAGAATAATTAGGCCAGGCAGTTAGGCCAGTAACAGCTGTCGCGGGAATAAAGACAATGGCTCATCACCAGCTACCGGGGTACGATGGCCAGTGTGACAACTGGAAGGCCTACATCACGAAGGCGGAAGCTCATTTCGAGGCAAGTGGCGTCCGCGACTTGGTAAAGAAGGCTTGCTGGTAGCAGCATTAGGTACGTGCACCGTGCAAGTGCTCTCAGGACAGTTTGGACCGAGGAAGCCGAACTCGCTGACGTACCAGGAAGCTATCAAAATTTTAGATGACTGCTTCCACCCCTAGCGTCATGAGATAATGGAGATCTACTGGTTCATCGATCGCTGCCACTTGGAAGGTGAGCCCAATCAACAGATCATCGTTGACATTGGGAGATTGCCGATGGCTGTCATTTCGGTAGCATGCTACAGCGGATGCATCGCCGCAGGATCGTCTGTGGAATGGCATCAAGCGCTGTGCAGAAGCATCTATTAGCGAAAACCGACTTGACGTTGAGGGAAGCCGAAGCAATTGCCTTATCAGCAGAAGTAGCTGAAAAATATTCAAATCGACCTTGTACCCATGCTCAAGGTCAACGCCCAGCAAGCGTATGCTGATGAAGCGGTGTCAGAATGTGGCCGTTGCGGAAGTAAGAAACACAATAGAAACGCTTGCCGTTAGGCGAAAGAAGGTGTTGCCGCTGCTGTAGATACGGTCATCTGGCGAGGACGTGCCAAAACGACGTGCTGAAAGTACGCCGAAAAGCGCGTTCACAACGCAGGCAAGCAGACGCCATTGCAGTAAGAGCAGATGTGAATGAGGAACATCGAGCCGATTAACACATTTAGACATTAAGCACACCCTCGAAAGGTCAGCTATCACCAGCTATTCTTCGTACGTTCTCATGGTGGGGCATTGACGTACCTGTGATTGTGGACACCGGTTCACCCCCTCTGTGTTGTGCGCAAGGGGTTTTTTGAGAAAAAAAACGTGAACAGTAGCCGCTATTCAAAGAGGCATGCATCAAACTATCATGTTATCTTGGAGAAGTGCCAGTATTGGGGAAATACGGTATGTGAGTTGCTAGAACGCCAAGAAGGTCAAGATTTCTATGATAGTTCTGAACTATTCAGGTCAGAGCCTTTGCGGACGAGAGTTTATTGCCAAGTTTAGTGATGAGGTATCCTCGGTGTTCAACGAATCGGATCAAATAGGCCCTGGTCCTGGAAGCAGCCGTACTCCTGCCATGGATGCCGCGCTGTTATAGCTCAAAGACGTCTTCAGCCCCGAGCTCAGTTTAATTGACGGATACCCTATCCATGTGAAGCTAAATAAAGGCGCAATGCCGGAATTTTATAAGGGCCATTCCCGTCCATTTGCTTTATGCGACAAAGTTTCAAAATAAATTAATGAGCTCGTAACCCTTGCAGTACTGTCTCCTGCAGCGCACGCCCAGTAGGCTCATCCCACTGTACGTGTTATAAAAACGGCATGGTTAGAATCTCTGTCAATTTTGAGGTCAGCGTGAATCCTGTCTATGAGCTGAAACAGCACCTGTTGGCAGCCATTGATGACATCTTCGCATGCCTGAACGGTGGGGTCTGCTTCAGCACGCTGGATTTAAGAGACGCGTGTAACCAGGTTCCCCTCGTCGACGAGGACTCAAGGAAGAAGTGCGTAATCAATACAAACGCTCATGTGTTTTGCTACAACCTACTGCCGTTCGGCGTAGCTTCCGCGTCTGCTATCTTCCAGCGGAAAATTGAGACAGTTTTGCAGAATCTGACAGCTGTTCAAGCTTACCTCGGCGACCTCTTTATATCAGAAAAACTTGATAGCACCTACATGTTACAACACGACAAGTACTGCAGCGTTTGCGTGAGCTTGGAGTGAATCACAAACTTTTGAAGTGCAGCTTTCACCAAAGAGCAGGGACGTATCTGAATCATAAAACTGATCATGCAGGCTCGCATTCAATCGATAAGCATGTTCAAGGAATCGCGTGGGCTCCGAACCTACAAAACGCCCAGCAATTTTGGTTCTCGGCATGATTACATTCGAACTATGTGCCCTACATGTGCTCGTTACTTGCACCGCTGCATAAGCTATTAGAGAACAGCGCATGTTGGTTCTGGGAACAAACGCAAGAATTAGCGTTTCGTGAAACATAAAAATGCCTTCGGGAAGCCGCTGTGCTGGCTCACTGTCAGCACGAGAGGCCTCTGAAGCTAAAGTGTGCCGCTTCACACAAGGTAATACGTCCCGTGCTTTTTCATACATTCTGAAGATCAACAAACCCGTCGGTTTCGTTCTAGAACGTTAACAAGGGCTGAGAAGAATTTTTGCCATCTTAAAAGAGTAGCTTTTGCTCTTGTGTTTGGAGTATCCAAATTTTGTGATTACTCCGTAGGCTGAGAGTTTGTATTGGTCAACGACGAGCAGCCGCTCGTGGGCCTGCTGAAGACGGATCGACGAACTCCAGCATTGGCGGCCGCCAGAATGCAGCACTGGACGCCGTACCTAGACGGAATCCGCTATCAGCTTTAATATTCTCGTGGTAAACAACTGCTCAACCCTGACAGCCTTAGTAGACTGCTGGAACAAACGTTTGAGCCGAAGCCACCAAGAGTGCACCTTCCGCACTATCTGCAAGCCTTGACTGGGTTCGATGAAGGAACTGTGTGAGCTGAGGAGCTAAGGAATTTAACTGCATATGACCCTTCTCTAAGTCAAGTTATGCGATTCATTAAGAAGGACTGGACGTCATGTGCAAAAGGCTTGAACACAAGTATCGGACCCTTTTTTAACAAGAAATTGGAGCTGTTTTTGGCTCATGACTTGTTCGACTGGGGCAGTCGAGTCTTTGCAATAGAGGCGTGACGTCGCGTCTTATACCTTTTGCATGTGACGCACCAAGGACCGTCCGCTAGGAAGCCGGCTGCTAGATTGTCATTCTGGTGGCCAGGTTTAGATCGCAAAATAGAGGGAGTGACAGGGTCACGTAAAAACTTTGTTCAAAACATGTCCATGCCAGCAACCTCAACGCCAAAATCTGGCCTGCTACTGCATGAAATTTCGCAAGGGTGCATGTCAATTTTGCTTGCCCTATTGCAGGAAACATGATACTCGTGTTCCTGGATGCGTATAGTAAGTAGATTAAAGCTCTCCCCCTCCTACAAGCCAACGCTTCGTGCACAATCAACTGATTGCATGGTATCTTTTGCAGATTTGGCGTGCCACTAACCACCATCTAGGATAACGGAGCGAAGTTTACCAGTGACGATTTCGTTGCTTTTGTTCAGAGGAACAGAACAACGCATTGGCACACAGCTGTATATCACCCTCATTCAAACGTTCTAGCAGGAAGGACAGTAAGGCAATTAAGGACGGGCTCAACAATATTGGTGAGGGGCGGCTAGAAAATAAGCTAAACAGACTGCTTTTCAATTGCATAAGGACGCCTAACAGCTCTGGAAAGTCGCCCTCAGAGCTGTTTTGATATAAAATTCGAGCCTGTTTAGATGCATGTTTCCCTCCGGTACCCGCAGGGCCAGTCAACGAAGTAGGTGAGTGGCCACTACCATTGTCTGAAACTGCCGTGTACGCCCCCAACTTCAGGACGGGCGAGTAATGGACGCCAGGAATTGTATAATCTACAAGTTTGGTATGGTTGCCGTACTAACACCGGACAGATTAATAAGACGAAAGGTTCACCAGGTGCGGAAACGGGAACATGCGACGCCACCACTTGGTACAGATCAAGAAGCGGCCGATCGAGCATCAAGAACAGGTACTCCTAGCGACTGCCCACAATCGCCGAGAGTGTCAGCTGAACAAGGGAGCATAACAGACACTGAGAATGAAGTTCAGCCGGAACAAACTGGGAGCAACGCTGAACCAGACAGATCACCTTAGCCTCGCGGCACTCTACTCGTCAAGGAAAGCTAGTACGGCGACTTCAGTATTAAAAAAGGAGAGATTTAAAGTGACGTCAGCCGCAATCAGACTGTCTTGCAAGCGCTGATGGTGCGTGCGCTGTTCGTTTATTATATTTTCCCTTTCCGGTCTTTCCCTCTCGCTTAAGTATATATAATGTCCGAGAGGGAACCAATAAACGTTCATGTCCCAACCATCGAAGTACGTGCTGTAGTCTGCAATAGAAACTTATGTCGTTATGATGTAACACGGGCCTTTCAACATGAAACGTTATTGATGGATGCATTGCTAGAACCATGTTTTATTTCAATATTGATAGCCCGTTGAGGTATTTTGGAAGATGTGTTGTTTGTCATGTTGAAAGCCAATCGATTCATTGTTGCAGAATTGTTGAGTCAATAATGGTAGTCCATTGAAATATTGTTGGAACATGTTGCATGTCAATATTGAAAGCCCACTAAAATATTGTTGGATCTGTGTTCAACGCTAACACATATTATGTTCCATTTTGTATTTATCAGTGTTTAAAACTGCACTTTTCTTAAAATACTGCTGAGGTATGTTGTGTTGCATATAATAATCTTTGATGTCACGTTGATATGTTAGCTATGAGAGGACAGGGGCAAATTTAGATACAGACGTTTCTCTATTGTAGGCTTGGGTCAGTCTGGACTTAAGAACATGCTCCTAGATTGCGTGTATTAAAACACATTTGAAGCGGCTAGCGGAACCGTTATGCCAGTTTTTCAATTGACAAAGTCAATGGCCCTTCGCTAAATGAACAGTACAGAACTGATGTAGAAAAACACTTTTTCTAGGTGAAGTGTTTATTTGTGACGAAACATCTGTGCAAATGTAAAACTATTGCAGTGAACAAACTTCCTGCAGCTTAACACCCTAACAAAATAGAAAACTGACAGATGTAGTCTTTGTGGCCCTCGAATGAAACATATTTACCAAAGGAAAAACCGTAAAATATAGATACCTAAATGAATAAATGTACAAGCAGGCTGAAAAGACAGTACATAAGAACTTTAAAAAAATGCTTCCTATATTTATTAGGTATTACTGTTACCATGGCACGATTCATTTCAGCCCATAGCAGAAACAGGGTGCTTATTAAGGTTTCATGTAATCTTTTAAGACTGGCTGTAGCAGCTAACAAAACTATAGATCGAGCTGGACTATAGAGTGTCAGACATTGCTTGTGTGCGAAATAAATGCATATTGAGGTAATTAAAAAAAATTCCTTTACCTTCCTAAATAATTTTTTACTAACTACACCCGGCGATATTACAAGGTGTAAGCTCTTAGAATGAATTTCCAGAATGACACTAGTGACAAGAAAAATGTCATCAAACTGCCCGTAAAAATGCACAGTTGTATCACTTACTTTTTTAAGCAGAACACACTGTTCACTGAAGCACAACTCTGGAATGCCTTTGCATTTCGTCTCATACTTCTGGAAAAATATCGAAAGTGGTATCATCCTTCCAATGAACTTCAAGTGAATACGTTTTTAAAATTCACTGTATACAATTTGTAAACTTCTTATATGTCGTAATGTTATATGTGAATTGCTAACTTTGTGAGAATTAATTCAACATGTTTCCATTTGTTGTGTTAGTATTGTTCACCTCTGAATAATCCAGCTCAAGAACAAGAATTATGCTACCTGGGCTAGGTAATTTAAAAAAAAATTCTGTAAGACTGAAAATTTATCACTATACAAAACTTATTTGTTGGTTGAATGGTGCGCGCCAATTTCAGTAAACATTATTTTTTCAAACATGGCAATTGCAATAAGTGATGTCATGGGAGCAGTTTACTGTGCTGCACTGCTTGTTGCATGATTTAGTTGCGTTTTTGCCATGACAACGCTTCTGTGCAGCTCATTGTATGGTAAGCGACTCATTCATATTGATCACTTCAGATTTTTAAATGAATAGAAACAGCACCTAGTTATCTGCTGCAATAACTTAAAAATTACTTATACGAGTTCCAGTTCAATTTTTTCAGTGCCACAACAAATAACAAAGAACTCAGAAAAATCAGAAATCATGCATACATGAAAAGCACATCATTGAACTTACCGGATAGCTTTTGTTGCACTTTAGATCTAAGCCAACTTATACCTATTATTTTTGCTCAAATATTTTAGATAGCAAAACAAAATATTTTTGCGAAGTGCTGTTTTTAGTGGACAGAAGCCCTGTAACAATAGCACAGACGCACTTGCAGGTGGGACGTTCCATGCCGAATGGACCAGCGTTTTTTCTACACCACAGATATAGCTGAAAACATTTATACTTGTTTGCTGAAGTTCTAAACTCGTTCCGCATTTTCAGTTATTTTTGCCAAAAATTTCGTAGCATATTGGCGACAGTGTATTTTCCTGCCCAGCTCAGCTAGACGACGTCAATGAACATCTTTTTCAAAGGCAAATTCTATGGATCGAGGCCTTAAAATGTGACTGCCAAAGCCGCCATTTGTCAAGTATTTGAATACTTCGAGCTCTTGTGGCACCGTCAAGTGAGTAAACTTGCAATGTGGGAATTTTGTTCGGTGGCGCACAAACTCTCAGAAGACAGACATTAAATGCACAGTGATAGCCCAGGTGAATAGCATAGCAGAAGAATATTTGAAGCTTTGAAGGTTCAGCCGATGGCCTGCAAAGAAACTGTAAAGTTCTAATCTTTTACAAGAAGCCTCATATTCAAGATAGAAAAACAGCCTTTGTAGTTCGCATAAGAATATATATCATGCATTATTAGATAGACGTTAGATAAATGTTTGCCTTTAGCCGTGTCCCCTAAGACAATCTGTTCATTGTCTTAAATAAATCAATAAAGAGAGAAAGAAAGAAAGAAAGGAAGATATTAGATTAAATATTAGAGGTATTATTTTTAAATGAGAAAATTACTTTTTGAATTTTTGTCAGCACCCGCTTTTCTCCGATGTGCGCATGTGCTTGCCGGCCGGAGGCGGCAAAGCTGGCTTGGTCTGCAACACAGATGCCAGAGAAACGGTGGTGTCTGCGTTTTATTGCCAAAAGATGCACGCTCTAACGCAACAAGGGTTGTGTTTGGTGTGGGCCGTGCAAACCATACAGCCATCCTACATAAAATATCCATACGTGTTGAATTCGTTACGGAGTCCTGAAGTGCTAAAGGAGACGTTTCATGCAGCATACGAAAAGAAATGTTTGCTTTAAGTAACCAGTAAATCCAGAGAGAGCGCTGATATTGTTTATTCGAAGCCTTTTAAAGGACATGTCGCACTGCAATGCAATGCGAAATATCAACATGCAGTGTGACATACAGGGCGCAGGACACTTTGTGCCCTTGTCCCTGCAACCCAATGACGATACAGATAGAAAACACCTTTATAATTAAAACTGAAAACCTACACGAGTATGAACAAATTCCTGTGATGTTGCGTGTTATCACTGGTAGCGTGAAAATGCTCGCCTCGTAAAGTAATATGTGCCGTGTTCCGTCTGATGTCGTTGGCGAACACTTTGCGGGTTCATGTTAATAAAAATGTGACTGGAACCTACGGCACTTGACGTCGCTTCCCTTCGTATTCATAGAAAAGTCAGTCACAGCTTGTTGTCTAGATTTCATGGCTGATTATATTGACAGCCTTTTGCTGGGCGTCGAGGCTTCAAATATTTATGCTCTATGGGCAATCTACAACGAACATTACAAAAATAATTAATCGCATTTAAAAAAATACCTTTTCGTAACTTGTCACATGCATATCATATAACGAAGGACTATGTTATGATGGATCACATATACTTTTGCGCCGGCCACCAAACCTAATTTTTGTACCTTCAGCTCGAAGCTTCTTACGCAACATTCGAATTTAGCTATTTTACGCGATCAACTGTACCTCCAAGGCTTCAGACATTTTGCAGCTGAACCGCTTCAACCAGGATGTCATTCTATATTGTGTGCCTTCAGCGTTTCCCTGCGTTTGAAAAAACATCAAACTTCGTCATTTCTAGTTACAGCACTTCATTGTCTTTAGACGAACACCATCTGAATATCTGCATCATACAAATCTCTTTTCAAAAGAAACGGTGATCAGCGCCTTCTAGTTTAACAAGGCAAGAACAATAAATTTTCCCCAAAATTCTGGAAAATATTTGCGAATAAATGGGAAGAAAAAGTCTGGAACTTCAACAGACATTTCGAAATTTTTTCAAGTATATCCGTTATGGCAAAAAAAACGTTGGTTCATTTGACTTATAATGGTGTATGTAAGAAACCAAATCAAAAAAAAATTTCATCGCAACTAGTTTTTGTATACTAAGCAAATTTGAAATGATTTGCCATAATGCAACAGTTCTTCACCACACTGGATGGTTTGGCAAGAAATCACTGAAGTATCAAAATATTAGGGAAACACAATTTTTGTGGAACTATATATCAAAAGTTTTCATAAATATGTGGAAAATAACAAAGCACAACACTTGTATTCTGGTTTGAGCCATCCACCATTGGCAACTCAGGAGACCACCATATTAGCAAAATAAAGGTAACATAAAAATGCCAAGGCATACAAAGGCACATCTTTTGTACACTCGTTGAAGAAACCGGAATTGGGATCTTCAGCAGACTAGACCACAAAGATGTCGAGAGTCGCAAAAACACAACACTTCTGCTTTGGTTTGAGCTGTCCAACTTAGGCTCTCGAAAGGGGTTTGGTTCCATGTGAGAAGCAAGACCAGAGTGGTTTTACATAGGACACTTTGGTAACAGGAAATTTCCGACACGTGAGGCTTGTAAAGAAAAGACAAAAAGCCAGAACAAAACTTAAAACGCTAATCCCACATGCAAGAGTAGGGCATATCATGTGTAATTGTTATCAAGAAATTGATATGTGTATTTGTCTGCTTTATTCCAACTATTCGCCGGCACAGCTTCACAGGATGACAACTTAAATTTATTCAACGTGGCCAAAGATTTCGCTACGTGTGAAATGCAGAAAAAGGCAACGAGGAACAGCACATTGTGGCAAAATAGCTTTGCAAATATCCTCCATGTCAATGCTGTGAACTTTGCTTGCTCAGAAACAAAATGGCGGAAAAATAACTCTTAATGTCGTGCATGAAGACACAAAAACTGATGAACGCTTAAATAATTTTTTGTAACTTTCACAATAAAAATGCGCAGCACATCACTTTGCCTTTCCATGCTCCAAATACAATACTGTCACGTTACTAGAATTGAGTATGGCTCCATTTGAAGTTAGGTTTCTCGAGTTAACAACGTAATTGGAGCGCACTTCTCGCCTTGCGATGGCTTTCTTAGGACTCTACCTTAAACAAAATACTGCTTACAGCGAAATAAATTTTCACCCTTAATGACTGTTATAATGAGCATTCTCTATAGTCGTGCATCCAGTTGGTTACTCTGACACGTGCAGAATGTGACAGATATAAAGAAAATCTCAGTTATATAAGAGCCATACACCAGTGGATTCACTTATTTAACCCTTCGAGGTTCACGGCCGTACATCTGTGGCTGCGACGCGACATTAGAAAAATGTGCCTCTTCAGAACAAAGCGTTGCCTAGGATAACACTGGAGGTGCTGCAACCTTCTGCGATTTCTTCAAAAAGTTGTATTGTGCTGTCGCCCTTTGGGCTTCTCCAAAGTATATTTTTCTCTTAGCTGTTTGATGGATGTCATTGCACTAGTTTGGGTGTATTGCCACATCGCCTAGTTTGCTATAAATCAAGTTTTTGTGGGTCTCATTACATAAAAAAATATACAACTTTACCCTACATGGAATAATAAATCGTTAAGACTTTCCGAATGACTCCAATCAAGTAAGTGAGTTTTATTAGCCCGACGTTTTGGAGCTCATTTGGCTCCGTCTTCAGGCATTGTTCTAATTCTGTCGAAATGTTCAGCTTTAAATAATAAAACATGCGTCAAACTACAAATACAAAAAGGTTCTGTCGCTTTTTACCCGTTTATTTCTCGAAAAGTCACTCCGAAGAACCTAAATCTGCAATAAAATAATAAGTATGTGCGAATGCCGGTTTTTAAGACCGAACCGAATAATACCAGAATCAAATTGAGTATTAGATATCTTCTGAATAACGAACAGCTGGTACCACAATTATTGTAAAATGTTCACATCCAATTATTGGTAAAGTTAGCGACTGTCATTGCATACACCATTGTGAAGAGGTATTTATTAAAAGCACCAACGGAGCAGCAAACAAGCAGTTTTTTCACATGCACAGGAGTGTCCTATAAGCGTGAATCACTGCTGTACAGCCTATAAAGTACAGCTACATAAGTGATGTAGCCTGCTCGGCTACTTGTACAAGTTCTCACATTTTATGTCTATAGAATACTCTTGTAGGTAAAAATTTACCACACTTTCGCTCTAATTTTGTTTTATTGGTGTTTAGAAATAATCGAATAATAGTCGCATTTACGTATAGTGACTGCTCGATTCGAAGACTGAATAGAATAGAAGACTATTCAATTCGTGATTCGAAAGATTCGAGCATTCGCACACCGCTGAAAAATATCTCTCCCAGATTCTGATCCTCAACTGGTTAAACAAGAGCAACTGGAAAGCCCATTCATGTTTTCGATAAATTTAAGCTGTTAGACTACTTAGCAATAGTTTAAAATAACCCTGAAAACCGGCGAATGAATTAAGGAAATAGGAGACACTTGCAACAATTTCAGAATGGGAGTTGCGGACATGTTTAATGGACTGTAAGAAGCTTTTGAAAGTAGTCGCCAAGGGCCTATTCATCGCTGCTAAATTTAAGCATATGGGCAAAAGCTACATAAATGTTTTGTTTTCATATCTTATAAGACGACGTGATAACGAGCGTGTTAATAAAAAGGTTAGGTGCTTAGAACGAATAAGCATTCCCTCAACACATAGTTACGGGGGAATAAAACATATATATTTACAATATATACAGTTACGAGGTTGTAGCTGAGTAGTCAGCGCACCATCATCTACCAATGGTCGAGACACTTCAACCACCTCTTCATCTCAGCACGTGCTTTCGTCCACAGCGGCACAAACTCGTGACATTAACCCCCGGCGGCAGAAGCGTCGTCTCAATGCTTCTAGGGAGTCGAATCAGAGTGAGAGTTATAGTGCTGTAGTCGCGAAACGGTGCACGTTATCAGATCTTGGTGGGGTAGATGACGTCGAAGTTACACGTGATATTTCATATGTACGGCTAGTGACTTGACGAAGAACTCGATATAGCATGACGTATCGTAGCAGCAGTTCTTCGCAAAAGCCGACGCGACTGGAGCGTAACCAAAGCCAGAGAAGTGACCCAGGACTGAAATTAACGTCCCAATGATGACAGTCGCAACGGTCCTTCTGGCTAGCCTGAGACGCCAGGAGACGGTCACGGGCAATGCGACGTGCTGTGGTTGCGCGAACAATGGCGTCGTGAGCATAGAACGTGGTAGTGTCGGCATCGGAAGAGAGCAGCGAGTCAAGAGGCAGGAGTGGGTCACGGCCATAAATTAGATCAAACGCAGAATAACCAGTAATATCGTGACGCGACGAATTGTACGCAAACGTCGCGAAGGGTAAGGTGCAGTCCCAATCCCGGTGATCATCAGACATGTACATTGAAAGCATGACCGTGAGTGTACGGTTGAGACGCTCATTTGTCTGTGGGTGGTAGGCTGTCGTGAACTTGTGGGACGTGGAGCAAGAGCGAAGAAGGTCGTCGATAATCTCAGAACGAAAACAGCGGCCCCTGTCAGTGAGTAACTGACGTGGGGCACCATGATGTAGGATCACCCCATGAAGGATAAAATGAGGCAAATCATGCGCAGCTCGTAACGAGGGCCCGCGTTATGGCATAACGCGTGGTATAGTCCGTTGCAACGGCCATCCATTTGTTGCCCGAGGATGAAGTTTGAAATATGACAAGGAGGTGCAAGCCGACGAGGTAAAATGGCTCACTAGTAATATGTATAGGCTGAACGTGCCCAGCGGGAGACAATGGAGGCTTCTTGCGGCGTTGGCAAAGTTCGCAGGTAGCGACGTAACTTCGAACAGAGCGATATAGCCCAGGCCACAAAAATCACCTGCGCACACGGTCGTACATGCGGGACACACCCAAATGACCAGCGGTGGGCACATCGTGCAACTTTGAAAGAATTGTCGAGCGCAGGTGCTGGGGAACGACCACAAGCAGTTCAGCACCATGTGGACTTATAATGCATCGGTATAAGGTTCCGTCCTGGAGAACAAACATACGGAGGGAAACCTCCTGTTGCTCAGACGTAAGAAGTTCGATGTTTGATCGCTAATATGGATCATGACGCTGCTCGACGGCGATGCGTGAGAAGTCGGAGATCAACAAAACGCAGGAATCTGCATCGGTTTCAGTGCCATAGGGAGGGTCGACAGGATAGCGAGAGAGGCAGTCGCCGTTCTTATGTAGCTGCCCAGATTTGTAGGACACGGAGAAGGTGCACTCTTGCAGGCGTAAAGCAAAGTGGCCAAGATGACCTGTCGGATACCCTAGTGAGGAGGGCCAACGTACGGCATGACGGTATGTCACGACGGTGAAGTGTCGACCGAACAAGTGAGGGCGGAACTTAGGAATGGACCAAACAAGGGACGAGCATTCACGTTTTGCTATAGAGTAGTTGTGATCTTGTGCTGAAAGAATAGGGCTAGCATACGCGATCACGTGCTTGGTGTCTGGGTGTCGTTGGGACAAGATAGCGCCAATGCCATGGCCGCTTGCATCAGTGCGAACTTCTGTGTAGGCATGCGGATCCAAATGACCCAACACCGATGGATTGATAAGGCGACTGATAAGTGTTGAAAATGCTCCAGCGTGGTCGGGACCCCTACGGGTCCCCAAATGTTATGACCTCATCCTGTATATATATTGTAAATATACTTTTTATATACTCGCAACATCCGCGTAATATATTGGTGAGAGGTGCGGGGTACCACGGCTGGAAACTGAGCACCGCAGTGGACGTCGCATCACCGTCCGCACCAAGAATGACTGTGAGCACGCGGGATCAACGTCGTTGCCGCTTCAAATGTCACCGTCGCCGGCTACGTCGCTGTCACCTACGGTTGTCGTTTTGCAACACAAGGATCCTGGAACTTTCTGTGGGACCCACGGCGCCGACATTGAAGAGTGGGTGGCCATGTGCGAACGCGTGAGTGGAATCAACAGATGGGACTCTACGCTTATGTTTGCTAACCTGTTGTTCTACCTAAGAGGCACGGCAAAGGTGTGGTACGAAAACCACGAAGAGGAGCTAACCAACTGGGACGAATGCAAAGAGAAATTGACAGATTTTTTTCGCAAACCAACCGGCCGTAAAATTGACGCAGAGCAGGAACTTGCCTCCCTTGCCCAATTGTACAGCACGCCCTATGTATCGTACATCCAGGGCGTGCTGGCACTTTGTCGCAAAGCCGATCACATGACAGAAGCTGAGAAGGTCGCCCACGTGCTTAAGGGCATTGCTGACGACGCGTTTAATCTGCTCGTGTGCAAGAGTTGCTCTACAGTTGCCGCAATCATTAAAGCGTACCGACAATTCGAGCAGGCCAGAAGCCGAAGCGTCTTGCAATCATTCGCCAGATTTCCCAGTGCTTCCGCAACATCGAGGTGTGAAGATCAACCCACACAACAGCATGCGTCGCCATCAGAGGACGTGGTGCGAATCGTTAAACGTGAACTGGATGTGATGGCACCCGCAGCTTTCTATTCGCGTAGCCCTGATGCTACCACATTTTCAGTTCCCCTCGTAAAAGCCATCGTTCGCCAGAAACTTTAAAACAATGGTTGACAGCCTGTGTGTGGTTGAATCGCAGAGCTAAGGAACGCCCTTCTACTGTTGTCGCTCGGTCCCGACGCTTCTATCCACGTTATTGCAACCAGATTGAGTAGAGAACTGCGCACGACCAGCCGATATGTTTCACCTGTCGCCGGATTGGTCATGTCGCCCGATACTGTCGCAACTCGTGACCCTCAACACATCGCACACCGACCAACTTGAGCCGTTTTGATGGAAATACCCGCAATGTTTCGCCCGCTTCTGAGTCTAAGAGCGCCACCAACTCTGCTCGCAACACGTGGTACAGCCGCTCACCATCGCCGCGCGGACACCAATCTCGTTCACCGCAAACACGTCGCCCATCTTCCTGACTGCCGTAAACACGTCGCCTTTCGTCCCCTCTGGCTTTTTGCCGCACGCTCTTGGAAAATGAAGAAATGCAGCCCTCGAAGGTGGTGCTGCATTGGCGACTACTGCAACAAATCCTCTGTCTGTGCCCAAAAGGCGAAGTATAATTGACGTTCAAATAGACGCCGTACCTGAGTAAGCACTAGTCGACACTGGAGTCAGCGTATCTGTGATGAGTGCCAGCCTACGTAGACATTTAAAGGAGGTCCTGACCCCAGCCCGTGTGCTTCGTGTGGCCGACGGCGGCGTACTGGTTCTTTTTGGAATGTGTACTGCGCGTTTAATTATAGCTGGCCGCCCTACTTCTGTTCTCTTTGCGGTGATGGACGACTGCTCTCGCGACATTATCCTTGGATTGAACTTTTTATCCACTCATTCTGCTCTCATCGACTGCGCGACCAGCGTTCTTCAGTTAAAACGGCCTCAACTCGCCGATGCTCCGAGCACCGCCCCACCGCACTTGTGCTTCACGATGTGCGTCTGTCACCTGAGGCAGTTACTTATGTCACTTTCAACGCCCATCTACGGGTTTGTGACAGCGAATATGTGCTTCACCCCATCATCGACGTGCTTTGGTACTGGAACGTTGCCGTTCCGCATACAATGGTCACGGTTACTAATTACGACGTCATTCTACCGCATCTTGATTTCAGCCTGTGCCCTCAAGTGCTTCCGGCCGGCATGTGCTTGGCCAGCGCTTCCAGTGGTTGCCAATTTGACATTGAGAGTCTGAATGATGAAAGTGGTTTATTAGCGCCAATTGCAGCTGGCAGGTTTGGTTCCTTAACGGATGACTTCGCGAAAATGATTGCACCTGACCTCACCTCGACTGGGACGCCGCGCTGTCTTACGTGACGTTCGTGTATAACTCATCCCGTCATGAAACTCCACAATATTCACCCTTTTATCTCTTGTGTGGTCGCGACCCCACACTGCTGTTTGACACGATTATCCCTTCTGTGCCACGTGTTGCAACTGAGTACGCTCGTGAAGTCATCGATCACGCTTGCATGGCACGTCAAGTCGCCGAATCTCGTTTATTAGCCTCACAGCATATACAGAACGACCTTTACGACCGCTGAAATCCCGATGTTAAGTTCGCACCAGGTGCTTGGGTGCTGCTTTGGTCACCATAACGTCGGGTTGGCCTCTCCCAGAAGCTTCTCTCTCGCTACACAGGGCCTTATGAAGTCCCACGCCAAGTTAACGGCTTCAATTGCGAGATTTCTCTGATACACTTTGATTCATCCAGAAGTCAGACACCTGTCGACGTCGTTCACGTTTCGCGGCTGAAGCCATACTTTGCTCGCAATGCTGTGCCTGCCACGCGCCGAGCCGGCGCTTCGCCACCCAGGGGTCCTGTTAATGAAGCATGAGAGAGAGGAAAAAGAAGATCGGAGACGCTGGCTTCTGCGTGTTGTTGGTGGTCAGCCATCTTGACTATTCGTACTTATTATATATATATATATATATATATATATATATATATATATATATATATATATATATATATATATATATATATTGTAAGTACAGTGTTTACATACTCGCAACATCACCGTAGCAACGCAACATATATTGTCAGAAACCACTTTATTGCAGTCTAGCTCGCGCTATGCCGCGAATATCACGCTGTGCGGTTGTTGATGATATGAACAGATGAAGAGATGTACAATGGATGATCACATGTAGAGATGAAGATGCAAGTAACACAAGTGTTGCTCTCACAATACATAAATACTAGTGCATTTTCTGCATTCGCCGCTAAATCAACAGTGATTTTTTAAACCTGCCATTTGAGTTACGCTGGTGTGTTACCATAAAGTAGCAGAGAAGGCTGTAGGGCTTATCCCGTAATTTCTGGATGGACAACAAAAAAGAAAACCAAGGGGCCCAATTTTTATCAGTCATACCTTAGGAAGCCAACAAACTATGACACCGCGGACAGCATAGGGGAGATTTCTTGTGGTTCTTGACCTAATTAAGCAAAATGATAAATAAATAAAATGATAGTGGATAAGTAAAAAGAACTGGCCGCATATGGGATCCCAGCTGCAGCACATTCGTCATCCACTCTCATTTTCACTCATTTATGATTTTATTTCCTTCAGTTCAAAACTACAACTAATTTAACCTATCCTGTCCCTCTTGTAAGTTTGTGTTGGCATCTAACAAAATTCCCTGATAGGTCATTTGACTGTTTCGTTTGTAACAGCATTCATTTAGTTTTCCTAGTTTTTGATTACGCGACGTGCCTAATGGCCTTTCCCTGTAATAGCAGGCACTAGGCGCGTGCGAGTCTTATCAGAGGCAAGATGAATATGCGAAATAAAAGGAAATGGAAGTGGAACTTTGGGAAACTTGGGATATGGGAAGAAATTGACTCAACATAAATTAGAATTCTTCAATCACACGTTGTTGTAGTGGCAACATTGATACATCGAGACACGATTTCGTTCTTTTGGTAATGGTGCAATTAAAGCACAAACTTTCCCACATGTTGCGTTTCCAGAAGACATAACAAGATATCATTAAAGCAATCTCATTGTAATTTTCAGGAAACGACGATATCAAAGATGACGGAATTTATAGCGGCATAGTGGATGCATTTGTTGGAGAGGGTCTTTTTGAACTTAGGGTGGAGATAACTTACACTAAGGCAGCTGATGGGCACTTAAAGGATCTGCCAAGCTTTAAATATGTATTCCATACAACCGTCATCGTGACCTCTCCAGTGTACACTCAAGAGGTACGTAATATATCCCGTATGATCAGCTGAACTAGTTGTGCTGTCACTTCCACGCATATAAGGGGTGGAGCAAAGCGTACGCTAAGGGGAATATCGGAACGTAACATAGACCGAATGATTGCTACATTATCAGATACATCATAGTCTATGTGTAGCTCCAGATTATTTCAGCCGCTGCGGATTCGTCAATGTGCCCCGAAATTTTAATACAGCGCTTGTTTTGTTCCGTGCTGATTGAAGTGCTGCTGCTGCTAATGGGAATCGTACCTACGACATCGTGTTGAGCACTATAGTGCCATAGCCGCTAAGTCACCACGGCGAAGGTAACAAACTTCGTCATGCCGTTCAGTTCAAGGAGAAATTCCCCAACAAGAAGGTTTAAAAGAGCCATACCCTGCACAAGGAGCGATCGCACCACGTGACCACAAGTGATTCTGTTGGCTTAGCATTTATCGGACATATAGAGAAAACGATATATACTGGCCGACAGCCTGTTTCACAGTGACACGAAAGAGAAATGCAAATTCCTTTGGTCTGGTAAGGCACTCCTTTGAAACTGTTTTCATTCATTTGGCCTGACCGTTCATCATTAATTCAAAAAATTTACGAATATGTTTTTGAAACTCCCTTCAAAACTTCAAGAAAATAGCTAAAGACAAGTAGGACGCTGTTAAACCCCAACACAATGCGCAAATCTGGCGAAGGAAATTGAGGGTAGGACCTGCATCAATCTTTCGTTCGTATATCTTGCGGATTACAATGTCCCGTTATGATATGGATGACTCCAACTTAGTAGCACAAAAGCACAATTTATTAGTTCTGCTCAGTTTTCATTGCTATTATGTCTTTTATATGTTGTTGTCCCATTTTCTTAACACACATGTTGCGACATAGTTGGAAGGAGACGCTCAAGCGACACTATGCAGATATACACACACGTGACCGAGCTGAAACCGAATCGTGGCGAAGATGGCGGCAAGAGAGCATAGAAGCGCAAAGATACAAGAAAGCGAAGAAAGGTGACAGACACCGACAACGTAGCCTTAATAAAGTACCGAAAGCGGACTGATCGTTTGGATTTTAGATTTGGCAGAGTCAAGTACTGAACTAAATGTGGCTGACATGGTACATCGAGACAGCTGGCTTATTGACACTGGCCTAGATTCGACGGAGAATGTTCCACATCAGCACAAGAGCAGGTGACAACCCTGGCTCTGCTAGTAGAAGTGAGCAGATGAGTTACCCATGGCCAAGGCGACACTGGATGACCTCTTTACTAAAGGCACCGCAGTGCTGAATACGGATGTATTTAAGTTGACGTTCTCGATTAAGCAAGGTCGTTTTCACACTACTAACATCACTGCAAATGATTTTGCTTCAATGCAGGGATTTTCAGACACATCGTCTCTCAGCCTGTTGTACCAAACAACACAAGCACTGCACACAAGTAAGTGACGGCAGCTCCAGTAGACTGGATAAATGGTGCAACTACAACTACGCTTGCGAGACAAATCTATGGTAGATGAAAAAGCGCAACAATTTAAAATACCACAGTGGAACTCTCGTATAATCGCCTTACATCTTCATCCTTAAAGATCTTTTGAAGTGCTCCAATGCTGGGCAGAAAAAAACAGTCAAACGGTTTGACGCTTTAGCAGGCAGCGTCACAAATGCACTGGATATGTGCCGCTTTTGCATAAATGCCTTTCACGCTAACGGCTATGCGAACTCCACCATCATCATCATCAGAGCCACCAACATCATCGGAACTCCGGTATCGGAGCGAGCAGTCGAAGAAATAGAGGACAAAGTGATTATCGAGCGCGAGAGGTGGTTCGACGCTCGGCTGGGCACTTTTGGGTGCGGCCAGCCAGGACTGGGTCCTGCTGGCGCGGATTGCGGGGCCGTGCCGTTCCCACACTGGTGCCCGACGTGAGGCCACGGCTGCGTTCTGGGACGGACCGTGATCGCGGGGCTGCGGATGGCGCTCGTTCCACGGGCAGTAGCGACGCCTGCCTGGCCTGGTGCGTCATCATCTCGGCAGTGTGAGCTGCAGCTGTGGCATTCACTGAGGAGCGTTTCCACCGGCTCCCCCTATATCACCGTAATCGGGTCTACCTTGGGACATGGGGGCGGAGGAGTCTCATACGCACTCCTGAAGCTCCCGGCGCCACCATTGGAGAAGGCACCTGCCGGTGCAGTTACTGCATCAACCCGATGCAGGGGCGCTATGCAGGATGTGCCGAGATTCTCGTTCACCCAAGTTTTACCCGAGTTTGCTCGACGGCAGTCAGGGAACGGAGATAACGTGGAACGCGCAAAAGCTACAGGCAAAAAAAAAATATGTAGACAAAAAGCGGCGCAGGACAACATGAGTGCATCCTACGCGGCACGCTGCTTCCACGTTTCAGGTGCAGAAGTCTGCACAACGAAACGCGCCAGCGCCGCCTATTGTTATCAACGGATTATCGCAACTTAGCAATGCCGTGACAATCCCGCTGTCTGTCTGCAAACTTTCCGTGAGCCGCTTGCGACGCCTTTCCTGGGTGCGTCAAGGGCGTGCCTCCTCTTTCGGGCACTATCTTTCTATCCTCCATCGAATGCGAACAGGGTACGTGCGGCGCATTCTTGCACCTACACTTTCGCTCAAACGAATACGTTAAAATGCAACAAATAAAATAACAAACATTTTTATTTCTTTAAATATCTGTTTTTTATTTTGATTGCTACAAATTTCTGATGATAAACGGGTGTCGAGCAAATTATTAAATTCTGCACTTCTTGCCGCGATTGGCCACAGTGAGGCAAAAGCTTAGAAGCGGATACATTGAAGTGGATTGCATGCACGAGAGAGTTCATATGGTGAGAAGTCGCCTAGGGGCGCTGTAGTGCTATTCTCAATACAGTCAGTGCTTTCTCTATTAGGGCAATAGAAACTCAGCGCCACTGAACGGCTTTTCATCGCAGGCGCTTCACTGGCCTATTAAAGCCCCCGCTTCACCAACTAAAAACGACACACTAATAGATACAGGAGCAACGGCTGTCGCTGCAAAATGGCGGTACGTTATTGTAGGGCCTGTAGTGACGCAGTTCAGTGAAAATCTACCAGTTTATCTTTGTTCGCGAAGCCTCTGCGATGCATTGCGAAGAAGTGCGTAAATCCGAGTGACACAATTCATCGCTTGTCATCGGTTGCCCAGTGAAGGTGCCCGTGAGCGCATGTACGCAGTATTTGAGTGTGCTGTGCACTCCAAGGTGCTTGCGGATTACCTCTGCTGGAGCCAGCAGCGATCGCAGATGGATATCCTAACGACACCGCAGCAATCGCATTTTGGGCAGGTGAGGGCTCTTGTATGCAGTTATGGAATGAGGCTTCGAACGGAGAGAGGTGTTGGAACTGTTGAGTGCGCAAAGCTTGTGACGAAGAAATGCCATTGCACTGGCTGTAGAAAAGCGAGCGATTCTCGGACGCTCATCGTGTTTACGACGTTTTGGCTCCGATACATCACCGATGACAGAGAAGGAATCTCAAGCGACTGCTGCGGTACGCACTCCTCAGCGTTGTCGTCCCCCTCGGCGCATCGATGCCTTATAAGCAGCTACAGTGACGTGCCGATAATTTACTGTTCGCTACGTCACCACAATGTAGGCAATGAAACGGTGTTGTGGGGCCATGTCAGCCCGAGAAGATATTGTTACGGTGACGTGAAGGAAGAAGTTGAATTGCACTAGAAGAAGGCGAACTCTGGCAGTTGCCTGAACGCCATATACACCATTTGTAAATATACATCAATTTAAACTCGTGGGCCTGCTTTCTTCCTGCAACATTTTGGTGGAAATGACCCGTCCCTTCGGATGTTCACCTTGCGCGATGGAACTTTATACCGTCGCAGCGTTCGTCCTGACCGCGCGGAACTCCTCCTAGTCGTTCCCAAGCACCTTCGACTCGCCGTGCTCCAGCAACTTCACGACGCTCCTACTGCTGGACATCTGGGCATCACTCGTACATACGACCGCCTGCAGCGCCACTTCCACTGGCCCGGCATTTATCGCTCTGTGCGCCGTTATGTCGCTTCTTGCGTCCTGTGTCAGCACCGGAAGACACCTGCTATGCCTCCCGCTGGTTTGCTTCAACCGATTGATATACCTACAGAGCTCTTCTTCCGTGTGGGCCTCGACCTCCTTGGCTCCTTTCCACTTTCCATCAAAGGAAACAAATGGATGCTGTAGCAACCGATTATGGCACTAGATATGCCATCGCACGAGCACTGCCAACCAGCTGCGCTACAGATGCGGCCGACTTCTTACTATACGACATCATCCTGCACCACGGCGCCCCTCGCCAGTTGCTGACGGATCGCGGCCGCTACTTTCTGTCGAAAGTCGTCGATGATCTCCTCCGCTCTGTTCTACGGAACATCAGATTGCTGCCACCTACAACCCTCAAACAAACGGCCTCACCGAGCGACTCACCCGCACAGTAGCTGAAATGCTCGCCATGTATGTTTCCGACGATCACCGCGACTGGGACGTCGCTTTACCATACATCACTTTCGCATACAGCTTGTCCCGTCACCACACTGCTGGATTTTCACCATTTTACCTTTTATTTGACACGTTGCTACCTTCCGCCGTACAATCAACCAGCACTGGTTACACTCGCGATGCTATTGACTTAGCCGCCAAGGCCCGAGAAGTCGCCCGTCATCGCCTCACAGTCTCGCAAGCTTCTGAAAAGCGACGCTGCGACCTTCAGCACCGAGACCACCGTTTTTCACCTGGTTCCCTTGTCCTTCTCTGGACGCCTTCACGTCGCGTTCGCTTGTCGGAAAAACTAGTTTCCCGTTATTCTGGCCGTACCAGATCTCACGCCAATTGTCCGACGTGACATACGAGATCGCCCCAGTCGGTCAGCCTTCAGTGCCTCCCAACGTAAGCAGCGATGTTGTTCACGTCGCCAGGCTCAAGCCCTACGTCCCCCACTAAGTGAGGCTCTTATAACTTGCACCGGGACGGAGCTACCCGGCCGGGAGGGTGATGTTACGGTGAAGTGAAGGAAGAAGTTGAATTGGACTAGAAGAAGACGAAGTCCGGCAGCTGCCTGAACGCCATATACACCATTTGTAAATATACATTATTTTACACTCGTGGGCCTGCTTTCTTCCTGTAACAATATATGCATAAGCCAGCGACAATCAACGCATTGCTTTTGATAGTGGTGCTCAGTACATCACCGATGACAGTGCGTTGTGCGCGTTTTATGTCGGCGGTCAAGATTGTTGATGCCTCTCAGCTGGGCACCGCGTCGCTGTTGCCGAAAAAAAACTTGGGCCCCAACCGTGGTGGCTGCGCGCGCAAAAGTTACATGCCTCGCGCGGGGCCTGACCTCTGGTTTCGATTGACTGGCGAACTTGTGCTAAACTCGTATATCACAAAACCCCCTCGGAGTTCAACTCGGGAACATGGCGGCGGCAGCCGCAGCCTGTGTCATTGCATCCAGTGGCAGCAATGACCGTCTGTATTCGTTGACGTACATGACCGACGCGGAGTTTCCGCGGCATTTTCACCGGTCGAAGACACCAGTTCGCTGGCTGTGTGACGAGATAGGTGAAGACTCGTCTGTGAAGACAGCGTGGCGGGCTTCATTTGCTCACCGTCGAATAGCAAGTCCACTGCGCCCTCCGTTTCTACGGGACTGGGAGTCTTCAGGGAAGTGTCGGCGCCGAGCGTTACATTCATCATCATGAGGATCAGCCTGGTTACGCCCACTGCAGGGCAAAGGCCTCTCCCATACTTCTCCAACTACCCCGGTCATGTACTAATTGTGGCCATGTCGTCCATGCAAACTTCTTAATCTTATCCACCCACCTAACTTTCTGCTGCCCCCTGCTACGCATCCCTTGGAATCCAGTCCGCAACGCTTAATGACCATCGGTTATCTTCCCTCCTCAAACTACTGTGAGCCGCTGTGTCAGACATGTGTCTGACGCGCTTATGAATGCGGCAGTGCGTAAGCGGTGGCTGGCTTTCCCGAAGACGGCGGCTGAGCGGGCATATATAAAAGAACGCTTCCTACTTCGCGGGAACATTACGAACGTAGGTGGGTGTGTCGACGGAACGTACCTAGGAATTAAGGCGCCTTCATTGTCAGCGTTACTGTGATTAGGATTAAAGCAATGTCTAGACAAGCCTATATTGCCAAATTTGTCACTTTATTGTAGCCGACCTAAATTTTGTGTTACTGACATCTCACGTCTGGCTGCCCATGATACTGACTTTTTCGCTGGTGACTGTCTTTTTGCCGATTGTTCTACTTGTCTGTCAGGATGCCTTCCAAATTGGTCACTTTCATGGAAAAGAGATTAATTAAGTATAAATAGATAAATGTATATCACAGTTTCTGTGAATTACACTATGAATGCTAATCTCATAACAAACTTAGCGTTCTTCATTTGGGAAGTTACTTTGTATGCATAATGCTGAATTTTGGTCATGCGTCATCTATCGGCCGCACTATGAAGCAGCGAGGCATTGCACAATTCGTGCAGCGCGAGATGCGGATGTTGCGCCAAGCCGGTTGTGCCTACGCATTTATGGCGAAATGAAAATGCATTGATAATCTTATTGTGCTGGCTTGCATGAAGAAAATACTTCAGAGTCTTTGCTCTGTTCACTGTTGATGCATGTGCCAGAGGTTCAGTACAGGTTTTTTTCTTGGGGGGGGGGGCGGCAGCGTTATTCTGGAAGGACAAATCATATATTTTCGTCTCATAATGGGGCTCTAATTCTTAAGCAGTAGAACAACGCATATCCAATGCTCTGCAAAACTCGCTGTGCGTGAAGATGTAATGAACCACCAAGGGAAAATTACATATCGGCAAAAATGTGGCGCAGATGCCAATGAAAATTGGGTCTTGAACCCGCCATAATAAAAATAAATATTGCAGAGCGAATACACCTTTTGTAAAGCTTTAGAGCAATGATTACACAAATGGGGGAGTGTTGCACACATATGCACAGTCCATAAGTGATAGCATTATTATGCTCCTGCTGTTTCCTGTCTTGTGATTGTGAATTACACAGGCCCGTCATCTTGTGGATAATCAACACGCACTGTATTCTTGCACGTCGAAAGAACAAACACCCCAATGAGGTGTATGCTGCATTAGTGTATTTTTCATTTACATGATCCAAGCGTGGCACAGGCTGTCTTACGTTTTAGCGCATTTTGAAGAAACACCAAGTGCATGTTACAAGTGTCCTAATATGCACAGAACAATGTTTACTGCAATAATTTTACTAATGCTCTTGAATAATCAACAAAATAATAAACTGAAAGCTCCTTTATAAGGTGTCTTCTGGGGGCTCGACTAGAGCGCAGTGAGCGCACCGATGCTGCTGTTGCAGAGCAGCCCTCTGGATCTCTGCCACACTCTCAAGAGCACGAGCCTGGCGCTCGCCTATTTCCACCAGGCAGCTGAGTGCCTCCAGCAGTGGAATGTTCGGCTGCAAAAGAAGGTGGATTGTTGGAATGAATCAACCGCATATAAACCATTATTTACAAAGACAAATGCTCGTTGCACTATTGGTACTAAGTGCCCTTAACTGTGGAAGCCTTTAGTGTATGCATAATAAAACAATGTGTCGGGACAACGTTGCTTTATTTTTCATAACTGTTGTTGTCTTTTTCAGAGCCATTTGTCATGTTGATTAAAGTGCCAACAGCTGCGGTGTGCTCGCACCTTCACGAGCCTCTACTGTCAACACCACAAACCTATTTTTGTTCACTGCAAAATAAATGCCTCTCTCTACAATCCCGTCTTTTGAGAGCGGATTGCATGCTACGCCTACAAACATATTTTGGTTCCATTACGCAATTTTCTACCATCCTCGGCTGCAGTTCTCTCTATTTTAAATCCATTCTGTCACGCTTATGCAATCGCCTCTTATGAATTGGCAACAAGTGATAGAAGACGTGCATGGCCTCCCTGCCGGTACCATTATTTTTCTTAATCTCAACTAGCATATCAGTTGCCACGGTTTACTACGCCAGTGCCTTCCTGCCTTAATTGTATCTCCAACAATTTTGTTACTTCGCTTTCTGCATAGTACTCGACATCTTAAGTTTCTTTGTTAAGCTCCAGGTTCATGTCCCATGCTGCATAACCGGTGGAATGCAATGATTATAAACTTTTTTCAAGGATATCGGCAACGTGGCGATCACGATTCGGTAATACCTTCCATGTGCTGTTCAACGCACCAAATTTTTGTACAAGTTTCCTGCTCTTTATCAGTACCTGCTATTGACATTTCACTTGGATGAAGATACTCTTCCATAGATTCTGCGGGCTGAATGTCACTAAGGAATTTCTCGTATCTCACCATGTTAGGGAAGGCTACCTTTATCTTTTCCATATTTTCGCGGGCCCACGTGTATGTAAAATCACGAACACTCTTTGGTTCGCAATGCCTTTTTTAAACTGCTGGAAATTCAGTTCGTTACTACGAAAGTGACTTAATCCGTGCACTATTATTATGCTAAATATGAAGCAGTAGAAACATACTTATCTGCGGTTTGTCGATGTCTCTTTCCCTGTGTTGGTTGCGAGATCCATCATCTGCACCACTTCCTTGTCGCCCACCGTAGCTATATAGGCTCTCTTCCTTTTGCACCCACTATGTAATATTCGTGACGCTAGCAGTCACGCAGAGTGGAGGAACTCAGAGCACTCACAGAAGCAGCACCGGACAAGTTGTTTCTTCAGCATTACGCCGTAGGTGCGCGGTAGCTAGGTACATTTTTTTTTTCAGATTCAGATTTATTGGTTCCAAAATAAAGAAGTAATTACATGACAAATATACAGACGAGGGTCCCAAAGTGAAAGAACTGTAGTGGGACCCTCGGTTAATAATAACAACATCGATGGTGATATAAATAATCAGCAAATTAGCGTATTTTAAACAACATCTACAGATTAAATACATCATTAGACATGTCATTTAGAATCAAACACGAAAAAGCACGTTATGCAAGAAAGTCGGAAGAAAGCATGGATGAAATACAAGAAATTACATGTGTAAAAGTGGAAGGTACACCGCCAGATCGTAGTTAAGTTATCGCAGGAAATGATGCTTAAGGAGATTTTTAAAAATTGCAAGAGAAGTACAGGATTTTATGGTTGATGGTAATTCATTCCAAAGAGAAATTGCAGCGAAGGAAGATGTTCTTTTGCCGTAATTCGTATGAACCATGGGTAACAAGAAATTGTTCTTAGCCGCAAATCTGGTCATATCTTTATATTTAAATCTAATTTTATATTTAAATATTTATTTATATATTTTAAATTATTTTTATATTTAAATAATTATTTTAAATCTGGTCATATTACGCTGTAGCTGTGCCTAGCGATCTGTAAGATAGCCAAAGCTATTGGCAGTCTTATACCCCTGTCACACGGACGCGGCTAAAGACCTTTTAACTCCCTTCAGCCAAGGACATCTTTATCTCGAGGGAGATGTGCGCCGTGTCACACGGCAGCCCTTTGTCAAAGGAAGCTTAATGAAGTTCCTAGCGAAAGGAGATGGAGGATCTCCCTTGCAGACTAAAGGGAGTATTCTTGTTCACAGCGTGCTTAAATTTTCAGTCACGAAATCACCCTCATTTTTATTAATTTCACTTTTACCAGTAATTATAACTGTTTTCACTGCATATAATGTAGTATTTGAGCACTTACAAAAATATTTGAGTTGAGCAGCTGCATTCGACTCTCGAACCGGGCGTTCTCGGAATGGCTGCTGCGTTTGCCATGACTGCGCCATTTTTTGTTGTAATAAATAATTGTATTTTGTAGGAAAAGACAAGTAACCAAAAACTTTTAGCAATATATAACGTGTTTCTTTCATGACTGCGTACGAGGTGAGCAGCGCCTAATGGGCCCCCAGCGGCAGCTTTCAAAAGCTCGCTTATAGGCCGTGTGACACGGAGCTAACTCCTTTGAGGTGAAACTTCCTTGCGGTCCTTTAAGGGAAGGAAGTTTGAAGGAGATCCGAGTTGCCTGTGTGACACGGGTATTAAGGGGTGCACGGAAAGATTGCTTACGGAGGAGCAGCATCCAAGAAATAGAGGTCATCGTCGAGCCTGATCACTACGTCGCGGACTGCAAGCTCGTTGTACGAGTTTGTTTACACGGGGCCTCTTCGATGTTTAGCCTCCATGCTCGCCCGGTGAATGCATGTGATAATGCCACCACAGCGTTCCCTTGTGGTAAAATTCGAAGCGTACTAAATTACAAATTAGTTTACTGCACATTCCGTGTACATCTTGTGAGCTTCAAAATGCTTCGAAACCGCGGTAAAGTAACTAATAATGAATTTGTTTTATAACTTGCTTCGGCATGCAATGTACTCGGTTGAACGACAAACACGTGAAAGAAGGCACTACCATGCAGCGATGGTATGATCAGGTGAGCCCCAGTTTGTCGACCGCCCAGAAGGCAACGCCCAAAAAATGATAGCCACCCAGAGTGAATCTAGACAAACCAATGAAGCTGGAGGCTTGTCGAAAGATAAACTGTGTCTCGGTACCATTTGTGCTTTCATCTTGGGGTGTCGCCAGAGCTCGTAAAGATCCCGAGTTTCGAGAAACTCGGCGCATCCTGCATAGCAGCCCGGTATTGTATTCACGCCAGAAGTCAAAGCACGGAGACTACGAGGGCTCCAGAACCGGCGGCGCGGCCGCGTCCAACAAATCGGAGAGCTCGGAGAGTGACGTTGACTGGACCATTGACGGCAATGGAGCCGCCAACGCACGCAGAGGCAGGCTATAGAATGAAACGGCCCGAAAAACCACTCGTCGAGCAGCGAAGCCGAGCACAAAAGTGGCACGTCATCCTCGTCCGAGCCCGAGGAGAGAGAAGTCTCGGACTCTGGCACCGCTGCCGCTACCGCCTGCCGGCGGCAGCGGTAGCGAAGACGGCTAACACGACGATTCCGAAGAGGATGAGTTTAACAGCTACGGCGGGAACCTCATGGGCGCTTCAAATCAGTTGCCAAAGTAGCGTAAGTGGCACCGTTCGAGCAACGTCATCATTATCTTGCAATCTTCCCCTCCTCCGGTGCCACGTGGGCTCTCTGCGGTGGAGTGGCAATGAGCGGGCGGCTGCTACTTTCGGCGACCTGCTGCGTGCACACGTTAGAACGAGGCTGAGGAGGAAGACCGCACCAGGTGGGCCTCCTAGAATGGTCGAGGGGTTTAGGACCTTCCGGCTGTTGCAAGACGACCGCTCGGAGGTTCCACCACCTAGTCTAACGCATGTCCGCGAAGCGTACGTCCGGGAAGCCAGCCAAGTTTAGGACCTTCGGGGTCAAGTAAGACCTTGGTGACTCGGACGTTGCCAGCTCCACCGATCCTCTTTTGGGGCAGCAGTTTGCAAGGTTTGCCCACTATCGCGGATGCGGTGCCATCGCTGCAAGCCGCCATGGGCCAGTGCCGTCATAGCCTTCGCAGAGGGAGGGTCACTATGAGAACTCCACCGTCATCATCATCGGAGCCAACGGGACCGTCGGAACTGCGGCATTGGAGCCAGCACTTGAAGAAGTAGAGGACAAAGTGATTCGTGAACGCGAGCGGTGGTTCGAGGCTCGGCTGGATGCTCTTGGGTGCGGCCGGCCAGGACTGGGGCCTGCTGCCATGTATCGCGCTCCCGCGCCTTCACACACGCTTTAGCGAGCTCCGCAAGAATGCACAAGGTGCGTGCCACTATTTAATAAACCTGTCGGCAACTTGGATTACTAAGCATGTGCCAATTAGTGTGAGGCAAGCGAGGAAAGCATTCTCAGCATTCACAGGCACCGCCTCGTACCCCACATGCTGACTTCTCAGAAGTGTCATTAAAAGGCGGAGTGTGTCCGGCAAAAAACGTGAGAAAGGAGCTTAGCGGTCGCATCAAGCGTGTCGGGGCGCACCAGTGTGCCTTGTATTTCCGACGTAACGCGTAGGTTAAGCTGCGGCGGCGCCAGATAGCGCCGCGTGTTCTTGGGAGCGCGAAAAAGAAATCACGATGCAGTAAACGCCATATAGATAACTCGTTTAGAAGGTAGCAGTGTGTTTTGTCGCTCTTATGATTCAACGATAAACGCATTACCGCCGGCAGTGTTCGTTATAATGGCTCTGCTGACATTTTTCGAGCACTAGCCATTCCGGATGTCGAGTAGACTCTTCGAACTTATATGGAAGGTCACAACTGCGCCTCCTGTGAGCGGCGCAGAATTTGCGTAACGGTTGATGCAAGTATGCACGAGTTATCTTGTCAAAACCGGTGCCTTTTTTGAGCCCCTGTGCATCATTTCGCAGACCCCAAATGAACTTGATGCAATTCCCATGTCACCTTGCGGCATCGCTAATGTTTCAGATGACTTGCTTGCGTGTGCAGTTGCCGACACGGCCTACGACGCTGCAAAGAAGACTGGTCATCGGGGCCTATTACTTCTGCTGCAGGAAATATGTCAAATACTCGGTGTGAACTCTTGAAGCGGGGTCCAGTTTCCCATTTTGCCTGAACTATACCTACAACGCACCGAGCAATTTCTACGCAGGATACTAGCAGTATAGGACGATGTATGCATTTCTTTCATGAGCGCTGCCGTATGGCATACTGCAAAATATTGACCTGGTTTTGCGGCTAATCTGCTAGTAACGTGTAAACGAGCACTTCTACGTAAATAAAGGACGGTTATTTCAGTAAAACTGACAGCCATTAAATAGAGACCGTAATACACATACGTGTTCTTTAGTATCTACGAAACGGAATACTATGTATGATGAATCTGTACAATATTGAAACGTGTACTTGTTTATCTTTATCGGGTGACCGTGTTTCACCACCTAACAAATGTTATCGCACAGCGCAGGACGCACCTGCATGTATCGGGAAGTTTCTTGACAGTTATCGATTGTTCTATTCGCTTTGTGTTGTCACCGAACCTTGTGTAATCAGATTTCATCGGACGACGCGAATGGCATAGAACTCTCAGGAAGAGACGCCGGTCGCGGCGATTATTCCTTGACCCGCTGATCAGATTTCCGACGATCGCCGACTGTATTCGCCACTGCCTTTGTCCCTTTAGTGTCGCCTATTTTTGAGGGCAGGCGTTAGGCCAATAAAACGCTGGTTCCGTTGCTCACAGTTTCGCTGCTTTTTTCACCGTCGCTACCGCGTGACATCTGGTAGAGGTGCTTTTCGGTGATGCTTCAGATGCCCCCGACAAGCCGTGATCTAAGCCTGGACCGCAAAGACAACGCCAACATAGTCCCGGTCTGTAGAGCAAGCCGCCGGCCACTATAGCTGCCCCCGCAGCATGGAAGACCAAGACTATCGTGCCTAAGACAGCCCCAATCGCAGCCGCAACATCGCCCATCGTTCTGCAACAGCCCAGGCAGCCATCAACCTTCTGCGGATCATTGTTTGAGGACCCAGAAAACTGACTGGAAAGATCGCTACTTTCAACAGTACTTTCAAACGGTCGCTACTTTCAACAACTGGGACTCCGACGACAAGCTGCAGCATGTATACTTCTCCTTAGAAGACGCCGCCAGAACGTGGCTTGAGAACCGGAAGTCGACCATGATAACGTCGGACCCGTTCCGTAGTGGCTTCCCACGCACATTTGCGAGCGTCGTGCGCAAAGAAACGGCCGAAGCTATGCTGGAAGCCGGCCCGAGTGCAATTACCCAAAGAGGACATAGCAATCTTCACCGAGGAGCTGACGGGCCTGTTCCGCCATGCCTACCCCGAAATGTCCGAGAAGAAGCTACGCCTAATTATGCGTGGTGAAAAGAACTTTTCGGCGAAATGATGCGAAATTTACCGAAGGCCATCTAAGAGTTTTTCCGCGAGTCCACCAACGTCCAGAAAGCTCTGGAAATGCGGAATCGGCAATTTGGCCTCCCCGCAAGGCCAGAAAATTACGCCCCAGTTCAATCATTGAGCATCGGTGACCTACGCCAGACCATCAGAGTTATCGTTCGAGACGAACTTCAGAGGATGCTCCTAAGATCCTGGCCTCACTTTATCTCGATCGCTGACGTTGTGAGAGAAGAAATACAGTGGTCACTGCAACTTCCTGAAGGGCATCCGCAATCGCCAAAAGCCCTGCCTGAGGCGCTCACGTACACCGCCGTAGCCCGCGGTCACGTTCCCCCTCCTCACCGGCGGCAGGGCCCGGTTACGCCACAGTTCCGTCATTCACCACCGCCGCCACACGCCAACCCATTGCTCCGCCCAACATTCCAAGGAAGACGAATGTTCTGCGCACCACCGGCCACCATCCGCTTTGCCATCATTGTGGAGAAGCCGGTCACGACTACCACCGATGCCCATATCGAGAGATGGGACTGCTGTGGTTCGCCTTCAATGCACCGGGTCCACAGCTTGGGGAGCGCCCAGGTGTTATCGCTGATAGCTCACCGCCACTCAGTGGAGCCCTCGACGAACGTGCCGTTCGCCGTCACCAAGCCTCTATCTTATGCCGCAGCGCCGATCATGCACTGGTCCTGCCCGGGCTGCTCTGCAAGCGCGAAAAACTAAAACCTGCAACCGATGGAGGTGTACGGTGACTGTTCGTCGAACTGACGAAGATCCTCCGCCACCGACGAAGATGCCGAAAAGCCTTTCTCTACAGTATATCAAGGGGATGCCGCCATCCATAGGAAGCATAGAAGCAAAGAGTTCGCCGACAAAAGACGACCAGACGAAGCCACGTTCCAGCGACACGTCGCCACGTCGCAGCCGTCCTCAGACGCCAAGACCGCCAAGACTTCACGACAAAAGACAAAGAACCACCGCCCTCAGCGTGCTTCTGGACGGTCATGCAGTCACCGCCTAAGTTGACAAAGGAGCCAACTACTCCGTAATGAGTGGAACCCTTGCCGCATAGTTTAAGAAAGTTAAGACTACATGGCCCTCAAATCGGGACAGCTGGGGGACACCTTACAACACCACTTGTAATCTGCACGGCCACAATTACCATTATTGACCGGAAATACCGTGCCACCTTCGTTATCCTCCAACAGTGTTCACGAGGCGTCATTCTCGGCATGGACTTCTTGAACCAACACAGTGGAATCATCAACCTGAAGTCGAAGTCGATAACGCTCTGAGAAGGTCAAGCGCTTCCGCCGGAGAGATATCATAGTCACCATGCGTTGAGTGTGCTGGAAGACCAAGTGAGCATCCCGCCTCTCTCCGGCATTATTATTTCTGTCAGCACCGAGACGCCCGCTGACGTAGAAGCCATTACCGAGGTTTACGATCGTCTACTGCTCAATCTTGAAATCTGCGTCGAAAGAGTGATCGCTCGACTCTAGTGATGGAACGCAGAAGTGATGCTAACTAACTTCAGCCAGGAAATCAAGCGCATCAACAAGGGCACAACAATCGCGTATATTGAAGAAATTGTGGAAACCAGCAATGCATTTGTCCTCTCAGATTCTGCCGCATCTAGCCTGACGCCCATGCTTCCCTAACCAGGCTTTGACATAAATCCGTCTCCCCATGAGTAAGCAGCAACAGCTCAAAACTCTTCTCCGAGGATGCAAGGACTGCTTTCGACGCCATCGAGGATTCGACAAACACCTGTCGCAAAGCATCGCATAATAACCTAAGAATGCACTCTACCACTCCGTCAGAGCCCTTACCGGGTTTTGACGCGAGAAGGTGAAGCTATTAGGCAGCAAGTCGACGAAATGCTGTGACTACATCATCCTGCCGACGAAAAGCCCTTGGGCATCTCTTCTAGTGTTGGTGAAGAAAACAGACGGAACCCTACGTTTGTGCGTTGATTATTGGGGAGTGAACAAGATCGCGAAGAAGGACGTATACCACATCTCAAGGATAGGCGCCGCGCGGCTGTTTTTCCTGTTGCCATGACAACGTAAACATTTGTGTGCGTAACGGTTTTGCTAAATTATGCCCCGCCTGCTGGCGTCGTAATTGAAGGGGACCTCGGCGCTAGCGTCGAAAGAGCATCTGCATTAAAACAGCCAATGACAGCCATGCGGAGATTCACCCCTGGATACAGGTGCTTCCCGTATTCAGAAAAGAAAGACACTGTACGCTAAATATGTATAGTACAGATTTAGCTTACAGTGTCTTTCGTTACAGTGTCAACCGCTAAAATACAGGTGCTTGCCGTATTACGCTTTACAGAGCAGATTCATTATTTGCAAAATTTACTATCGGGGACAAAAGTGCCCAGGACGTTCGAGCGTCGACCTAATTTTATTAGCACGCTATCTGACGGGATCAGCCGGGCTAACATCGGTGTTTCGAATGCATAAGTGACATCTGCTTGCGTTGGTCTTGAAGGCAGATGCCCTATTCAAAACTTTGTAGAGAGAGAGAGAGACTACTGGTCCATTATAAAATTGAACGCGTTAGGCGCCTGATGGAGTGGCTCTCTCTTCATCGGCTCCATATGCTTCCAGGGCCGCCTGGACCCTGTGGATCAGTCGGAGCTGGTCTTCCAGGGCGGGGCTGGACAGCATGATCTCCCATCCCTATTGAAGGGTGGGAATAGCAGGGGGGTTATGAGTATAGGTACGGGTGGTCTATGGAAAAATTTCACTCTGCTATGACGTGCCGAGGTGCCTAATGCATTGCAGTTAATACATGTGTTCTTGTATCTTTCTGGGTATGTCTTGTTCTGGAAGCAGGGGTGGGAAAAGGATCCTGCCTGGATTTGCCTGTATATTGCTTGTTCGGCTCTGGTCAAGGAGTGGTGGCGGTGTGGGAATATCTTTCTGCCGTCCCTGTATTATTTGACTATATCTATGTAACTTGTGATGGGTTGCCATTCCCTTGCGTCCTCCTCGTTGGCCCCAGAGTTTAATTTTTCTTTAATTATGGGGTTTTACGTGCCAAAACCACTTTCTGATTATGAGGCACGCCGTAGTGGAGGACTCCGGAAATTTCGACCACCTGGGGTTCTTTAACGTGCACCTAAATCTAAGTACAAGGGTGTTTTTGCATTTCGCCTCCAACGAAATGCGGCCGCCGTGGCCGGGATTCGATCCCGTGACCTCGTGCTCAGCAGCCTAACACCATAGCCACTGAGCAACCACGGTGGGTGGCCCCGGAGTTTAGCGCTAGGGCCTGTTGATAAGCATATTCATTGCCCTCAACTGAGGAGTGAGCCGAGATCCAAACTAATTCGATTGCGTATTTTGAAGGTATAGCTTTACCAAGGATTTTTAGTGCCACAAGGGACACCCAGCCAGATCTGCAGTTTTTGTATGCAGCTTGTGAGTCCGTGACGATCTTGGTGACGTTAGGTTGCAGGAGTGCGAGAGCTATCGCCGCTTCTTCTGCTTCCTCCGAAGACGGAGCCGAGATTGATGCGCAGGTGACCAGCTTTTCTAACCCGGTGGCCACGACTGTTGCCCTCATGGAGCATTTGGATAGAGAGACGTCTGTATATACAACAGTGTCGTCTTTCTCCAGGGTCCTGGACAATGCTCTTCTCCCGGGCGTCGCGTAGTCCGGCATGCCTTGTGGGGTTCATGTTGCGTGGTAGTGGTTTGCATTCCAGCTTCTCACTCAACTTTTCAGGTCATTGGCCGTGGCAGGTGTAGTGCGATACTTGTCATCCTATCTTGCGGAGGACGCTTCTGCCCGCCTTGGTCTGGCTAAGACGTACCCTTTGATTGCATAGGTGGGCTTCTACGAGCTCGGCTACTGTGTTGTGGACTCCCATTTGAAATTTTTTGTCGTGGATGAATTTATGGGAATACCCAGGGCCTGCTTAGTGGCTTTCTTGATTATTGCGTCAAGTTGTAAGACGTCCTTCTTGAGGAGTTGCAGATACGGCGCTGCGTAGACGATTCGGGAGATAACAAAGGCCTGAACGAGGCGCAATGTGTCCCATTCCTTCAGACCCCTTCGCCTGTTGGCCACTCGTCTGATTATGGTCAAGATTTGGTCTGACGTGAGCTTGATTTTTCTAATCATGGCTGTTGCTTTGCCGTCTGCCTGGATAAGGAGGCTCACGATCCTGAGTTGAGGTACCGGGAGGATCCGGTTCCCTTCCGAAGTGATTTCTATGTTTTCTGCTTGTTTCCCTGATGCACGTGTCTGACAATGGTGAGCTCTGATTTTTGAGGCGAACAGCACAGGCCACATGTCTTCGCATAGTTGTTGACCGTGTCAGGCGCTTTTTGGAGCGTGTTTTCTATCCAGCCATCTGACCCTGCTCTCGAAGTCCAGTGGGTGATGTCGTCGGCATATAATGCATGGCCCAGGCCATCTATTGATTCGAGAAGCTTGGGCGACGGCAGGAGAGCCATGTTAAACAGTAGGGGAAAAGGAAGGAACCCTGCTGCGTTTCTCTATCTCTATCTCGCAGGGAGATTGGTTGGGATGTCTCCTCTCCTATTGTGATTCTGGCCGTTCGGTTACGAAGAAAGTCTCAGATGTAGTTGTAAGTTTTCACTCCACAGCCCCTGCTGTGAAGGTTGCAGAGGACCTTTTCATGCGTGACGTTATCAAAGGCACCTGTGAGGTCTAGCGCTAGTATCGCTCGCGGCACCTGCTTCGTAGCCCGCCTAATTACCAGCTCGTTAAGTTGTACGAGAACATCCTGGGTGCCCAGGTGTTGCCTAAAGCCATACATTGTCTCTGGCATCTTTTCGGTGGCATCCAGATGTCGCTGCAACCTTTTAAGTACCATACGTTCCATGACTTTCCCCACGCAGGACGTGAGGGATATCGGTCGCATGTTGATGTGAGGTGTCTTCCCAGGCTTGGCTATGAAGCGGACTTCTGCCTCTTTCCATTCGTGTGGAAGTTTGCCAGACTCCCAGGCCCCGTTGTTGAGTAACTTGTAGGTAACGTTATCGGGTCCCGGCGCGCTGCCCCTGTTGCTATGCATATTGAACGAGATCTCCTAGAAAATGTGCCAGATCTCTTTGACGTGCTACGCAGATTTTACGAAGTGCGCGAGATTGATGCGATGTGCTATGAAAATGCGTAGATCGTGTATGAGATGTGTGGGATGTACTGCGTGTACCTAACAAGATTATGTGTGAAGTGTGTGAGATGGCTTGTGATGTGTACGCACTGCAGTTGCTTGAGTAACGTATGAGGATGACTATGTACTGCCTGCAACGTATGGGTACTTAATTCATAGTGCATACAAAAGCTCATTAACTACAGTAAGAATAATGATTATTTGCTTGTAGAACATGCAAGAGCATTATCAATGTGCCGTATCATGGCATTGAGCCATTCTGACACGTATACAAGCATAAATTACCGAGCAAAGAAGAGGTCCCGAGTTCAACTTCTCGATTTTCATAATATGAACACATAAATCACCCTCGAAGCTGGTGTCGGTGCTCATGATGCACTGACTTTAACTTGGGGACGTATTGTCGGATTAACACTTACGGCGATACTGCTACCTTTGCATGGCGCATTCATCGACCAACCAATAAGCACTGGATAGCACAATGATATCGTCGAAAGCTATCGTCGGAGAATACATCCCTTGTCCAGAGTAGACGAGCCTAACATTTTAATGCGCTATAGGAGTGAGATACCTTCAAAGTTTCATAATAAAACGCTATACGTTTGCTTGCGTGCACAGTAAAAGAATGTGGCAATGTGATTATAGCGCATTGGAAACACTTCCAATATGGACGAGGTGGCAAAGGAGTTTATTGGATGCAGTTTGATCAGGGACAGAAGATGCATGAACTTTGTCATATCCCAATAATATTGCTTGCATCAGAGATATCAGTCAAATTAGTAATGGGGGATGTTGAATCTGCATATTCTCCAAACAGCTAAGTGTGTCAATTCAAATCCGCTAGTCTCTTTTCATTGGTCATGTTTAGAGGATCTTAGTGCCTGTTTTTGTCGAACCATAGCAGGCAGGCAAGAAATTGGCCATCGATGTCCACATGTAAACAATGAAAATCACCACAAAACACAGTGTAGTAAGTCAGGGAATAAATAGTGAGAATAGTAGTCAAAATCCATCGCACTTTGTCACAAATAAATAACAAATGATGAAATTATAAACCATGAATCAGTAAAAATGTCTTACGATCAGTGCACAATTACTGCTATAAAAAGTATTTGCACAAGCTTCCTGAGTGAGCTTGACCTAGTAAAACATGCTCATATCTGCACAGCAGTGGCAAAAAAAAACGAGATTAGCATCGCAACTTGGTAAATCTGCCTACATACTAAACAAAGGGAATTTGTAAATAAAGGAGAAACGACAAGGTAGTTCGTGTGCCAATGATGGTTAAGCGCAAGAGCAATGCCTTGCCATGCGTTAAAAGCTAACCTCGAAACAAGCGAAATGACGGTGTCCCTACATTGAAGCCAGGTTTTTAAATGACGAACACGCAGCACATCTTCACATTCGCGCACGTAGAACACCAAATGAAAAACGTTGGCAAAACGCTGGCACAATAACGACGCATGTGAGACGCACGCACAGACAGAAAGAAGGCCAACAGTTTTCGAAAGCACTCGCGAAAAACTGTACAGACGTTCTAATGCGTTAGACGTAGCACAGACACACAGAACGCGAGCAGTTTCCGAAAGCACTCGCGAAAGAAAGTGGGGACGTTCTTAAGCCCAGACCAGACGTACGCTTGCGGACGCGCGCATGCTCGCGTCCTCGCGCCACGCATGCGCAGAGGGTGCGGCATTGCTCGTACGCGTCGAAACTCGGCGCGATCTCGGGGAACAGCTCCACTCTGTTATCGCACGCTAGGCTTCTTCGTGTTGGCGCACGTGGCTACGCAGCTAGGGCGCCGTACATCCAACTCTCAGTGAAGCAGATTCATATCATGCCAAAAAGTACTTCTTTCCTTTTGTACTGATCTAAGATCTATAAAAATATAACAATTACGTTAAAAAAAATTATTGGGTTTTACGTGCCAAAACCACTTTCTGATTATGAGGCACGCCGTAGTGGAGGACTCCGGAAATTTTGACCACCTGGGGTTCTTTAACGTGCACCTAAAGCTAAGTACACGGGTGTTTTCGCATTTCTCCCCCATCGAAATGCGGCCGCCGTGGCCGGGATTCGATCCCGCGACCTCGTGCTCAGCAGCCTAACACCATAGCCACTGAGCAACCACGGCGGGTAACAATTACGTTTATAGATATTGAAGCATTTTGAAACACTGTGTGTGAATAACAAAGTACAAAGCGGCGTCTTCCATGGCGTTTGTGAATGAGCCCAGTGAGCACGTTGTTGAGCGTCTTTGTGGGTGGAAACCGCCATTCCTTGCGGGGCGCGGCAAGCGCTACGCGCGTCCGCAAGCCTACGTGTGGTCTCGGATTTACAAGTATGCAAATCTAGCCGGCGTGGAAGTATTGCCTGATCCACAAACGGCACCACTCATGAATTGTGCACATCCGCAGAAAGGTGCACAAAAAGGAACAAAGTGTGTAGATGACATAACTCGTAACCAAATCCGTCGTCGATTACGCCGTTGAGAAACACGCACACCCTCTAACATTCACAAATCAAACGACAATTTGCTGCGAATTTGCTGCGACGTGCGCCTTCAGCTATGGTGCCTATAGAACATTATACTTCAGCCTAAACAACAGCAGAAAACATAACGGCTGCTTTATTCAGCGAGCACCGTGTATATGCCTAGTGCCGCGACGAACAGCCATAACCATGCCAGGCTATGGCAGACGATGCTCGGACGCTTGCCGCTCACCTTGACGGCATCGCTGCGGTGGCGGGAACGGTAGCGGGCCGCTCGGTTCGCATAGGCGAAGCGAGGAGCCGTCGGGTATTGAAAAAGTATCTATAGACGCTGTTGCGACGGCACGGGCGCACGATGTCTTAGTGATAGTTTGATGATATTTACGCGGTGCCCATAGAAAATGTGTTCCTTGTTTGTGTGCTTTACGATCCCCTATGCCAGTGCAACGCTATTAACTCGCTGTATGTTTCGTACGGTGCGGCCTTGTTCATAACCGTAGTTCGGTCTATTTGCGCTTTCTTTGTTCCCGACTCATGAGAACCTTTGGTACTCTTGGCGCTCACGCATCGGATCAGAGTGCACGGAAGAATGTGTTGAAAGTTGTATTATCGCGTGCTGTAGTTCATCCGCAATTCAACCGTGTTTACGCCAGAAGGACAGTTGGTGCAGTCGATACGGCATGAACTGACACGAAGGAGTGTTTGCCAAGCACGCCTCAAAAGGTAAGCCCGGCGCCTGGAGCATTCTTATGGATCGTGTAGCTTGCCTTGTCATGCGGCGCAGAAGATTATTAGTACAGCTACAAAAACAATAAATGTGATTACCTAATATTCGTTGTTCATGTCGTAGTCACAGTTAGGGGAAAGTTTTATGAAAATTACCCTGAGACCTATTGATATTGCTAGGATCTTCATCTATTGTTTATTTGCTTTCTATTATGAAGTATGCTTGCGCCACGAACTGCTTGGTCTGAACGTGCACAAAAATTCGAGCAGGGAATATCACTCCTTTTGTACGTAATTTCTCAGCAAGAAATCGTATAGACAGTTCTAGAGGTACGTTGATGTGTTGTTTTCAGAGCTAACGTCAACGCGATACGCTCTCCTACAGCCATCGCACTACCTCCTCGCCACCGTTCTCAGCGGCAGCGCGGGGGCGCCACACATACACGGTATCGAGAGAGCGTGAGATTTTTTGACGTGTGGCCGTGTTTTTGCAGGGCTTTCTGGCGGCCGCGAAATTGCAAGGTTTTTGTGCATGCTTTGAGCTTCCTTCTGTTATAGATTTTCTGATTTTTTAGCCTTTATTTGATAATTGGGTAGTTTTCATTTTTTCTCTATTGTTTCGTGTGCGCGGGTGTGTTCCGTGTATACTTGGTCTGACAGTAACGTCAGAGCATCCTTTTGCGTTACGTGTTTTAGCACGTGCAACGAGGTGGGAAGTTAAGTCTTTATAGCATTGAAATAGTAGCTTGGAAGTGGCAAGACATAGCTATTAGTGGCTTTATTGTGTTTGTTTTGGTATCGAGAATATTTCTTTGGTACGAAAGTGAGAGCGTGGCCACGTTGTTGAACTCGTGCGAAGACGTGTCATATTTTAAGTCTGTGTGGCATTGACTTCTTTTAGTACGTTGTTGAGAATTACTTTCCGCGTCATCTTAAGGATTTAGATTCTGTACGTATCGTTTTTTGCTAGAAGGCACGTGCTCTGCATTTTTATAGTGTTATAGAATTAAAGTATTTGCATTGGAAGGAGCTATCCAGTCCATGGCAAGAAAGCCGGGAAAGCGTGCAGTGTGCGGGGGATCCCTCAAGGCAGCCGAGGGGACGGATGGGAAAGTAGGAGAATCGGGTGAGTTGGCAAACACTGTGATTTCGATGCTAGGCTGAAGAAAATGGAGGCTTTCCGCGATGAGCTTGTCAAACATGTCGAAGAGCTAAAAAAAGGTAAACATGGAGCGCGATGCACGGAAGGCAGGGGAAAAGGGCTTCAAGCAGCCGAGGAAAGATAAATAGGGTCGCTATTGGGAACGAGAATGGTCATGATAATAGAACACAGTTCCCCGACATGACAGGAAAGCAAGTGTCAGCAAACCAGGTGGAATGCATGCAACTTGGGGAGGGGATAGCTGGAAAGAGTAGCACCTACATTGAGGTCGCCACACAAAAAAAGGCAGGAGCGCAGGGGTCAAGTCCGAATCACGGGGAAAAGCAGAAAGGGAAGCAGGGAGAAGTAGGAAATAGAGAAGTGGTGATCATCGCCGGTGACTGAAACCTGGCTAAGTGCTCAGAAGCATTGTAGCGAGGGTGAAAGACGATAAAAGAGTGGCGGTTGGGACATTTCTAAGGGCGGACACTGTGTTGTTTCATGGATCGAGCAAAATCAAAGCTCCTGGAAAATAACCACGGGAGCAAATTTGTCATAGTAGCAGGTGGGCTAAATGACGTCCTAAACAGGAAAGAAACAAGACTAGCACAGCGCTTTACGAAGGTGGTAGACGACTTGCGCGAGCTGTCCCCTCAGATCACGGTGTGCACGTGGCCGAAGGTGCCTGTGCGTGACAGTCACGTACAAAGTGCCGTAGCGGCTACTATGAGGCGATGTGGAAGATTATCCGAGAGAAAGGTTTCAAGGATGTCGAAATAAACAGCGAAGTGAGTAGGTGTGGTAGTTTTGTACGAGACTGTATCCACTTCAATTACAGACTTGGACGAGAAGTGCGCTGGCGACTTGCTGATCGCGCTGTTGCTCTTTTGCGGGCGCACGGGCGCTCAGGAGGCCAGAGTAAGTACTAATGAAGAAGGTCCCGTAGGGGAAGCTCAGCATAGCATTGGCGCCAACAATAGAAAAAGGAGACAAACAAGAAAGAGAACTCGCCACGCGATGGGCTACATCAACATGCAGGGCGGCTGAAGAAAGGAAAAGTGGGCAGAGATAGAGGAGCAGTTAAATAGACAACAAAAAGGGATATAGGCGGTTATAGAAACGTACCTTCGAGACTCGGAAAAGCCGTCCGTGATTGGGAATTATGTTGCGGAAGGATGCAAAAGAATTGAGTAGGAAAGAAAGGGTGGGGAATCGGAATGCTTATCCGTCAGGGAGCAGATGAAAAAGAGTAAATTCAAATTGTCGAGAGCATCTTCGGTTATCAGGTACAATGAGTGGAAGAAAAACTTGATTGGTCGTAACGTATTTGTAGACGGGAAATAATTGCACACAGAATAATCCAGAGATCTGGAATGCATAATTCCTGATATAAGGATTTCGGGAATCATGCCGAAATTATCCCTTTAGGTAACGTGAATGCCCACATACAGGATCTAGATGGCTATAGCGGCAACAACGGGAAGTCAATGCTAAATCTTTGTGAGCCACATTACCTCGGTATCGTGAATAAAGGGCGTAAGTATGAAGGGAAGATCACGTGGGAAGTGGGAAACCGGCAATCGACCATTGATTACCGCCTGATGACAGAAGGAATTCAGGATAAGTTGAGAAAAATGGTCATTCGAGAGGAAGGGTATAATAGCATAGGGAGTAACCGTAAACGCAGTATTTTAAACATGTGATATGTAATTGGGAGAGAGCAAGCAGTGCAAAATGGTCAGGCAAAATTTGAACACTGTAATTACCCGAGAAAGAGCTTGGCAAATGGCCAAGATTGGGAATATAGTGAGCCATTGAAAAAAGAAAAAATTAAACGTAGTGGAACAGGAAGATACGAGAAGCGATCGCCGAACGACAGAAAGCATCCCGAGAGCACAGGCACGCAAAGAAGGCGCAGTTGCCTCAGAATGAAGTGGCCCTAAATGGGAAATATACGGGGACAAAAGTATATACTTGTTCAAATACTTGTTCAAGCAAAGATAAGAGGTGAAAGTGAATGTTGGTTATCGCAAATATGTGAAAGAAGGAAGGCCGCACCTAGAATATTTTGAAACCGCATAAATAATGAGACAGGAAGTCAACAACCGTACAACAACATATCCTAGACGAAGATGGAAACAAACTGCAAGGGGAAGCGACATTAAATTGCATCCGAAAAATAACAGCCGAATCTTTCCAAGGCAATGACGACGTCATGTTTCACTAAAAACAGAGCATGAAAGAGAGCGAGATGGAGAAGGAGCTGCTGCTGACAAAGTTCAACTGGAAGAAAGCCGAAAAGAAAATTGCTCAGAGCACAGCCACAGGGCTGGACGAGTTATGCTTAAAAATGAACTATAATCAAAATAATCTCTGTAATAATCTCTGTAATAATCTCTGTAAATAATCTCTGTTGAAATCAATAGTAAAAACTTCGAAAGATAAGACAAATACCAGACAGTTGGTGACAAAGTAGAACGAATTTAATTTATAAAGGCAAGGGGGAGACAGATGTGGGAAGAAGACGGGTCTCGCGGCACAGCCACATCGCCAACGCGCGGCTCGGCTCGGATCGTGCTGTTGATTGCTGGCGTTTTTTTGGACAGTGGTTCGGGCTATCTTGCCGTTCCCTGTCACTGTGCCTTTGCGTAAGGAGCGAGAAATAAACCTCTTCTCAATTGGGGGAGGTCCTGGGATTCAAACCCCGTCGCTTGAAACCCTGCAGCTGCGATCAAGAATTCTACCGCCCGCCATGGCCGACAGCTCATCCCAAAGGGCTCCGAGGCCACCGTCTGTCACCTGCACCGGCGTTCCACGACAACGGGACCCCAAGATGTTCAGTGGTGCAGACGACGAATACTTAGAAGACTGGTTTGCATCATACGAACGGGTGAGCGTGCACAAGTTGGATGATTCAGCGAAGTTAACCGACGTCATCTTTTATCTGGCTGGCGTTGCCCAACTTTGGTTTCACAACCAGGAAAGTGGCGTAAACACATGGTCAGTCTTCAAGACAACCTTTGCGGAGTTGTTCGACTGACCTGCTGTTTCCAAGCTGCGCGTTCAACAATGCTTGCGCGTCCGAGCACAGCAGACGACAGAAACGTTCACAAGCTACATTGAAGACGTCGTAGACCTTTGCAAACGAGTCAACGCCACCTTGCCGAAGCTGAGCGAATTCACCATATACTGAAAGGCATCGATGACGGCACATTCCAGATGCTCCTAACCAGGAATCCGCGCACCGTTTCCGAAGTCGTCAGCCTATGCCAAAGTTATGATGAGTTAAGGAAGCAACGGCCTTCGACTCGGCCTGCTCCGGGAAGTGATGGCTCGTTGGCGAGCCTTGACAGCATGCACGAGCGATCCTCATTCTTTGAGCGGGTCAAGCAGTTCGTGCATGAGGAAGTTACCCGCCAACTTTCTTTAGTCACTATTGACTCAGGAGCCCACCTCTCATGTTCCAAACACGCTCCGCACCCTCATTTCAGAAGAGGTCGCTCGAGTTGTCCCTTGCGCACACCATCAGCCGCCTGCTGCCGCGAAACTCAACTCTGCACTGGCAGTGCTGCTTGTCGCCACGCCTCTCACCTATACACAGGCAGTCCTGCTTTTTGCTGCGCCTCTTACGTAGGCGCAGGCACTACGCACGCCTCCGCCGGCGTCTTCCTCCACCCAGTCCCAACCGGTGCCACCGGAAGCCTACGCTGCATCTCGGACCGCACCGAGAGCTAATCCTTGGACTAGAACACATTTGCGCGCTATTTGGCTAGAATCGATGGTAAAGTTTATAAGCGCGACTGATCGAGTACGTAGAAAGAAACAGATACACAGACACAGCGCTTAGAAATACATCATAGAGCATCTAAGCGTTGTGTCTGTGTATCTGCTTCTTTCTGCGTGCCCGTTCAGTGGAGCTTATAGACTCGACCATGTAATCCTTGGATGGCGCCTGACAATCGCTCCATCTGGTATTCTTGCTGCACTCCCTGACACGTCCCCCGATATTGCCGCCGTCGCCCTCAAGCTTTCGGCGACGCCTCTCAGCCGTTCCCGTACGGCAACCAGCCCTTTCGCCGATGCACTGCTCCTTCCCCCAACCATACGTTCGTGGTGACGTCCCAGAATTTCGCTCGCGTCGCTCGCCATCCCCTCGCATACGCTCGCTTTCCCCAACGTGTCGGCGACCCGCACCATCTGGCCAGTAAAACTGAATTTCGTAGTTCAAGAGGCAAGAACCGCGTCCCATTCGCTCTGTCCAAGTCCTCGCGACTGTCCTGCTTACCTGGTCGAGATTTTTATAGAAGGTGCTCTTGCATTCGTTCTTTTGGATACCGGCGCAGCTGTTTCTGTGATCATCGCCAAACTGCACCGTTCACTGTGCAAGGTGACCACGCCGCTTTCTGGACTGTCGCTTCGTATGGAAAGCGCGCAGCGCATCACTGCGCACCCAGCCTGTTGTCTGCGTGCGCTTAGTCACGGCTTCGTTTATATCGTCGAGTCTATTGTTCTTCCCCGCTGCTCGCATGACGTCATCGTCGGATGGGACTTCTTATCCCATCATAAAGCCCTGGTCAACTGCGCACGCGCTGAACTTGAATTTTCCCCTTTGTCTGAAGCACCATTTCACAAAGATCGTGATCGCCCTTCTAACCTAACCGTGCGCGAGGACACCTTCGCCCTCGTACCCGTCTCTTGCGATGTCTTCACTGATGCAACGGTCTTCTTCACACCGTCGGTCGTCTTCATGAGCCGTAAATCTCTCCCATTACCCTTCGCAACGCTTGGCATTGCCGGCAGCTGCAGCAATATACACTTCTACAATCCCCTCTGTGCGCCTATTACGTTGCTCGTTGGTGAATGTCTTGGCTTCGATCCTTTGTCTTTGGTTGACGTCCCCTGAGATTCCTTCGATCTCGACTCCGGCCAAGCATATTCGATTTCCGCGCTTGAGGAGACGTCATGGGGTGCATTCTAGAGTGCCATCGCCGATACCTCCCGTCTGCTGAACACGCTGACCTTATTGATCTCCTGCCCACTTTAGGAGTTCATTCGAGGCTTCACAACCTCAACTTGGCCGCACGGTGGAAGTGCAGCACTACATTGGCACCGGTTCACATCAGCCGTTATGTCAGCGACCGATCCGCGCCTCTGCCGAAGATCCTCGTGTCATTACCACCCAATTCGAAGACATGCTGTGTCATGGCGTTATTGAACCTTCGCACAGTCCGTAGGCATCTCCTGTCGTTCTCGTTCGCAAGAAGGACGGGTTTATTCGCTTTTGCGTCGACTAACCTCAGTTAAATAAGGTAACGCGCAAAAACGTCTATCCTTTTCCGCGCATCAACGCCGTCCTCGACCGCCTTCAGGGAGCAGAATTCTCATCCCTCGACTTGCGTTCAGGGCACTGGCAGGTCCCGATGACTTCAGCCGATCGCCAGAAAACCGTATTCATTACGCCTAATGCTTTATATGAATTTCACATGATGCTTTTGGGCTTTGTGACGCCCCTACCATGTTTGAACGACTCATAGGCAACACTCTGCATTCTCTCATGTAGTCTATATGTCTGTGTTAGCTTGACAATGTCGTGCTTTTCTCACCTGATTTTCCGACTAACCTGCCCCGCCTCAGACATATTTTGACCTTTCTAACGAACGCTGTTTTTCAACTCAAACTCAAAAAGTGCCGCTTCGCCACGCGAGAACTAACGATCTTAGGCCAAGTTGTGTCCAAGCACGGCGTTCTACCCGATCCTGCAAAACGTCGTGCTGTCTCTGAGTCTCAGAAGTCTAAGACCATCAAAGAATTTTGAAACATTGTGGGCCTATGCTCATAATTCGGGCGCTTTGTTCGGAATTTTGCATCGATCATGGCGCCATTGACTTAGCTTCTGCGCAGTGACGCGGCCCTCTCCTCCTGGTCTCCTGCATGTGACTCGGCCTTTGCTCGCTGCGGCTTCTCAGGTCGCCACCTATTCTTCGCCACTTCGACCCGTCAGCTGCAACTGAGGTACATACAACAGACGCCAGCGGGGTCGGTATCGGCGCCGCCCATGCCTAGCGAAAGGCCGGCTGCCCCGTATACGTAGTCGCCTATGCGAGTCGTACGCTGAGGACGGCTCAGGCCAACTACAGCGTGACCGAGAATGAGTGCTTGGCTTTAGTATGGGCACTTGGCAAGTTCCGACCATACCTGTGCGGGCGCCCATTCGACTTGGTCATAGATCACCACGCGCTTTGTTAGCTAACCAACTTGAAAGATCCCACTGGCCGCCTAGCGCATTGGGCACTACGCATCCAGGAGTACAATATTCGCGTCCTATACCGCAGCGGGCGTCCACACTCAGACGCACACACTCTGTCTCGTTCACCTTTACCTCCAGACGAGGGCCACGGAACAACTTCCGCACACTCTGTGTCATCTATCGACATGGACTCCTTTGCCACCGCAGAACGTCGTGACAATTGGATCACTTCTCTTTTCGACTATCTTCCTGGATCATCCACCATCCCTGTATCCCGAACCATCCGATGCCAAGCAGTCCATTTCGCCATTCGTCACAAGCTGCTCCGCCAACGCAATTACGCTCCTGAAGGCCGTCGGTGGCTTCTGATGATTCCCCGCAACTCGAGGTCACAAATCTGTGCCTCTTTCCACAGCGATCCGCAGTGTGACCACGCTGGAGTTTTCAAGATGTACGAACGAATTCGCCACCGCTATGACTGGCGCGGCATGTACAATTTTGTACAAAACTTTGTTCGGTGTTGTCTAGACGGTCAACGCCAGAAATCGCCGCCTTTACGCCCGTCTGGTGCCTTGCAGCCGCTCCCGTGCCCTACCACACCCTTCGATCGCGTCGGCATCGACCTATACGACCCGCCTCCTATGACACGAGACGCCAATCGGCGGATCGTATTTGTTGTTGATCACTTGACACTCTAGCCAAACCTGCTGCTTTAGCAAGTGCTACAGCGCGGGATGTAGCCTCTTTCGTCCTACGTCGCGTCGTCCTTCGACATGGCACGCCTCAAGAACACCTCAGTGATCGCGGTCGCGCCTTCTTCTCCGAAGTCGACAAAGTTTGCTTTCGGAATGCCACATTATTCATCGGACAAGCACAGCATACCACCCACAGGCTAACGGGCTCACAGAGTAATTTAATCGCACACTTGGTGATATGCTCGTGATGTACGTGGCATCGGATCATGGTAACTGGGACCGCATGGTTCCATTCATCACGTTCGCGTACGACACCGCGATACAGGCCACTACGGGATTCTCACCTTTCTTCCTCCTGTATGGCCGGGAGCCTACGCATACCATCTACATGCTCCGTCCATACTGTTCTGACGTCTCTGAGTGTCTACCTGTGTTCGAAATAGCCCGACAAGCCGAAGAGTGTCGCCAGCTAGCGCGCCCCTTTACGGCTGCGCAACAGCAGCGCCAGAAAGAAAACCGCACCGACTCACTTCCAAACACCACCTGCACTACAGGCATTGTCGGGTGGCTGCCTGTCCCTTTCCAAACGCCCAGGCTTTCCTCGAAACTCGTCCCGAAATTCGAAGCGCCTTACCGAGACAAGGAGCGAACATCGCCGGTGAATATTGTCATTGAGCCACTATCACCACCTGACAACTTGCGCCGGTGTGGACATGACATTGTCCACGTCTCACGTCTCAAGCCCTACCACGACCATCTGCCTCCCTATCTTTAATGCGCCAGGATGGCTCTCTTTATCCGGGGGGAGATTGTGAAAAAGAAGACGCGTTTCGCGACAAAGCTGCATCTCCAACGCGCGGCTCGGCTCGGCTTGCGATGTTAATTGGTAGCGTCTTTTTGTATAGTGCTTCGGGCTGTCTCGCCGATCGCGCTCGCTGTGCCTTTGCTATAAGGAGCCCACATAAACCTCTGCTCAGATGGAATCCCCTGTGTAGACCCTTGACCATTACATTGGTAATATACAGGTTAGCAATGCACAAAATCAAATTAATGCTGCAAGCATGGGTACAGAATAATGGCATTTCGGGAGAACTTCAGTATGGATTCTGAATTCGTAGGCGTTTGGATGATAACTTGTTTGTACTTGCTCAGTGTAGAAAGCACACCGTTATGTGTGGCCTTTTTAGACATTACAGGAGCATATGACTACGTAGACTGGAAAATATTGTGGGATGTTCTGGAAGGGGAAGCTTCGCGACGATTGTGTACAGCTTTTAAGAGGGATTTGCCGAGAAACTACTGCTTGCATTGAATGACAAGGGATGAGGAGCGATGATGAAGTTGATATTGTTACGCAGGGGCCGAGCCAGTAAGGCGAGCAACTATGTGCAGGTCATATCTTGAACAGCGGTTGCAGCACTGACCGGTTAGATTCACTGGGCGAGCCCAGTTCGTTCTTCCTCCACTTTTCTCGAGTTATGGTGCCCACGCGCCTCTTTCAAACAATCAAATGCCACACGCATGTAGCATAATCCCCCGGCGGTAAAAGCGGCGTCCCGGAGTGTCTAAATGGCATCACTGGGAGGGTGATACTGCTTCATTCGTGTAACGTGTACGATATCACTGGACTGGGAAGCAGATGGGCCGTCACCGGCGATCTAGTAGGTGACTGGAGTCACAGCACGAAGCGCTCGGTATGGGCCTGTGTAACTAGGCAGCAGATTTTCTGACAGGCCGACCTGACGCAACGGAGACTATACAAGCACCAAAAAACCAGGCGGGAAGTACACGTCTAGGTGTCGCCGGTCGTACAAGCGCCATTGACTTTCTTTCGATTTCAGAAGGGGGTCACGGGCAACTTCCCTTGCGTGGGCACAGCGGGCGATGGCGTCAAGTGCATATCCACTGGTCGGTGCGCGTAAACAGGGAGGGTTGTGTCGAGGGGCAGTGCTGGTTCTCGGCGGAACAGAACAAAAAATGAGGAATAACGGACTGTGTCGTGGCGCTAGAAATTATAAGCAAATGTGACAAACTGTAGAGCGAGGTCCCAGTCAATATGGTCTGAAGAGACATATTTCGCAAGCATGCCTTTGAGAGTGCGATTGAGACATCCGTGAGGCCATTTGAATGTGGATGGTATTACGTGGATAGCTGGTGCCTCGTGGTACAGGACTGCAGGATGTACACGAAAACGTTTGATAGGAATGCCCAGCCTCGATCTGTGAGAAGTTGTTGCTGAGCTCCATGTAATAAAATCACGTCGCGTAGAAGAAAATCGGCTACATCTGCGGCGCAGTTTGTAGGAACCTCTCGGGTAATGGCGTAGCGCGTGCCGTAATCCATGGCCACAGCGATCCACCTGTTCCCAGAGATAGAAGGGGGAAAAAGGCCAAGTAAGTCCAATACCAACCCGAAAGAATGTTTCCGCGGGAATTTCGAGTGGTTGAAGGTACCCAGCAGGGAGCTGCGATGGTGTCTTGCATCGCTGGCATTTCTCACACGCAGCTATGTACTTCGAACGGAGCGAGCACGCCTTGGCCAAAAAAAGCGTCGGCGGATCCGGTCGTATGTACGTGGCACACTCAGGTGATCGGCAGTACGGAGGTCGTGAAGTTGGTAGAGAACAGCCGAGCTGAGGTGTTTAGGGATGACAAGAAGTACTGCAGGGCCCTCGGGGTGAACGTTGTGGCGGTAGAGTACGCCATTTTGTAATGTGAATATGCGAAGGGAACTGTCGATAAGTGACGACTCCAGGCGGTCAATGATGATACGTAAGGATGGGTTATGGCGCATCTCGTCGGCGATTTGGAGCAGTGGAAAAACAAAGAGAACGCAGGCGTTAGTGTCAGTGTCAGACGTAGAGGAAGCGTCTTCGACTGGGCAGCGAGCGAGGCAATTTGCGTCCTGGTGTTGGCTTCCGGACTTGTAAGTCACTCTGTAGGGTTATTCTTGTAGTCGGAGGGCCCAACGACCGAGCCGGCCATTAGGATTCTTGAGCGATGATAGCCAACAGAGTGCATAATGGTCTGGTATTACTGAGAAGGGCTTGCAATATAAATAAAGGTGGAACTTTGAAGCAATCCAGACGAGAGCAAGACATTCGCACTGGGTAATCGAATAGTTACGCTCTGCAATGTCAGGAGCCGGCTAGCGTAGACTATAACGCGGTCATCTCCGTGTTGGCGTTGCGACAAGACGGCGCCGATCCGATAGTCATGGCATCGGTTCGGACCTATGTGGGTGCAGACGAGTCAAAGCGGGCAAGGACCGGTGGTTTGGTCAGAATCATAATAACGCGTGAAAATGCGGCAGCCTGGGAGGAACCCCATGTAAAAGTCATGTCTTTCTACAGAAGTTCAGTTAGTGGTCGAGAGATTGCTGGGAAATTTTTGACGAATCGCCGGAAATAAGAGGACAGCTCCACAAAACTCCGGACGTCTTTGACAGACTCAGGTAGAGGAAAAGCCTTTACTGCTCTAACGCCACCCGCCGTGGTTGCTCAGTGGCTATGGTGTTGGGCTGCTGAGCACGAGGTCGCGGGATCGAATCCCGGCCACGGCGGCCGCATTTCGATGGGGGCGAAATGCGAAAACACCCGTGTGCTTAGATTTAGGTGCACGTTAAAGAACCCCAGGTGGTCAAAATTTCCGGAGTCCTCCACTACGGCGTGCCTCATAATCAGAAAGTGGTTTTGGCACGTAAAACCCCAAATGAAATGATGCTCTAACGTTCCACGGGTCGGGTTTTACTCCGGAAGCATCGACGAGATGGCGTAGCACTGTTATCTTTCGGGGCCCGAAGTGGCACTTCGATGAGTTTACTTGGAGCTCAGCTTTGCGGGAGACGTCAAGGATAGCTGCCACATGCTCAAGGTGCCTCTGAAATGTAGGAGAAAACACAAGGACGTCGTCGAGGTAACAAAGGCAAGCTGACCATTTGAAACCTTGAAGCAGAGCAATCATCCGTTCGAACGTGGCGGGGGCATTGCGTAAACCGAACGGCATAACCTCGAATTGGTAGAGGATATCTTCAGTGACGAAAGCAGTTTTTTCTTGGTCTTGCTTCGACAGAAATCTGCGAATAACCAGAGTAGCCAGATATTTGGCACCATGAAGGCCATCAAGAGCGTCGTCGATTCGAGGTAAAGGGTAAACGTCCTTTTTCGTAGTTTGGTTTGGGTGGCAGTAATCAACGCTGAAACGCGAAGCGCCATCTTTCTTTTTGGCGAGCATGACCGGCTATGCCCAAGGACTCTACGAATGCTCAACAATGCCTCTGGCGAGCATCTTGTTTACTTCCTGCTGAATAACTTGCCGCTCTGCCGTGGACACGGGATAGGTTTGGCGGTGAATGGGAAGAGCGTCACCAGAGTTAATCCGATGCGTAGCAAGGCACGTCTGACCAAGTCGTCGATTGTCGGTGTCAAATATGTCGCGGTAGGAAAGCAAACGGCGATATAGTGCGTCGCTTGGTGAAGTGCTAGGTCCGGAGCCACCTTGGGACGTAATAGGCAGTGGAGGTTCAAGACATTCTGCGGCTAATCAGGCGGATCTGGAGACGCGTCGCCTGCAAAAGCAGTCAAGTGGTCGTCTGTCACTGACCGGAGCGCTGCCAACACTTGCTTCGTCAAGCCAAAATTGACAATGGGCAGACACAGCCGATTCGCGGCAAGGGTTACGATGGAGTGTGGCACAGAGATGTCGCGAGCCTGGAGGACATCACGAATGAGTGCGATGAGATAGTCGCCATCAGGCACGGTTGCCGTTGAGGCCAATTCGACGAAGGTTAGGGCTTTCGGAGGTAAGCCAACAAACGCTGTAGTGCAGACGGTGTTCGGTTGTTCGGGGCGAACTTGTGAAAGAAGAGGAAGCTTGAGGCACAGCATACACGTGGAGCAGTCGATGAGGGCAGAATGCGTCGCCAGAAAGTCGAGCCCTCAGATTAGGTCGTGAGGGCAACTGGTCAGCACGGTGAACAGGACTGGAACATGGCTGCCAGCTATTCCTATGCGAGCAGTGCACATCCCCCTGACGGCAACAGTGGCGCCATTGGCGACACGCACGACTCGAGTGATGGCCGGCGTAAGAACGTTTTTGAGGCGACGACATAAGGTAGCGCTTATTATGGACACTTGGGCTCCAGTACCAATTAATGTCGTCAACGAAACACGATCTACGCCTACTCCAATTAGGTTCGTTTTGGTGAAGAGCTTCAACGCAGGATTTGGACAGCACGAACTACCCCAGCACTACCTCCATGAACAACATGGCCTAGTTTTCCGTCCGTCGGTTTGGCGAGGAAAAGCGGCGAGGTTGGGGTGACGGAGTGCGACAGCGTTAAGGTGACAGCCATCGCGTGGAGGAGTGGTCCTCAGGGGCATCAGAAGTAGGGTACAGATGCCGATGTGATTAACGGCGAGCGTCGGCGTATGGGCGAGGAGCAGAGAGTGAGCTCCAGGACGGCTGCCTCCAGGTGGTCTGGCATTGGCGAGATACATAACCAACGCGGTGGCAAGGGAAGCACATCATTTTGTCGTCTGGGGTTCGCCATTCAGAAGGAGTGCGTGGCCTGGGAGCAAGATACTGGTCATTACAAGTTCTGTACATAGGAATGGCGGCCTACTCAGGTCGGGAGACTGAGCAGGCGTTAGGGATGCCAAGGTTTGCAATTTATTGCCACACAACTACTTGAATACGGGAAAAGTGGGGGCCGCTTGGTCAAAGGCACCTTCAGAGGGCCGTGGATGAAGGGGGGCCGGACTCGCACCTTCATTCTCACGCTGAACGATACGTCTGACGTTCTCTTGAAATGGTCATGTGGCGGTAACAGCGGAGCAAGATTACGTACGTGGCAGGGGTGTTTGAGCCGGGAAAGCTCTGGGAGTACGCGGCGGCTTTTGGCTACCTCGAAGCGGATGCATTCCTTGACGATGGCGTCGACGGTGGAAACGTCATTATAGACGAGCAAATGGAGGGCGTTCTCGAGATGCCTTTTAGGATATGGCCCACCTTGTCAACCCCGGTCATGCGGTCGTCGACTTTCCGGCAAAGCGCGAGCACTTCCTGTATGTAGGGTACATACGATTCGGTCAACGACTGGACACGGGTGGCAAGCTCTTTTCGCGCAGCCTGTTGTGACCTGACGGGTTGCCGAATAGGTCGCGCAGCCGCTCTTTGAAAATGTCCCAGCCGGAGAGCTCCATCTCATGGGAGCGAAACCAGACACGCGGTGTCCCGTCCAGATAGAAGATCACATTGGTGAGCAGGATGGTAGGGTCCCAGTGGTGTCTTTGGCTAACATGCTCCTACATGCTGAGCCGGTTGTCGACGTTAACGTGATTTTGGGCGGAGAATGTCTCGGGATCACGGAGACTAGGAACCGTACATACGTTGTGGTTGGCGCCGCAGTTGTAGGTGGCGACGGGGTGGTTGCATTGGAAGCCATCGCTGAGAAGACGATGGTGCTGCCACTTCGGAGCCACATGGCGAGGACGGGAAACATTCAACCTCCACTACAATTTTACGCGAAAAAAGAGTCTGCAGGACGAGCAACTATTTACAGGTTATATTTACAACAGCGGTTGTAGCGTCGACGAAATAGTTCACAGCGCGAGCCCAATTTCTTTTTCCTCTTCTTTTCTCGGGTGATGGCGCCCACGCGCCTCGTTCCAACAAACAAATTATCAAGACCGTGTAGCAATATCAACAAGGGACTGAGGCTGGTGTGTATTTTATCAACACTGCTGTTTATTAAATGAATAATAAGGTCAGTGGGACGCCTCGCATTGGGCGCTCACGGGAAGACTGCAAACCGAATGCATTGTCTTGACATCCGTTATTCAGCCAGTTCACCTTGAGAGCTGTATAACCTTTAAATCATGGTAATTGGAGCGGACTTCAGAATACAAGTTTTTAGTGGTACTTTAGATGAAAATCTTTGATGGGCAAGTCACGTTAATTATTTAAAAGGTATCATTGCTAAATCAACTGATTTTCGAACGTCGTTGCCTATAAGATTAAAACGGTAACATAGTTTTAGTACAGCACATTCACGTATACAATATCGTCTACTAATTTGGGGGGTTACATCAAAGTACAATTCGGAACGACTATACATAATGCAATAAAATGTATACGATTAATTCAAAATATCTCTAGTGATCATATATCCCCAAACTTTGCCTAGAACCGGATACTTCTTATAGAAATATTGTATAAAAAGCATTTCTTGGAATTGATCTTTCTCGAATTAAAAGCTCTTCTTAAAAGCTCTTCTTTCATAAATATACAAATATTGAGACACCATTTTATTTCCGAAACAAAAACTTCGTAAAAATAAAACGATAACTAGGTACGGTATGCGATTATTAAAATGGCAAATTCCTTACCCTATGAATCGGTATCCATCGTTTTTAGATATTGCTACGGAACAGTATTTACGACGACAGAGGCGAACAGGGTGAAGACGACGACGACGATTAGAGGCTAGCGCGGGCTGTTGCCTCTTGGCCCATTGCGGCGTATTTCATTGTATATACACTTGTATACAGTTTTTCGTCTGCGTCTTCCTACGTAACATATCTGGTGGAGGTGGACGTTCCCTGTACCTCGTCACGGAGCTTTGCAGTGGACGGTACATCGAGCCTTCCTTCATGGCTCCCGGCGACGACAACTCGACTCCGCCGGCTCCGACACCTGCTGCCACTTCGACGGCCTACATCACTCTCCCCGCTCCCCCTGATCCTGGCGTATTCTCGGGCACAGATGGGGAAGACGTCGAGGAGTGGATAAGCCTGTATGAACACGTCAGCCGCAATAACCGGTGGGACCCTACTATCACGCTCGCCAACGTATAGTCTTTTACTTCGGTGGCACACCTCGGGTTTGGTTTCGGATGCACGAAGATGAGCTCACCAGTTGGGATTCGCTTAAGCAAAACCTCCGTGACTTCTTCGGCAACCCCTACGTTCACCAACTTGCCGCACAGAAGGCGCTTTTAGGCCGTGTGCAGACGTCAACAGAGCCCTACATCACGTACATTCAGGACGTCTTGGCTCTGCGCCCCAAAGTTGACACACAGATAATTGAGTCAGACAAGGTTTCCCACATCCTCAAGGGCATTGCCGATGACGCCTTCAACTTGTTCGTTTTCAACAACGTGGCGATGGTGGATGCAGTTATAAACGAGTGCCGCCACCTGGAACTCTCTAAAAGCCGACGTATCGACCAGCAGTTTGCCCGTCTGCCCAACACCCCAGCCACATCTTCCTGTGCCGACGCTCCTCGTCCCCACAACACTGGCGATGTTACCATAATCGTCCGGCGTAACATCGAGGCCGCCTATCCGGCTGCATTCGACTCCAGCCCCTCCAACGCACCTGCAGTCACGGTTTCCCTGATCCACGCAGTTGTCCGCCAGGAGTTCGCAAGCATGGGTCTTCACACCATCTGCTCGGCCCATCGCCCTGATACCCACCCGGCTTCTTCGATTCCGCCACGTCCCACACATTCTTACCCACCACAATTCCGCAACCCGTATGAATGGCGCACTGCTGACGACAAGTCCATTTGTTTTCACTGCCATCGAATCGGGCACATTTCTCGGCACTGTTGCAGTCACTGGAATTGCGTCTGCCTGCCAGTGGACAATTTTGGCTTCACGACACAAGTGCTGCCACGTGGGATGTCTCTGGCCCACCTTTGCTCATTCGAGGATCACTCAATAGCATCTATTGCAGTAGACGTCAATTCAGTAGATCCTCCTCAACCATCGCAGTCGGCAACTTGTACCATCGCCGACTTACAGAAAATGATTGCGCCCGACATGCTGTCCGAGCACGCTCATGAGCTCTACCGCGTTCTGTTTTCCTACCACGACATTTTTGTCTTTACCGATCGTCCTTTCGCCCAAACTACAGATGTTAAACATGGCATTAATACCGGCGATGCCCCTCCTATTTTTCGCCGCCCGTATCGAGTGTCACTGGGTACGCGTCAAGTTATTCACGCCGAAGTTCGCAAAATGCTTGCCAGGAACATTATTGTACCATGTTGTAGTTCATGAGCGTCACATGTTGTGCTTGTAAAAAAGAAGGATGGCTCATGGCGCTACTGCGTGGAGAATTGGCACCTTAACAGGGTTACCAAAAAGGACGTGTGTCCAGGCACCTCGCATTGATGACGCCCTTGGCTGCCTCCACGGTGCTCGCTATTTCTCCTCTATTGACCTTCGCTCCAGCTACTGGCAAATTGCCGTGGACGATCTCAACTGCGAGAAGACTGCTTTTGTAACACCCGATGGTCTTTATCAATTCAAAGTGATGCCGTTTGGTCTATGTAACGCTCCTGCCGCTTTTGAACTCATGATGGTCTCCCTTCTTCACGGTTTCAAATGGTCCACGTGCATGTGGTACTTGGGCGACGTTATAGTGTTCTCCCCACGTTCGCTACGCACCTCGAACGCCTCTCAGCAGTCCTGGACGTTTTTCGTCGAGCCGGTCTGCAACTCAGCGCATCGAAGTGCCAATTTGGCCGTCGCCAGATTACCGTCCTTGGACATCTCGTTGACGCGAACGGACTGCAACCAGACCCAGGCAAGATCCATGCTTTGACGCACTTCCCTATTCCAAAGTGTGTGAAAGATGTGCGCAGCTTCATCGGCATTTGTTCGTGCTTCCGCCGTTTTGTAAAAATTTCGCGGTCATAGCACGACCACTAACCGAGCTTTTGAAAACAGACACCCCTTTTCATTCAGGCGATAACGAGGCCTCTGCATTCTCACTTCTAATCGATCTTCTCACAACGCCTCCCGTTCTGGCCCATGTCGATCCTTCTGCGCCTACCGAAGTCCGTATTAATGCCAGCGGTCACGGAATTGACGTAGCACTGGCACAACGCCAGCGCCGCCACGACCATGTTATCGCTTACGCCAGCAGGCTCCTCTAGCCCGCGGAGCGCAACTATTCCATCACTGAGCGCGAGTGCCTGGCCCTAGCGTGGGCGGTTGCGAAGTTTCGCCCATACTTATATGGCCGGCCCTTTTCCGTTGTCACAGACCATCACGCGCTTTGCTGGTTATGCTCACTGAAAGATCCTACAGGAAGACTTGGTCGCTGGGCCTTACGCCTTACGCCTACTTACAGATCTGGCCGACGACACAAAGACGCTGACTGCCTGTCTCGCTACCCGGTAGATGAGCCTGACGGCGCCGATAGTAATACCGCCAACCGCAGTTTCTCTCTGTCTGCCTTCGCTAACATCGCCGATGAGCAGTACCGAGACCTATCGCTACGAGCACTCATCTAGCGTGCCCGCTCTACACCTACCGACGCACCCGTTTGCCGATATGTCCTCCACGGCGGCATTCTGTGACGAAGGAACTTCCTCCCTGACGGCTCTGATCTTCTTCTTGTCGTGCCAAAACATATACGACAAACTGTGCTCTTTTAGATGCATGGCACACCTACTGCAAGACATCTTGGGGTAACCCGCACGTACGACCGCATCCGCCGCCGCTTCTTTTGGCCTGGTCTCGCTCGCTCCGTCCGACGCTATGTTGCTTCATGTGATCCCTGCCAGCGTCGGAAAACACGTCAGTAGCTACCTGCCGGTCATCTCCAGCCGATCACCGTCCCGGTGGAACCGTTCTTTCGTGTTGGATTAGGCCTCCTCGGTCCCTTTCCCACGTCATCCTCTGGGAGCAAATGGGTAGCCGTCGCAACTGATTACGCCACCCGTTACGCTACCATGCGGGCTCTCCCTACCAGTTGCGCCACTGACGTCGCGGACTTCCTCTTGCGTGACATTATCTTGCTTCATGGCACCCCGCGATAGCTGCTTACTGACCGTGGTCTAACTTCCTCCTGAAAGTTATCGCCGACATTGTGCGTTCCTGCTCCATTCAACACAAGCTGACTACCTCATACTATCCTGAAGCCAATGGACTGAAAGAGTGGTTAAACCGTACTCTTACCTATTTGCTGTCCAAGTACGTTTCAAAGGCCAACCCCGACTGGGACATTACTCTTACGTCACATTTGCATATAGCTATTCCCGGCATGACACCGCCAGATTTTCTCCATTTTATCTACTGTACGGTGGCGAACCGATATTGCACCTTAACACGGCACTTCCTGCTGCAATCTCAACAAGCGAGTATGAGCGCGACGTCATCGCCCTCGCCGACCATGCACGCCGATGCACGCCATGCACGCAGGAAAAAGAAGCGTGAGCTTGCTGCGGTAAAGCAAAGGAAACGGTGGATCATGTTTTATGAGAATGTGAAGAAATCTGCCAAACGGTCGATTTAGGCACGACTGGCCTACTTGAAGCCCATGGCTTCAGCAAGAGCAGGGGGAAAGTAAACGTGTCCGCAATAGAGAGTAGTAAGATGCGATTGGAAGAGTGGGGGAAGAATAGTAAGGAAACGACAAAAAGCGGAGAAATACAAAACAAAGTTCACAATGGGGGTCATAAAATTTGGTTATCTGAATTCATCGTAGATTTTTTTCTCTTTTTTTAAACCTAGGTAGGACATGTGGCAGTACAATAGCAAGAGCTTGGTGTCGCAACCCACCGCGCCGTCCCAAAGGCGACGCTCATAACGTGCTTCCATCTATTCATCCAGGTCCCGCCGCTGGCGCGATCCTCTCACTTGTGTGTTATACGTTGCATTCGCGTGTGTTTGGTTTTATTTGAGTGCGTCCTCACTGTGCGATTTTTCCTGTATGAACAGATATTAGCTGGAATGGCACACTATTGTGTGCCTCTGTGCAAGTCTGATGAGAAGAAGAAAACCGCTGGAATATCGTTTCATGAGGTGCCGTCGCACTTGCAGTTGAGGCAAAAATGGCCTGCTGCAGTCCGGTGGGATGGATGGACCCCAAACGACACATCGTGCTACACAAAGGTTTGCAGCAGACACTTGAAGGAAGATTTTATCGAAGGCACAAGACGAAGGCTGAGGAAAGGTACTGTGCTGTCCGATTCGATATTTACCCCCGTCATCTTCCGCAAAAAGCTGTACAAAAAAGAGGCTTAGCAAGTGTGACAAGTGAGCACGTGCTGCTGGTGTGCTACATACGGATGCTACTTGTGCTGTCGCGTCCCCATCGATTTTGCTTCCATCTTCAAGCTCTGTCCAACGAATGGCTGACGAATGAGACGATAACATTGACTTGTCACTTCGCGCATATGCGCCGGCCGGCCAGTGTTACGGCTCGTACTGCGGAAACAAGGCGCAACGTCATCAAAGCGTCCAAGTGGATAGCAGGGCGCCACGAAGCTTGCTGATTGTGGAATGAACAAAATGAAAGTGGAAAGAAAGATACCGCAAGATCCAAATCCAGAAACTTCGACGGAAAGTTCACAAGAGCCGCATCATTCGTCGTGAGGTCGAAGCGGCACAACCGGCGGCCCCTTCATTCCCGTTGCGTGATCATTCTCCGGTGACAATCTCTTTGATCCAGGCCGTCGTCCGTCAAGAGTTGTCCAATGTCGGCCTGCAATCCATTCGGTCCGTGCGCTCGGAACCTTTGTCTCCACGCACGTCCCCACCGCGCTCTTCTTACTCCTCTTATGGACAGCGCAACCCCTCCGAATGGCGAACCGTGGACGACAAGCCGATCTGTTTTAACTGCCGACGCATTGGACATGTCGCTCGCCACCGCCGCGGCCGCTGGACTTCTCCGATGAGCTATTCTCCTGATTACCACCCTCGCCCCTCTAGCGCGTCCTTTTCCTTCGCCCCTTCTATGCCTGCTCCATCATCTGACCCTGCGACACCGTTGACACGACCCCGCTACTCCCGCTCGCCTTCTCCCTCCCGTCGTCAACTCGTTCGCCCCTGTCATGCGGTGCTCCTTCTCAGACCTACGCGCCGCACCCCAGACCGGAAAACTAGACAGTGCAGCTTCTGGAGGTGAAGCTTCAGAGACGACATTGCCACTAAATTCTCGCTTCACCTTAGCCACGAACAATAATCTCTCGGACGTTCTCGTCGACAATGTTCCTGTGTGCGCGTTGATTGACACGGGGGCTCATGTGTCCATTCTGAGTGCTGCTCTTCGCCGTCGGCTCAAGAATGTTCTGACGCCCGCCCCGAACCTATTTCTACAAGTCGCCGACGGAGGGACTGTCGCTATTGTTGGCATGTGCTCTGCCCGACTCACCATTGCTGAGAGACAAACCTTCGTTCTCTTCACCGTCATCGAGCATTGCCCTCACGAACTCATTCTCGGTCTGGATTTCCTTGCCAATCATTCGTCCCTCATTGACTGTTCGGCCGGCTCACTTCGCCTTGACTTGCCTCTTCTTGCCAACCCTGTGGACCCGCCTCCAAGCCGTTTGAGCTGCATGGATTTTATTCGCCTATCGCCTCAATCTGTGACACACATCGACTTGTCCTCACTAGCTGTACCTGACGGTAATTACGTGGTCGCACCAATTAGGGCAGTTATACTTGCACATGGTGTTACCGTGCCGCACACTGTGCTGACAATTACTGGCAACCGCACCTGCCTTCCCCTTGTCAATTTCGCGCTAACCGCGCAGGTTCTGCCTCAGGTGATTTTACTGGCTATAATTAGCGCTGTGCAGGATGATGAGATCGAGCCTTTCACAGTGGAAGATCGTCACAGCTCAGCCCATACCGTGACGTCATCGCACGGTACTGACGTCGACATTGAGAAGATGGTTTCCTCTGACCTTAAACCTGTTCAAGCTGAAGCCCTTTGCCGTGTTCTTGACGGCTGTCGCAAAATTTTTGACTTTGACAATCGATCCTTAGGTCAAACGTCCGTCGTGACCCATCGCATAAAAACTGGCGATGCGAACCCTATTCACCGACGTCCGTATCGTGTTTCTGCGTCTGAACGAGCTATTATCCAACAGGAAGTCAAAAAGATGCTTGCGAAGGACATTATCGATCATTCCTGTAGTCACTGGGCTTCTCCCGTCGTACTTGTCAAAAAGAAGGATGGAACGTGGCGTTTTGTGTAGATTATCGCCACCTGAACAAAATCACAAGAAAGGACGTGTATCCTTTGTAACGTATTGATGACGCTCTAGACTGGTTGTACGGTGCCACCTATATTTCTTCTATCGACTTAGGGTACGACTACTGGCAGATATCCGTCGACGACATGGACCGAGAGAAGACTGCATTTATTACCCCTGACGGCCTTTATCAGTTCAAGGTGATGCCTTTCGGTCTCTAACACGCCCGCCACCTTCGAACGAATGATGGACTCTTTGCTTCAGGGGTTCAAGTGGTCCACCTGTTTGTGCTATCTAGGCGACGTCATCGTTTATTCTCCCACATTTGACACGCATCTAGACCGTCTCTCAGCGATTCTTGACGTGTTTCACCGCTCCGGGCTCCAGTTGAACTCGTCAAAATGTCACTTCGCCCGCCGCCAAATCACCGTCCTTGGCCACCTCGTGGACGCCAGAGGCGTGCGACCTGATCCGGACAAAATTCGCGCCTTGACGAACTTTCCTGTTCCGAAGTCTACCAAGGACGTTCGTAGTTACGTAGGACTGTGCTCTTATTTCCGACGCTTTGTGAAGGATTTTGCAACTATCGCACGTCCCCTTACCGACCTCTTGAAGAACGACGCCCCCTTTTCTTGGGGACCTGACCATGCCGCATCTTTTTCATAGCTCACTACTCTCCTTACCACGCCTCCCATTCTGGCCCACTTCGACCCGACTGCCTCAACGGAAGTTCGAACTGATGCCAGTGGTCACGGCATAGGAGCAGTGTTATCACAACGCCAGCGCGGACAAGACCGCATTATAGACTATGCCAGCCTACTCCTATCTCCCGCTGAGCGCAATTATTCATTCACAGAGCGCGAGTGCCTCGCTCTTGTGTGGGCTGTTGCGAAGTTTCGTCCATACTTGTACGGACGCCCCTTTTGTGCCATCACTGATCACCACGCGCTCTGCTGGCGATCCTCCCGCAAGAACCCCACGGGACGACTCGCTTGCTGGGCATTACGCCTGCAAGAATATACCTTCTCCGTGGTATATAAGACGGGACGCTTGCACCAGGATGCCGATTGTTTGCCCCGCTACCCCGTCGACGAACCGGCTGATGCGGACGCCATCGCTTGCGTTTTCTCTGTGTCCCAGTTGCTTTAAATCGGCAACGAGCAACGCCGTGATCCTTCATTGCGAGCCCTCATCGACCATCTGGAGTTAACGCCTGGCGACGCCTCTCTCCGGATGTGTCTCCTTAAGGAGGGGACATTATACCGCCGCAATCTCGATCCACACGGCCTTGACCTTCTGCTCGTAATTCCATCACACCTGCGTTCGACCGTCCTCCAACAACTTGACGACGCTCCGTTGGCTGGACACTTGGGTGTCTCGCGCACATACGACCGTGTACGCCGTCGATTCTTTTGGCCGGGTCTCGCCCGCTCCGTGCAGCTATGATAAATCGTAGTCTATGAGAAATCGTAGTGAATGGTGTAACAGTAGCGTACAAAAATTTTTCGTACATTCTGGTTCACATTTTTTGCAGTAGGGATAGCATGGATGATAGCGCAGGCGTGCATTTTCGTCGACGCTCACACTTCGTGTACACTTGTGTCTTCAATAATACATATCCTTGAGGCAATGCCATGAAGGAAACTGATAGTAGAAGCAGCAGGTCGCCATTGCGAAAATTGTCTTGCCGACTCATTGACATAGCTGAAAACGGAAAACACTTTGAACTTTGTGACGTGAATGAATTGTATAACATATATACAAATACGTCCAATATTTAAGTCAGGTTTTTTTAGATCACGGGAGAAACTTTTTTTTTGTTCGACAACTTGTCTTGCACTATTTGCTAGTGAAACTTGCTCTTGACCCCAGACGCCTTGCAAGGATAAACTTGCTGCTGTTAGGAGAATGAAATAGTATTGGTGAATTTCTACCCTAACGAAGGCAGCAAAAAAGGATAATCACACACACAAAAAAACAATAACTTATGTGCTGTAAAAATATGAAGGTAGATCAACATTGCTGGAACTGGGATGTTGCTGTAGTCCACATTTTGACAAAGGTACTTGTCGTCAGGGCAGCACCTGTTTTCGTTAGCAACGTTTTTTGTGTGTGCATAGCTCGCTGGCCCCCACGCTTATTGGGAAAGGAGCTAGTATATATAGTAGGTCAAGAGAAGCTGAAGTTTTAAAATACAGGATGAAAAGGTGGGTTTAGAGCTTTGTTAATCGTGACGGAGCGGGTAGGCGCACTGCTGTCAGTTCTTGCAAAGAGTAGGACTGACCATGAGAGAAAACAATATACACGTCTGAGCAACCTTTATTCCATTACATATACTCTTCTCAGAAATCAACATAGGAATTGGGATAAGCTCCTTGGAAATTTGGAAAAAAGCAATGAACAATTAGAGAAAATAAACTTTCTATCAAGATGCGCCTGGGTAAGATCAGTGAAAATGGCAAATGAAAGCACATTATGAATACACGTTCTCTTGAAAGGCGATTAAGAAAAAAGATAGTGACCAAATATTGAAAAATAAGGACAGGAAAATTAAACTGGGTACGATCGCGAAATAGCAAACAACAGCCTGAGAAAAATATGGATGGGGTAAAATAAACAGGTGCAAGATCTTGGAAAGTTCAGTGCTGTTTATATTTATGCCGTTGTTGATGACTTCAAGTTTCTGTCTTCCTGCTGAATCTCCGTCTTACTCGAACAAGGAAATGGGTCATTTTTCAAATAAGCTAAGATGCTGTTCAAAAGTTCATGTTATGTTAATAGAAGCAAATCTAACGCACAGTTCTTCTGGGTGGGCATCAATCAGCAGTAATATCCTGAGGTTTAAGCTCAAAATTTATGTCTGAATAGACCTTAATTTTCGGCAAATCATTAGATGTTCTTTAAACAAAGACGCCTTCACACTATATAGGTTTGTAGAAGCGCTTGCAAACTTCATTGAACTTGTCGCCACAATAAAAAGTGATGTTCAGGTAACAATTAGTGAAAGAAACAATCAACGTACTGCCATATTGTTACGGAGGGATGAAAGGCGAGAGGAAGAAGATCTGGTTGCTGCGTGTTGTTGGTGGTCAGTCATCGTAATTACTCTGGCTCATTCTCTCTCTCTCTCTCTCTCTCTCTCTCTCTATATATATATATATATATATATATATATATATATATATATATATATCTATATATATTGTAGAGAGGAAGTTTTCCATATCAAGGATACAGCGCTGGCACCTGTTACGGACTCTTCACTTTCATGCGCGAACTTGGCCATCGCTGCAGACTACGTCCTGCGTCCTGGTCACGAAGACGTAGTAGCCGTAGTATCCAGTCAGATCGCCGACGGAGACGCCCTAGTCGCCCCTTCTTCCCGCTCTACTTATCGCGGAATTCTCATTGCCACCTGTCTCGTCCGGTTTTCACGCGGCCGCGCCCTTCTGTCTGCTTGCAACACGACCACAAATCCTGTGATGCTGCCCAAAGGGATGACTGTGGCAACCCCCGCCGACACTCAACCTATCTCTATAGTCACGCTTTGCCCTTCTTCATCGCCAGCACCAACCTCAGGTTTAGATGATTCTTTCCCTCCTCCGGCCGTTCTTGGCTTTGACCTAACAGCCGCGCACTCCGAAGCCTTAATGGTGGCCTTGACAAAGCACAAAGCCTGTTTCGATAGCTGTTCCCCTGTGTTGAGCCAAGCTCCTGCGGCTACACACCGCATCGAAACTGATGGTTCCGCTATAATACGACGACGCCCCTATCGTGTATCACCGTCCGAACAAAAGGTCATTGAACAACAGGTTGCTGACATGCTTGCGCGGAAGATAAGACGACCTTCATCTAGCCCATGGGCTTCTCCCGTGGTCGTGGTAAAGAAAAAAATGGCTCCGTTCGCTTTTGCGTCGATTATCGAGCTCTCAATAAGATCACACGCAAGGACGTGTATCCAATACCTCGAATTGACGACGCTTTGGACACACTACAAGGGGCGGCTTATTTCTCCAGCCTTGATCTTTGATCAGGATATTGGCAAATTCCGATGAACGAGACAGACAAAGAAAAGACCACGTTCGCTACACCAGACGGACTTTATGAATTTAACGTGACGCCTTTTGGCCTTTGTAACGCTCCTGCCAGATTTGAACGCATGATAGACAACGTACTTCGTGGTCTAAAATGGAAGACCTGCCTCTGTTATCTGGACGATATTGTCATCTTTTCGTCTTACTTCAACCAACATCTTAACGATTAGACGAAGTTCTCAAGTGCCTTTCAAATGCTGGTCTCCAGATCAATACAAAAAAAGCAAATTTGCAAGCAAGTCTGTAAAGTATTGGGTCACGTCGCCTCAAAACATGGCATCCAGCCAGACCCCGAAAAAATTAGTGCCGTTCTCTAGTTTCCTCCAGTCCCGCAAAGAGAGGAGGATCGCGCTGAGGGCTCGTTAGAGTCCAAGAGGGCGCTGCAGGCTGGGTCGTCTCTGTGGTAGGGTTAGAGGTGCCGCAAAGCCCGGGTTGGAAGTGTCCGTTGTTGTAGGGGTAGCTGGGCGCAGGCGGCGACCGGAACGGAGCTCCAGGGGGGACGGGAACGCGAGAAGACGTCGGGGTCTTGACGTACCTCCACCACTTTATAATACCGAGACCGATCGAGTTGTCCAGCGCTGTTTATTCCAAAAAGAAGGCAACACCCCAGCTCACGCGCGAAGAAGAAGAATAATAGGGAAGATGATGACGGCTATGTACAAATGAAAACGACGAAGTACGTTAATAGTGCTTACAAGATAGATTTATCGTCGTGTGCTTCCGCCCTCGCCAGGGCGGAAGCACACGACGCGGTGAGAGGCGTCGTAGTGCTGCTTGCGGTCCTGTTGCCGTGCTTCAGTGTTGATGCGGGCGAGCTGGCGACAACGCACAAAGCGGGACACATATTCTTCACAGGAGGATGGGCATCGATCGACAGTTGGCGCGAAGAAAGAGGCGTCAAGGCAGGAAGAAGGCGAACGACCACAGACAAGGTAAAACGGCGAGTAACCGGTCGTGCGTTGAACGGCGGTATTGTACGCAACAGTCACGAATGGCAAAATTGCGTCCCAGTTTCTGTGATCTGGTTCGATGTACATAGCGAGCATGTCGGACAGCGTGCGATGAAATCGCTCCGTTAGGCCGTTGGTTTGCGGATGGTAACTGGAGGTAGTCTTGTGGGTGGTTCCGGAGGCTCTGAGTACTTCGTCTACTAGTTGCGAGAGGAATGCTTTTCCAGGGTCGCTCAGGAGGACGCGAGGAGCACCGTGACGCAGTATTAACGCTTGAAGTACGAATGCAGCAACTTCAGACGCTGAGGCAGAACTCACACAAGCTGCTTTAGCGTACCGTGTCAAGTGGTCAACGGCTGTCACAATCCATCGTTTACCGGTGAGAGTCACAGGAAGAGGACCATACAGGTCAATGCCAACGACTTCAAATGGTTGCGACGGACACGGAACCGGTTGCAGTTGTCCGCTTGGAGCTGATGTAGGGAGCTTTCGATGCTGACATAGGACGCAGGAATCCACATACCTCGCTACACTGCCGGACAAGCCAGGCCAGTAGAAGCGACCTTTGTTACGGTCATAGGTTTTCTGGAAACCAAGGTGACCAGCAGTCATGTCGTCGTGAGAAGCCTGTAGGACATGAGCACGTAGAGAGCGCGGCCGGACAGGAACCCAGCATTGACCGTCAGGGTGATAGACATGACGGTACAGGACGCGGTTGTCAATCTTAATTGCGTCAGCTGTCGACGAAGGCGGGCGTTAGGCGGGCGCGAAGCTCCTTGAAGGTGGTCTATGATGGGCCGACAGTAAGAGTCTGCAAGTTGCTGAGATTGGAAAAATCTGTTGTCGTGTGTAGGCATCTCCTCTACAGTGGCCAACGAGAAAGCATGTGAAGAGGGGTCGTGCGTATGCTCTTCACGGATGATAGTTGGAAGTCCATTGCTTGGTATCATAGGAAGCGGACAGCGAGAAAGCGCGTCGGCATCTTGGTGGTTTTTTCCGCACTTGTAGGTAATAGTAAAGTCGTATTCTTGCAGACGAAGGATCCACCGACCAAGTCGTCCAGACAAGTTCTTCAGCGTCGAAAGCCAGCACAATGCATGATGGTCTGCAACTATGGTGAAATGGCGGCCGTGAAGATAAGGCCGAAACTTCTCCGCAGACCAAACGATAGCTAGGCATTCCTGCTCCGTGATGGTGTAATTCTTTTCGGCGTTTGTGAGAACGCGACTTACGTACGCGACGACCCTCTCACCTAAAGTGTCGTCTCGCTGTAGGAGAATGTCACCAATGCCGTGACCACTAGCATCCGTATGCAGGAGGGTAGGAGCAGCTTCATCAAAATGGCGAAGTACTGGTTCAGATGTGAGAGCGCGCTTTAGATGGGCGAACGCTGATTCAACTTCGGGAGACCACCCAAAGAGAACATTAGAACCCAGTAATTTGTGCAGAGGTGACGCTATTGAGGCTCGTATGAATCGGCGAAAATAGGAAGCGAGGCCTAGGAAACTGCGCAAATCTTTCGTCTTTTCGGGACGAGGGAAATGCCGAACTGCCGAAACCTTGTCAGGATCTGGACGAATGCCACCTTTGCTCACAATGTGACCTACACCTTGATCGTCTTGCTCGCAAAATGGCATTTCTTGGTGTTTAGCTGAAGTCCAGCGTTGGCAAGGCACGTGAGAACTTCATCCAGACGTTTCAGATGCTGAGAGAAGGTTGACGAGAAAACAATATCGTCCAGATAGCACAAGCACGTATACCATTTCAGGCCATGAAGAACGGTGTCAATCATGCGTTCGAACGTTGCGGGCGTGTTGCCGAGGCCGAAAGGCATGACATTAAACTCGTAGAGCCCATTGATGTCGAAATTTCTCTTTATCGTCCTCATGCATAGGTATCAGCCAGTAGCCAGAACGCAGATCGAGACTGGAGAAGTACTCGGCACCCTGCAGGGAATCCAAAGCATCATCTATTCGCGGCATAGGGTATACGTCCTTGCGTGTGATCTTGTGAAGTGCTCGGTAGTCGATACAAAATCGAACAGAGCCGTCTTTTTTATGAACCAAGACAATGGGGGATGGCCAAGGGCTAGCAGAGGGGCGTATTATGTTCTGTTGGAGCATGTCGGTGACGTTCTCATCAATAACTTTCCTCTCAGCTAGCGATACGCGATACGGTCTTCGGCGCACGATAGATGTGCCATCTATCTCTATCCGATTCGTCGTAATCGAAGTTTTTCCCAACGAAGATGAATGCGCATCAAACGAAGCTTCATGTTTTTGGAGCAAAGCAAGCAACTGTTGTGACTGCGAAGGTGTCAGGTCGGAATTGATGGCAGCTGCAAGAGCTGAAGAAGATGCCATCTGTCCAGTGCAAGGAATTACAGAGGAAGCTGCTTTAAAGGAAAGAACAGAGATAGACTCCGATTCAGTGGCACAAGCCAATGTACTGCCTTTAGGGATGAGAATCTTTTCGGATGTCGGGTTTGTAACGCACAGAAGTGCAGAGCCATGATCAAACCGAACCAGCCCTGATGCAAAGGCTATCCCTCTTGCGAGACAGCGTGCAGATGGTAATACGAGCACGTCGCTGCAGTAATTGACATCAGACGTGATAGTAACTATGCTTTGATGGCGAGGTGGTAGCGCGGTATCTTCTGCAGCAAGTGACGTGGTGCGTCATCTACATAAAGTGAATAGGTCGTATCAGTCATTTGGATAACGCGTTGCCCGCAGCAGATGGAGGCGGAGGCCGTAGAAAGAAAATTCCATTCCAATATGAGCTGCTGGGCACACGAACTTAGCACTGCAAACTGCACGTAATGCAGAAGTCCGTCAATGGAAATACGAGCAGTGCACATGGCGATAGGTCGAATGGCGGCCCCTTGAGCAGCGAGTAGAGTTGGTCGATCATAGGGGGTCGTAACTTTCCGGAGTCGCGAGCACAATGTACACCTTCTACTATAACCAATATCATATTGTACGGACGCGATGAAGGAATTTCTGTCCTGTCGTTCGATGCAGCTTTTGCTCCAAAAGCTGTATAATTCAGTTTTCCGGACGATACTCGGCGAATTGAGAAGCAGGTCGAAGTGGGGACGTAGAGCGGCGAAGGGGTGACGGCGAGCGGCGTCTCGCAGTACGATACGTCGGAACTGTCTCGGAGGCTACAGTAGGTGAAGGAGAGTGGCCGCGCGGAGGAGCATAAGGACGGCGTTCGTCATGCAGGCTCCCTAGGCGTTGGATGGTAGCTCCGGGCGAAAATTCATCCCGTTCGTATGCATCATATCCACGACGCTCGTCTTGCTGGCGCTTCCGGCAAAAACGTGCTATATGGCCACGATAGCCGCAGTAGTAGCAGATGGGACGAGGAGGACGCCACTGCGGATAGGTGGTTTGGGTTGGTGCGCTGGTAGTCAGGGAAGCAATGTGGGCCGGCGTGGGTTTTTGAGGCATCGGTGGAACGATAACTGGAGTAACGGCGGCTACTTGTGCGTACGTTGGTGGGGCCCGAGGGGTTAGAGGGCCCGTGTACGCTGCGCCAGCCATGGACGCCGATTCCTCCTTGAAAACGTCTCGCAGATTGGTATCCGATACATGAGAAGGCATAGGCCCTGCGGCGAAGCCAAGATACTGTAGCTCTTCGCGAATTATTGCGCCGATCATTGCTCGTAACGTGGGGTCGTTGGCGGTAGTGGTTGCAGTGGTGTCTGGCTGCAACCGTACTGATTCGAGTTCGTCGAGGCGCTGGCAGGTAGCGACGATATCAGTGAGGGTAGCGGGGTTCTTGATGGCTAAAGCACTGAAAGCGACCGCGCCGATGCCTTTGAGGATACGGCGAACCCTGTCTAATTCGGTCATGGTCGTGTTCACGCGTCGACAAAGAGCAAGCACATCCTCGATGTACGAGGTATAAGATTCAACGAGTTGTTGCTTTCGAGTGTCGAGCGTCTTTTTTGCGAGGGCGGAACGAACAGCCGGTGTGCCGAAGATTTGGCGAAGCTGCTGTTTGAAAGCACTCGAGTTCGTGAAATCAACCTCATGGTTGAAAAACCAAGCCTTCGCTACTCCTGTGAGATAAAAGGCGGCGTGTCGTAGCTTGGACGCGTCGTTTCAACGGTTAGCCGAACTCACTCGGTCGTAGTCGTCCAACCAATCCTCGACGTCTTCACCGCGAAGTCCAGCAAACAGATGGGGATCACGCTGGTGCCCACTTATAATCCAATACGGAGAGGCTGGGGTAGCCGAGGCCGAGATGGTTGAAGTAGAAGTGCCCGTTGGCTCGTCCTGCGACATACTGGCGGACAGCTGGCACAATCGGCGACCTGATCGAAGCTCCAGGAGGTTCAGCGGCGAGTCAGAGGACGGAGGATCGTATAGCACACTCCACCACTTGTGATGCAGCAGTAATCACGACGTTTATTACGCGTTGGAGATGTGGCGAACCGACCACGCCCAAAGCACGGATCACACAAGAGCGAGCCCCACAAGCGATGAAGAAGAACCCCATATGAACCCCACATGATGATGATCATGTACAGATGACAATGTATAGCTTATAAATGCCCACAATATATATATATATATATATATACATATATATGCCCACAATGTTACGCCTACCGCCCAGTCTAACAGCGCCGACAACTCTGCTAGGAACACGTAATACAGCCGCTCACCATCGCCTCGCGGACACCAGCCTCGTTCACCGCAAACACGTCGCCCATCTTCACGTTCGCCACAGGCAGGTAGCCTTTCGTCCCCTCTGGCTTTTGGCCGGACCGTTGCGGAAAACTACGAAATGCAGCCCTCGGAGGCAGTGCTGCATTGCCAACTACTGCAGCAAATCCTCTGCCTGTGCCCACAAGGAGAAGTGTAATTGACGATAAAATAGACGGCGTACCTGTCCAAGCACTCGTCGACACTGGAGCCCACGTATCTGTGATGAGTGCTAGCCTACGTAGTCGTTTAAAAATGGTCCTCACCCCAGCAGCTTCCCGTGTGCTTCGTGCGGCTGATGGCGGCGTGATGGTTGTTCTTGGAATGTGTACTGCGCATTAAATATAGCCGGCCGCCCTACTTCTATTGTCTTTGCTGTGATGGACAACTGCCCTCACGACGTTATTCTTGGATTTCTCTTTTTATTCTTTCATTCAGCTCTCATTGACTGTGTGACCAGCGTCCTCCAGTCACAACTGCCTCAACTCGCCGATGCTCCGAACACCAGCCCACCGCACTTGTGCTCGCTTCACGATGTTTTGATCTGTTCTAAACCAGTTTCGCGCGAGCTTTCCAACGATACCTTTTTCGTTGGGGTGAGTGAAATTTTCGGCGAGTTATTGAACTGAGTGTGCGAAACGGTGCCTAGGGTTAGTTACGAGTACGGAGCCTGGGTTAGCTTCGAGTGCAGCACTTTCGAGGTGGCGCCGGACCTCGTAAGGCCCCTGTCGCCCTGAAAAGACGGCGAAGATGCCCGAAACGGTGACGGTTGAAGGCATGGGCATCAATCTGGAAGACTTCGACAGAGCTGGGTGGACCACCGCCCTAGGCGCCAGACGGCGACGGAATCCGGCAAAGGCCGCGACGCAGGCAAGCACGGCGACGAAGAACGGTTTCAACGCCCGCTCCCGCTCGACAGTTCAAAGGGTCGTAGCCGCTTCGCGGCTCCCCTGGCTGCCGAGAGACGAGATTAAGATCATTGTCCTGCCCCGAGGAGGGCTCGACATTTAGAAGGCGGTCTTGGTGCTGCTGGCGAGGGCTCTGACCATGGCCGCGGCACTGAACGACCAATAAGCATCGGAGGACATGATCTGCCCCAACAAGGTACAAAATATTATTTTGATTTCGACTCCAGTGTCATCCAACGCTGCCGCTTATGCCGGCATCCAGAAAATGCACACAAAAGTCGGCGCTTTCGAGGTCTCTGCATACGTGGCCGTTCGGGAAAACACTTGCAATGGGGTCATCGGGAACGTTGACCCCTCGATCGATAGAAGAGCATGCCCTCAGAAGCATGATTGTAAATCAAATGAACCCGACCGCCATTGAGGTCAAGAGAATAAAAACACGCATGTCGTTGTGATCCTCTTCGACAGACTTCGAGTCCCAAACAACGTCATGTGCGGAATGGTCCTATGGCCATGTTCGCTTTACAAACGACAAGTCGACGTTTGTCACGCCTGCGGCCGGGTCGGGTACAGGGCCGATGTATGCCAAAGCAGCAAAGAAGAGAGAGGTGAATGCCACAACTGCGGAGAAGCGCTCCCAAACGGCGCTGCAGAACTACAGAACTGCACCCCGAAATGCAAGCTCTGCGAGGGCAATCACCCCATGGGCGACCGTTCGTGCAGACAAAGATTTCACATCCAATACGTCGTGCGAAGACGCTGGAGAAGAAGACGAAACCGCTCCGACAGAGATGCCAACCCGTACAAGGCCAATGACCCAGCGGCCATGCATCAGGGTCCGGCAGGTGGCTCCATCCCCAGGCAGCGCTCCCACTCCAGAGGGCGCTCTCAATCCAAAGGGCGCTTTCAATCCAAAGGACGCTCCAAATCCATAGGGCGCTCCCAATCCAGAGGCGCTCCCGATCTAGAGTGCGCTTCCGCTCCATGGGCCAATCCCGGTCGAGATTCAGCTCCAGGCGGCCCGGCAAGAAAATGACATGGGCCGACATGGTCGGCTCCAACGGTTCTGCACCGCCAATTTAAAGTAAGGTGCGGCACAGTCAGAGCACGTGGCAGACCCGCGAATACACACTATGTAGGGAAAACAAAGCACTCAAACAGGAACTAGCTGAACTCAGGGCAACCCTAGCCAGGCTAGAACGCCGTATCTTAACAAACAACACACCGACACCCATCCCTCAATCTTCAGGGACCATGGTCACATCGTGTAGCCCACACAAATGCAGGGCTGTCGTCATCCAAACCGATGACACTTCCGACGTGGACGCGTCTATGTCTCATGTCAGCGAGGCTCCTTCTGACGCCTCCGTCAGTGACAACAAAGCTAAGAAGCGCAGCAAGAAGAGCAAGTACAACGTATTTCATTCGGCAATTACTGAAATTAAGGACGTACTCACTCAAATCTGCGGCACACTCGACCACCTAGAAACACCAATCGCTCATCCCAAAACCACGAAAATAATCCCCACGCCGGACCCAGGGCCCATGTCTGCCCTGGGACCCACAACTGCACCACCCGCACCCTCTAAGCCGCCAGGCTCACTTAGTGAGCCCAGCATAAATGGGGCCATGCCAAACCAGTACAATAGATAAAGCACCAGAATATTTCAAGATCTGGCAGTGGAACTGTAACTCATTCAACAAAAAGAAATCTAACCTAACGCAATTCGTCAGATCATGTAAAGAAAACCCACACTTCATCATCCTACAAGAACGCGGGGCGGAAAAGAACATTCAGAACATGTCCTTCTCGGGGTAGAGGGTTTCCAGGCCGACCCTGGACCGCCAGTTCGAACAATCCAGGGGCATTGCCACTCCCATTCACAAAGATGTCAGCTTTGTAGAAAGGGGCACCCCGACGTACAAAAAAGGCCTGGAATCCATGCTCAGAGAAATCATCCGCAGTCAGGCCCGAAAGACCAACCTTTACATGTTAAACGTCTACAGTTCCCCGACTGACAGACTCAGAAACTTTAACAAACTTCTCACATCGGTCGCGTCGCAAGCCAATGACAGGCCACTGATCGTTGCCGGGGACTTCGACGCACACAACGCCGTCTGCGGCTACGCCACCAACGATAGGAAAGCAATTAAGCTTGCCGAGTGTGCAGGCACCCTAGGCATGCAACTCATCACGGACTCAAGGTTTCCGTCGCGCAGAGGCAACTCGGTTCAGAGGGACACCACCCCGGACCTGACGTTCCTCAGAAACGCTGACAGGTAGTGTGAGAACCTGCAAGACGACCTTGGCAGTGATCATTACATCCTAGAAATCAACGTGCGCATCACACTCACTTCTCCCAAGAATTACACCTACGTCGACTGGGACGTCTTCAGAAGAATGAGGGGTAATTCGGACCAACAAGGAGAAACCTTCGAAGAGCTCCGGGAAAATCTGAAAATTATGGTGGCCAATGCCACTAAAGAAATAAGCGTGGATCTGGAGGTGCCAGTAATGGAATCCAGACTCGCACACCTCCTGGAGGCCAAGAACGCACTGAGAGAAAGATGGAAACAGCAGAAGCTAAACAGGAGCCTGAGGTCTAAATTAACGCAAATCAACAAAGAGATCGAAGAACACTACAGACAGTTGAATGCGCAGCAATGGGATGAAGTGTGTAATGAGGCGGACGGTAAAATGAGAAGGGGCAGCAAGCGGAGCGTTCTTAAGAACCTATTCGCCTACAACAACAAACCAACCAAGAGCTATGCCCGACTAACGATCGAAAGGCTCGTTCATGTTCACATGAAAGAAGGCACGAGTCCGCGGGACTTTGCTGACGCCCTGGCAGACATCTGCCTACCAGTAGAGCGCAAATCTGTCCCGTGTGAGGACCCGACACGCGAGTTTAAGGGGACACCTCAACTATCGCTGGATTGTCCTTTCGAAGTTCCGGAGATTGTGCGCGCCTTTCATGAACTAAGCGGACGCTCGGCCCCCGGCCCAGACGGACTAACAAACAAACTATTCAGAAATCTAGATTACAAAGCCATACAAATCATTACGAGCAAAATTAACGAGGTATGGGCTGAAGGCCGGGTGCCGGACGAATGGCGAACTGCCAATATAGTCCTCATCCCTAAACCCGGAAACCCGCTTCATGCAGAGAATCTGAGACCCATCTCCCTTACGTCGTGCCTCGGGAAGGTCGCAGAACATGCCATCCACAGTAGAATTGGAGAGCACATTGAAGAAAACGGCCTATTCCGCGACAATCTCATAGGCTTCAGAAAATCAGTATCCACACAAGACGCCATGCTACTCATCAGGAACGCCGTCATAGACAACAAATCCAGGGATCTAAAAGGCATCCTGGTGCTCGACCTAACCAAGGCCTTCGGCATGGTCAGGCACGAGCACATCCTGAACGTAATCTCCACTTTAGATCTCGGAGTAAATTTCCACAATTTCGTAAGATCGTTTTTGGATAACCGGACGGCCACCATAAACGTGGGACAAATCAGAAGCAGAAAGCACATGCTAGGTAACATCGGTACCCCGCAAGGGTCAGTGCTTTCGCCGCTTCTTTTTAACATCGCAATGCATGATCTCGCCAACAAACTCGCGAAAGTCCAGGGGGTAGGACACGCGATTTACGCCGACGACATCACCGTTTGGTCCACGAGCGGCCCACTAGACACTCTGGAGCACAATATACAGCAAGCGCTGGACACCACGGAAGCTTTTCTTGCAAACACGGGACTGAAGCTCTCCCCCAGCAAATCGGAGCTCCTTCTGTGCAAAGAAGGCCGCAGGCTGAGACAGCCCCTTAGCTCCCTCCCCGTTCACCTACACACCCGGGTCGGAGGAAACATCCCCAGGAGTAACACAATCAAGGTCCTGGGCATGGTCATTGGGGCTTACAGCAATGACAACGCGGAGGCACTAAAGCGCATCACAAAGAGCACCCTCAACTTCACCAGGTTCATATCACGAGTCACCAGCAAAATGGACGGACTGAAAGCGGACAACCTCATGAAAGCATTTCGCGCCTTCCTCATCAGCAACGTAACCTACACCGCCCCCTTCCTCAACAGGAAGAAAACGAAGCTGAATAACATTGATACACTAATCAGAACGGGATGGAAAAAGGTCCTAAGCCTCCCTAGAAACACTAGCACGGAACGACTCCTCCAAGTGGGGCTACACAACACGGCAACCGAACTCTTTGAGGAACAGCGAAACTCCCAAATTAGTCGGCTCTCACTCACAAGGGCGCGAATCGAGATCCTTCTAGAAGCTGGCATACAGCCCCTCTTCATGCCACCAGAGAAGTCGCAACTATGCGCAAACGCCAAGAGACCAATAACCGTTGATCGCATCCCACGAAACATACACCCCACCCACAACGAAGGGCGGAGAAAAACGAGAGCGAAGGCAAGCCTTGACAACATCAAACGTAACGAAACGCAAGTCCTCTTCGTTGACGCGGCCAGATATTGGAATCGAGGCGCCTACGCAGTCTCTGTGGTGGACGCCCATGGCTCACTCGTCAACGCAGCCACGATAGTTACCAACTTCACTTACGAAGCAGAAGAAATGGCCATCGCGGTGGCGCTTTGAAGCTGCAAAGGAGCGTCATATACTCGGACTCAAGAGCTGCTATTAGAACCATCTCGTCGGCCCTCGACTCTAGAAAAGCACGGTTATCAACACCATGTTCTTCCAAGAAACGGGAGGAGACAACCTCACGTCCCCACACATCACATTGTTCCCGGCCCACATGGGCAACATGTCCGGACCTCCTGACTGTAATCCGAACTAGCGGGCACACCAACTGGCGCGAGAGCTCGCATTTTGTGTCTGCGGTCCGCCCTCTTGCTTCAACCCAGCCTGGAGGGACCCAGATAACAAAGGCCCGCTCGTATCATACTACGAAATCACTTCAAATCAAAAGGTTATCACCAAGAATGTTTCCTCCTCTTCACCCAAAGCTCAAAAAAGCACAGGCCGTCACTTACAGACAGCTGCAGACAAGGACATACATCACACCAACAACACTAAGCAGGATTAATCCTGGCCTTCCTACTGAATGCCCACACTGCGGCCACGAATACAATAACTTCGAACACATGCTCTGGCTGTGCCCTGCCAATGCGAGCACGGACTTTCCCGACCAGTCTTCCTGGGACTCGGCTCTCAGAAGCACAGAGCTCATCGCTCAGCTCAAGGCTGTCCAGAGGGCCTGGGCCGTCGCCGAAGGACTCTGTCTACCGGCCCAGACCTGGGTGGAGCCGCCGGATTGATTTCCCCTCAGGACCTTGTGGCGACGAGCGACCACGTAGACCGTTAAAGTCTCGGGCTCTCGCAGGAGAGGAAGAACCGACAGTCCGTCTCTTAGCGTAGCATTCTTTTTAATGGTCTCCTTCGGAACGCTAGCCCGTGCCGGAGCGCCAGCCGCTCGAGCCTCGTGTAGACGCGAGCGTCTACGTCATCCCTCGTGCGACGCCGATGCTGCTGCCGCTACAGAGGGCTCCCCCCCCTAGAGAGGAGGAAAGTTCGACGAACGATGGAAAGTCCACGTGACGCGGCGTGTCTTGGCGTTGGTCTTGGGTGTCACGTGCACTGGCGGTGGCGAAGGATGCAGCAGGGTCGCGTCGCATACTGGTGGAGCTGATGGCGTGGGTGCTTCTATGTAGGCGGGTTTGAGACGTTCCAGGGCAATTGAGTCTGATCGGCCACTGACATTAACAACAAACGTCGTCGGACGACGCTCTAGAACACAATATGGCCCGGAGTAGTGTGGTTGCAAAGGCTTGCGCACGGCACAGTTACGCACGAAAACGTGGGTAGCAGAGCTGAGTGCGGGAGAAACGTACGGGGATCTTGCTTCGTGTGAACGTGTAGGCACGGGGCGCATCTGGCTGAAGAAAGCTTGCAGTTCGGCAACGTAGTCGGCAGGTGATGGCATAGGCGTTTGGGGGGTGGCGACAAAGAAATCGCACGGAAGGCGTACGTGGGTGCCGTAGACTAGCTGAGCACAGGAGCAACCTAGGTCACTCTTGAGTGCGGCTCTGATGCCAAGTAAGACAAGGGGCAAATGTAGGACCTACTTCTCCGGCGATTCATGTGCCATAAGGGAGGCCTTGAGATGCCGGTGAAACCGTTCAACTAGTCCATTGGAATGAGGGTGGTAAGCAGTTGTGCGAAAACGTGTCGTTCCGAGTAGTTTGAGTAGCTCGTTGAAAAGTGCTGAGTCAAACTGCCGACCGCGATCTGTGATTATTGTGGATGGGCAGCCGAACCTTGCGATCCACGTAGACATGAAAGCTGCTGCAACAGTGGGCGCTGAGATGTCAGATATAGGTGTAGCTTCTGGCCACTGTGTATAACGGTCGATGCATGTCAGTATGTAGCAGTAGCCTTTCGAGGGTGGGAGAGGGCCGACGAGGTCCAGGTGTATGGTGTCAAAACGAGCATCCGGTGGAAGAAAAGACTTGGCAGGCGGAATGGGGTCCAGATCCAGCAGAAGATCCAGCGGAATGACGCTGGATCTTCGAACGTTGACACGACAAACAGCAGCGAACCCAGTCGCGAACCTGCGCGTTTAGCCTCGGCCAAACGAAACGACTGGAAAGAGCTTCTGTTTCGCGCGTATGCCAGGGTGCGACAGGTTGTGCACGGTTTCGAAATGATGTCTGTGAAGGGATGCCGGAATGTATGGTCTAGGTGTGTCGTTAGAAGTGTCGCAGACGACGGATGTACCATCTGGGGTCACAACGACGTCTTCCAATTTCAGGGACGTTGAAGAATTCCGGAGTGTACGAAGTTCAGTGTCGTCACGCTGTTGACTGGCGAGTAAGTCGGCCTCGATGATGAAAGGTTCCGATGTCAACGTGGAAACGACATTGACACGACTGAGGACGTCGGCTGGAACGTTGTCGGTGCCCTTGATGTGACGGAACGTTGTTGTAAACTCGGAAATGTAGGAAAGGTGGCGAACCTCGCGGGGCGAGTAACAGGACGCCGAACGATTCATTGCGTGCACAAGGGGCTTGTGGTCCGTCATGACAGTGAATGCACGGCCTTCGAGGAAATGGCGAAAATGCTTGATAGCGAGGTAAACAGCAAGTAATTCACGGCCGAACACGCTGTAGCGGGACTGCGCAGGCTTCAGTTTCTTGGAGAAAAAAGCGAGTGGATGCCACGCATTGTCGATGAATTGCTGCAGAACGGCACCAACGGCGTTGTTTGAAGCGTCGGTCATGATGGCAGTGGGTGCGTCTGGCTTTGGGTGTCTAAGCAGCGTGGCGTCGGCGAGGGCAGACTTGACTCTTGTGAAAGCGTCGGTGGCCTCTTCAGTCCACTGAAGCACTTGTTTGCGTTAGTTTACGAGGAGGGCGTCTAGCGGAGCCATAAGTCGTGCGCACTCGGGAATGAATCGGCGGTAGATATTGACGAAACCGAGAAACTGGCGAAGCTTGTTGAGTGTGGTCGGTCGGGAAAGATTTTCGATGACGCGAATCTTGGACGGCAGTGGTCGAATGCCGTTAGCGTCGATGATATGACCGAGGAACTCGAGTTCGGTTTGACCGAATTCACTCTTGGCGGCGTTGATGACAATTCCTGTACTGGCAAGGCGTGAAAACAACAACCGCAAGTGGTGAAGATGTTCTTCTGCCGAAGAGCTTGCGACGAGAAGATCGTCAATGTATGCAAAAACGAAAGGCAAACCTCGGGTGACGGAATCAATGAAACGCTGAAATGATTGGCCCGCGTTCCGTAAACCGAAAGGCATGCGGAGAAATTCGAAAAGACCGAAGGGTGTGGTGATGGCGGTCTTGGGAATGTCTTCTTCAGCGACCGGTAGTTGATGGTAGGCGCGAACGAGATCGATCTTAGAAAAGATCGTCGCACCGTGCAACGCTACCGTGAAGTCCTGAATGTTCGGTAGAGGGTAGCGATCAAGAACGGTGACGTTGTTTAGTGCCCGGTAATCACCGCATGGGCGCCAGTCTCCCGTCTTCTTAGACACCATGTGAAGTGGTGATGCCCAGTTACTGGAGGAAGGGCGGATGATGCCAAGTTGCAGCATGTGTTCGAACTCCGCGCGAGCGATCTTGAGTTTCTCCGGGGGCAAACGCCGGGGTCGGAAGTAGACCGGTGGGCCGCAGGTGACGATGTGATGGCACACGTCATGTTGTACCGGTTGCGTCCAGTCCGGCAGGCGCGTCAAAGTGGGAAACTCGCGTAGAAGCGCGGCGAAAGGTTCCTCCAACATGGCAGAAATAGGTGCTATGGGCGATGGGCCTGATGATGGGACACCGGGAACGGATAGCTGGGTCACGGAGTCGATGAGACGGCGTCGTTGGATGTCCACAAGGAGTCCGTAGTTATGCAAGAAGTCTGCTCCAATGACTGCATGACGGACGTCTGCAACCAGGAAGATCCAGCGGAATGCTCGTCGAAGGCCAAGGTTTCGCTTGACGGAGCGTGACGAGAAAACTGGAATCCTGGTGCCGTTGACGGCTTGCAAAAACGACAAAGGAGTCGCTTTTCGGTCGGAGCGCTGGGCGGGGAAAGTGCTGACGTCAGCACCTGTGTCGATTAAGAATCGTTGTCCCGTAACTCTGTCTGTCACGTAGAAAAGGCGACTTGTGTGTTGGGCCGGACCACTCGTCGCCGTTAGAGGTCGGCCGGCCTGTTTCCCTGCCAAGCGCAGGGACGCCGACAGTGACGAACGTCGTTTCCAAAACGGCGGTGCTAGTAGCAAACGCCAGGCGCTGTAGTTGAGGTTTCATTTTGAGTGCCCATGCGTCTTGATCTGCTGGAACTACGGCTGCGTGGGCGATGAGACGCGCGGCGATGTTCCGCTCCACAGATGATGCGTTCCAGGCGCTCACACAAGGAGTCGAGCGGAGATTGCACTGCGGCAGAGCAGGGAAGAGTTTGCAGAGCGGTTGTATTGTCACCCGGAGACGGTGACGTGGCTGCGATGGTTGGGGTGGCTACTTCCATGACTTTGTCGGCCAAAGCGGCAAGTCCGGTAAGGTCCATGGCAGAGGCTGTCGCCTGGACCACCTGCACGTTAGCCGGGAGTCGTTGCAAAAACAGTTCTCGCAACAGCGTGTCGTCGATGGATCTCGCGTTGTTTCCGAGCAGCTGGCTCATTCGGCGAAGAAGTTGACTATTGACTAAAGCGTCGGTCGCCGAGTTCTTCAGCGGATAGAAGCTGCTGGATGCGAGAACGTTGTGAAGCTGCTGTGCGCTGTAGCAGTGCTGCCTTGAGATCGTCATAGGCGGCGGCAGACAATGGGGAGTTCAGCAAATCTGCCACCTCGTCAATGGCGGTGGGCGAGAGCGCTGCGACGGCGTAATGGAACTTCGAGGCTTGAGAGCGGATACCAGCGACTTGAAATTGCGCTTCGGCCTGAAGAAACCACGCCGAAGGATGCTGGTCCCAGTACTGTGGGAGGCGGACAGCGATGGCGGAACAGGAGGGCTCACCGCGTTCCTCGGATGGGTTCTGGCCTTGAGCTCTCGAGCGTCGGTCTGGTCCATGGTCGTCTCTACCACAGGAGCGTGTGGCAGTATCACGTCCGGAGTCACCAAACTGTGGCGACGAGCGACCACGTAGACCGTTAAAGTCTCTGGCTCTCGCAGGAGAGGAAGAACCGACAGTCCGTCTCTTAGCGTAGCATTCTTTTTAATGATCTCCTTCGGAACGCTAGCCCGTGCCGGAGCGCCAGCCTTTCGAGCCTCGTGTAGACGCGAGCGTCTACGTTATCCCTCGTGCGACGCCGATGCTGCTGCCGCTACAACCTAAATAAAGATATAACTCACTCAGTCACTCATTCACGATGTGCGTCTGTTACCTGAGGCAGTTACTTACGAGCAATAAAAATCTGTGATAAACAACAGGACGAGTGAAGGGACACAGAAAACAGCGCTGAATAACAACCAAAGTGTCGTTATTTTTCAGTCAGTATATATATACCCCACCGCTATCTCAAACCACAGAATCAACAGAATTGGCCATGCGCAAGGGGGGATGGCAATTAATGCGATAGGAAGATAATCTCCTTCAGAAGGAGAGAAATATCGGGAAAGCTTATGTGCTTCGTCCCATCATTGACTTGCTTTTGAACCGGAACGTTGCTGTTCCACGTACGCTGGTCACTGCTAATATTAGCCCTGTCGTTCTACCGCTTCTGAATTTCAGCCTGTGACCTCACGTGATTCCGGCCGGCATGTTCTTGGCCAATATTTCTAGTGATTCCGAGTTTTATATTGAGAGTCTGAATGCCGAGAGTGGTTAATTAGCACCAATTGCTACTCAGAGCTCTGGTTTAATGACGGATGACTTCGCGAAATTGATTGCACTTGGCATCACCTCTACACAGGCCACGTTCATACGTCTCCTGCTTTAATCGTACAGTGACATATTTGAATTCGGTGAGAGGCCATTAGGCCAAACGTCTGTTTTTCAGCACCGCATAAACACTGGAGACACGAATCATATTAGTCGGCGTCCATATCGTGTATCGCATGCTGAACGTCAAGTCATCCACTCAGAAGTGGACAAAATGCTCAGTAAGAGCTCATCGCGCCGTCAGCCAGCTCTTGGGCTTCACCTGTCTTCCTTGTGCAAAAGATGCTACCTGGCGGTTTTGCGCTGATTATCCCCACCTAAACAAGGTCATGCGAACAAGGTCAAGCCCACTACCGCGCATCGATGACACGTCGGACTGCTTGCCTGGAGCTAAATACTTCTCGTCCATAGATCTTCGATTCGGCTACTGGCAGATGTTGGTTCATGAAATGCACAGCGAGAAGACAGCTTTCATCATGCCGGATGGTTCATATCAGTTCAAAGTCATGTCCTTTGGTCTATGATATTCTCCCGCTACATTTGAACGTATGATGGACTCTTTTCTGCGAGGCTACAAATGGACCGCCTGTCTCTGTTACCTTGGCAACGTTATTGCTTTTCTCCCACGTTCGGCAGCCACCTTACCTGACTCGCTGCCATTCTTGCGGTCTGCCGAAAAGCCGGCCTCCAACTGAACTCCTCGAAGTTTAAATTCGGGCGCCGTCAGATTAACTTGTTGGGACGCCTTGTTGACGCATCCGGGTTCCAACCAGACCCGGAAAAAGTTCGCGCCGTAGGCAATTTCCCTGCGCCACGTTCTGCTACTGACGTGCGCTGCTTCGCCGGCCTGTGTTCTTAATTACGCCGTTTCGCTAAAAACATTGCCGACGTTGCTCAGCCCTTGACGGATCATCAAAAGATGAGCAAGGCATTCTCATGGGGCCCGGAGCAGGCTCACGCGTTCGCCGCTCTCATCGGATTTGTGACGACTGCTCCACCCTTTGCAACTTTGATTCACCTGCATCGACCGAACTCCACACTGACGCAAGCGCCGATGGCATCGGCGCTGTTCTCGCCCAACAACAGAATGGTACCAAATGTGTGATAGTTTACGCCAGCTGCCTGTCACCTGCCGAAAGAAATTACTCGATCACCGAGCGGGAGTGCTTGGCCTTAGTTTGGGCTGTCGCCGAATTCCGGCCATATTTGTACAGTCGCACGTTTTCGGTCGTTACAGACCACCACGCACTCTGCTGGCTATATTCCCTCCGGGGCCTGACAGGACGGCTTGGTCGCTGGGCTTTGCAGCGCCACGAATTTTCGTTTGCTGTCAACTATGAGTCTAGATGCGTGCGCAAGGACGCTGATTACTTCTCTCGTCATCCCGTTGATCCCCCTGGGCCTGCTGCGTATGTTCCGGTGACCTGCGTTATGGCTTTTTACAGACATGAGCGACATTGGCGCTGAACAACGCGACGAATCCTTACAGTCCATCATCGCGGGAGTGCACTCTGGCAGCACTGACGCCACGTGCCGCATGTTCGTTCTGCACCACGGCATCCTCTACCGCCGCAATATAAACCTTGTGATCTCTACGAACTAAATCTAATAAAAGATGCCGTGGCACATATGCCAACGCACTGCAAGGCACGCATATGCAAGCCACGTTCTTCTGAGATTAAGATTCCTGGCAGAAGTTAAAATCAAACAGCAGGTGAGCTGATGGAAGGTTACCATATAAAAAAGAAGAGTTCTAGTTGCATTAGCAATACATCTAGCGTGCTCTACAAATCGGAAACAAGATTGTTTGACCGCTGGATAACGCACATTTGTGAACAGCCAGCGCATGCGTGTATGTGTATATATATTGTCACGTGGTAGTGACGGTGAAGAAAGCAGCCAAACTGGGAAAAACGAAACTAGCTTATTATTGGGCGAACTTCTGCCCTCTAAAACAGACTACTCTCAAAGAACGGCGACAGCGGCGAACACCGTCGGCGATGGTCGAAAATCTTATCAGCGGGTCAAGGGTGTTGGCTTTTATACACCAGTCGTCGAATGTTCCCGAGTAATTGCTGGGACCCGCCTGCCTTCCACAAAGTTCAACGGTATTTGCGTCGCGCGCACATGCAATCAGATTACACAAGGTTCGGTCACAGATAGCGGATGGAAGCATCGATAACATTCCAGAAACTTCCGATAAATACAGGCGCGTTCTGCGCTGTACGATAACATTTGTTAGGCGATGAAACGTGTCGCCTCATAAAGACAAACAAGCGCACGTGTCAATAACCCCCTCTTTGAAAGAATCGACCTGATACAGCAAACGAAAGTAATAAAGAAAAAGACCCGTAGCAAAGAGAACAACAAAATAAGCAAGTTCGTCAGCGTCGGTAAAATGGTTTAAGACGCACCACGTGGACCACTTCAGATCGTGCGCGGCGCCGCTGTGAACATGAAATGCCGTCTGGCACGACCTCATAGTCCAGCGCCAATACGTCGAATGACCTTGTAGGGCCCGAAATAGCGTCGCAATAGTTTCTCACTGAGTCCTGGTCGGCGTATCGGGGTCCAAACCGAAACGCAGTCACCGGGTTAATACTCGACGTAGCGTCATTGGAGGTTGTAGCGTCGGCTGTCGGGACGCTGCTGGTTCTTCGTGCGTAGGCGGACGAGCTGTCGGGCTTCTTCGGCGCACTGGAGATAGGTAGTGACGTCAAGAGTCTCCTCATCAGTGACGTCCGGCAGCATGGCGTCGAGCGTCGTCGTCGGGTTCCTGCCGTAAACCAGCTTGAACGGCGTGATCTGTGTTGTTTCTTGCACCACCGTGTTGTAAGCGAATGTTACGTCCGGCAGGACGGCATCCCAGGTCATGTGTTCGAGGTCGACGTACATTGCTAACATGTCGGCGGGGGTCTTATTCAGGCGCTCCGTAAGACCATTCGTCTGTGCGGGGTAGGCAGGTGTCCGCCTGTGCCTTGTCTGACTGCACTGCAGAATGGCTTGTGTGAGCTCCGCTGTAAAGGCCGTCCCTCTGTCGGTGATGAGGACTTCCAGGGCGCCATGTCGCAGCAGGTTGTTTTCGACAAAGAATTGCGCCACTTCGGCTGCGGTACCTTCCGGCAGTGCTTTAGTTTCAGCGAAGCGGGTGAGGTAGTCCGTCGCCACGACGATCCACTTATTCCCGGGTGTTGGCGTCGGAAACGGCCCCAACAAATTCATCCCAATCTGCTGGAATGGTCGACAAGGGGGTTCGATCGGTTGTAGTAATCCTGCTGGCCTTGTCGGTGGTGTTTTGCGTCGCTGACAGTCTCGGCATGTTCTTACATAACGGGCGACGTGGGCGGTCATGTGCGTGCAATAATACTTTTCGGTACCCTTGATAGTGTCCGGGATAATCCGAGGTTTCCAGCGGTCGGGCCGTCATGTAGGACGTGCAATACTTCTGGACGCAGCCCTGAGGGAACAACAAGAAGGTAGTTGGCGCGGACTTGTGAGAAGTTCTTCTTTACGAGTAGGTTGTTTTGAAGTGAGAACGAAGACAATCCTCGCCTAAATGCCCTAGGGACAACGTCGGTGTGCCCTACCAAATACTCGAAGAGGTTTTTCAGCTCCGGGTCTGCTCGTTGCTGTTCAGCGAAGTCTTCTGCGCTTAATATGCCAAGGAAGGTGTCGTGATCTTCGTCATCTTGCGGCGGGGAGTCAATGGGGGCCCTTGATAGGCAATCAGCATCAGAGTGTTTTCGTCCAGACTTGTAGGTTACAGTGATATTGCCGCAGAGAGCTCTCCACATGCCAGGTACGAGCACTCTCGTGAGGTACCTTTGCAAACGTCTTATCGCTAAAATGCATTTCTCGTCGCATCGCCATTAGAAGAGCGCCAGCAACGCCTCGCACATGGCGAAACAGCGCGTGTCTCCCGTGCACCCGCTCACGGCAGCGCCCGAGTCTGCCGTTCAATGAGAAGCCACGGCGTAGCTCTTGGCCTTCGGGGCACATGAAAAGTGCGTTCGGTGGAGAGACGCGGTTGGCTGTGAGATAGGCTCCTGTTAACTCTTCTTTTAAAGTGTGTGAATGCTTAATATTGGGTTTCCGGGCACTAGTTCGCCCACAATAAACACCAGTGTATTTAGTGTGCTTCATTGAAGAGTGCTACATTTCTGGTGGAGGTGCTGGGTATGATTGGAAGTCCCCAGTTCGTAAGAGAACGGAGCCCGACCCTCAGCGATTAGAACCCAGGGAACTGACTCCAGTACACCAGCGCACGAGCCGCCGCATCCGAGGAGACCCACCCGAGTTCGGACCGCTTCCTATTGCTGCAGCAGTGCAGGCAAGAGTTATCAGCGACGCTGCAACCATGACCAGCCCAGTGGCATTGTCCCAGCTTATCGTGTACCAGCCACGCACAGCTGAGTCCTTCCACGGTGATACGTTCGAAGATGTGGAAGACTCATTAGAGCACTTCGAGCGAGTGGCAGATTTCAACGGCTGGGACGAGACACGGAAGCTTCGCTACGTGTACTTCGCGTTAGAAGAGTCAGCGAGGACGTGGTACGTCAATCATGAAGCGACACTATCTTCTTGGGAAGAATTTCGGCGACAGCTGCTTACCACGTATGCCAGCACCGATCGGCGAGAGAAGGCAGAGCACGCTCTACAAGCCAGAAACCAGCGCACTAACGAGAGTGTCGGCATGTATATCGAGGACATGTCCCGTCTCTTCACGCGCGTGCATCCAAACATGACCGAAAAGAAAGAATTACGCCATCTGATGCGTGGCGTTAAGCAGGAGCTGTTTGCAGGACTCGTCCGCAACCCACCACACAGTGTTGCTGAGTTTCGCACCCAAGCGACGACCATAGAGAAGGCGCTGCAGGAGCGTGCCCATCACTACAATCGTGATGTCGCCAGCGCACCGGCCGATATCCTGTCAGCAGGCCCAGGCAGAAATACCGAAGCACTAAGGGAACTGGTGAGATCAATCGTAAAGGAGGAGCTTCGAAAGCTGCAGCTACCGGAAGCCACACCGACAGTTTCAACTCTAGCCGCCGTCATTCGAGATGAAGTTCGCCACGCCATTCTGCAACCAGGACGTGAGGAACCGCCTGTTCACCATGACTAACCACCACCCGTACGTCGCGTGACTACGTACGCTGATGTGTTATGTCAACCGACCGGGCATAGTTCTCCATTCGCGACCCCCAGCAGCCGCCAGACGACTCTGCGCAGTGGACCCCTTCTTGCAGAGCTAAGGCCACGAAAAAGTGAAGTGTGGCGTACACCCGACCGGACGCCACTCTGTTTCCACTGCGGGGAAGCTGGACACCTTTACAGAATGTGCCCATATCGCAGATCAGGTCTTCGGGGCTTTACGATAAATGCGCCTTGTGCCCGTAATGGCGAAAGACCCATCGAAATTCAGGGCTGCTTGACCCGACAGCAGGATCCGGCTGCTAGATACCAACACCAGTCCCGATCATCAGCGTCTGCACGCTACCGATCCCCAAGTCCACGGCCATCCTCGATTTCACCAAGGCGTTGTTCACTGAGCCCACGTCCGGAAAACTGAAGCGAGCGACCTGTGGAGGCGAGGCCGCTGACGTTCGAAAAAGACAAGATCCTCCATCAAGTTTACCGAGCAGCCGCGACGATCAGAAGCGGATAAATAAGTGAACAGAGAATTTCTTCAGACTTGCGCATTACAATAGACGGTCATGAATTGAGCGCATTAGTTGACACAGGTGCCGATTATTCCGTCATAAGATATGCACTCACCTAGGAATTGAAAAAGAGTTTTGATGCCATGGAGTGGACCCCAGATACGTACGGCTGGTGAGCACCTCATTACGCCCCTTGGTAGATGTACAGCGAGAATCAGAATTCGGGGTTTTTCATACGTCTCTGATTTTGTCGTGCTACCAGAATGCTCGAAGGATGCCATACTCGGAATGGACTTTCTCCTAACAAATGGTGCCATAATCAACCTGCAGAATACTAGCGTATCTTTTTCTACGAAGCAGGCTATAGACATGCAAGAGTCGGAGGAGCTAGAACACGTTGCCTTGCGGGTTGCCGACGATGACATAACCATGCCACCACGATGCAGCATGCTGGTTCGCGTAAGAAACGAAGCATTCGACGACTCGGAAGGTATAGCGGAGGCCAACGTCGAGCTACTGTTGAAAAAAGGCATTTGCGTAGCACGAGGAATTGGTCAACTACGCGATGGGTGTGCTGATGTATTGCTGACGAACTTCGGAAGTGAATTTCAGCACGTCGCAAAGAACACAGTCATCGCCTTCCTGCACAGCGCCACTGCGGTCACAGATGTATATAGCTTAGCGTCAAAGCCACCTGCTGTCCAAACTATGCATGACGCCGTAACAGCAGTTGCGATAAACCAGTCTGACACCAGCCCAGAAAGAAATGATGGAGGACCTTATCAATGAATTCGCAGAATGTTTCTCCACCTCGTCAAAGGTACGGCGCACACCCATTGTTAAACACCGTATAATAACAGACGAAGCGACCAGGCCAGTATACCAACATCCGTACCGAGTGTCACCGGTTGAACGAGAGATCATAAAGAGTCAGGTGCAAGAGATGCTTGAGGACGATGTCATTCAGCCATAAAACAGCCCGTGGGCGTCGCCCGTAGTCCTTGTGAGAAAGAAGGACAATACATTGAGATTCTGTGTTGATTACCGGAAATTGAACAGTGTGACCAGGCGGCATGTATACCCCACCCCCTTCCCCGCATTGATGACACGTTGGATCGCCTCCGACATGCAAAATATTTCTCTTCATTGGATCTCAAGAGCGGATATTGGCAATTGAAGTAGACGAAAGAGACCGTGAAAAAACTGCTTTCCTAACTCCAGACGGCTTGTATGAGTTCAAAGCGCTTCCATTCGGCCTCTGCTGTGCGCCGGCGACATTCCAGCGCATGATGGACAGTGTCCTCTCGGGTCTTAAATGGCAGTGATGCTTAGTTTACCTAGACGACGTAGTGGTATTTTCCGCAACATTCGACCAGCATGTCCAGAGGCTGCGTTTAGTTCTTCAAGCCATCCGCACGGCAGGCTTAACCATTAAAACCGGAAAAGTGCCAGTTTGGATTCCAAGAACTTCGTTTCCTGGGTCACGTAATTAGCGCGCAAGGTACTGCTCCAGATCCCGACAAGACTGCTGCCGTTGCACGATTTCCAAAGCCTACAAACAAGAAGACGGTACGGCAATTTTTGGGACTATGCGCTTATTACAGGCGATTTGTAGAAAACTTCTCGAAAATTGCCGAACCTCTGGCGAAACTTACTAAAGAAGACGTACCCTTCATGTGGCATGCTGAACAAGAGGTTGCGTTCAATGAACTAAAGGAACGATTGCAAGCCCCACCGATCCTCGCCCACTTTGACGAGACAGCGGACACAGAAGTCCACACAGATGCAAGCAATCTCGGTCTCGGCGCGGTTTTATTTCAGTGGCAAAATGGGGAAGAGAAAGACATAGCGTATGCTAGCCGCACTCTCTCGAAAGCTGAAGCAAATTACTCTGCGATATAAAAGGAGTGTTTGGCTGTCATATGGGCGATCAGCAAGTTCCGACCATACCTTTACGGCAGGCCCTTCCGTGCAGTCAGCAATCACCATTCTCTTTGCTGGCTGGCAAACCTAAAAGACCCATCGGGACGACTTGCGAGGTGGAGCCTCAGGCTCCAAGAATACGACATTACTGTCGTGTACACGTCTGGAAGAAAACATAACAATGCTGACTGCTTGTCCCGCTCACCAGTGGAGTCGACTCCTTCAGAAGATTTCCCGTTTCTTACAGTGATGACAGCTTGGGAAATCGGCGAGCGTCAACGGGCCGACACAGAATTGCTCCCACTCATCAAACACCTCGAAGGATACGACGTACAAGTCCAACGCATGTTTATGAGAGGTTTATCGTCATTTTGCCTCCGAGATCATGCGCTCTACAAGAGAAACTTTGAACGCAACAAGGAAAAATTCTTACTCGTCGTACCGTCAGCCATGCGACCAGAAATTTTGGAAGCTTGCCATGATGAACCATCGTCGGGTCACTTAGGTGTCAGCCGGACGTTCGCCAGAATTCGTCTCAGATACTTCTGGCCTTAATTGTCAGCGTCGGTGCAGCATTACGTGAAGACATGTCGCGAATGTCAAAGGCGCAAAACACCACCCGTGAAACCGGCCGGCCTTCTTCAGCCCATAGACCCACCAAATACTCCATTTCAACAAGTTGGAATGGATCTTCTTGGCCCGTTCCCAACATGATCGTCAGGAAAGAGATGGGTCGTAGTAGCGACGGACTATTTAACGCGATATGCTGAAACTGGCTGCCTTGAGCGAAGAACGGCAGTTGAAGTTGCAAATTTATTCGTTTGTAACATTGTACTGCGACATGGTGCACCAATGGTCGTGATTACCGATCGAGGAGCGGCCTTCACAGCTGATTTGATGCAGTGTTTCATGAAAATGACTCACACCAGTCACAGGAAAGCACTGCATACCATCCTCAAACAAACGGCCTGACGGAACGTGTAAACCGAAGCCTGGCCGATATGCTGTCCATGTATGTCGACCTCGAACATAAGACATGGGACGCAATCTTGCCTTACGCCACTTTCGCCTACAATACGGCAGTACAGGAGACAACCCAGGTCACTCCATTTCAACTGGTCTATGGCCGCACAGAAACAATCACACTGGATGCTAGGTTGCCGGTAGATAATGACAACAACAACCCGTACGACGTCGACGACTTCCTACAACAAGCTGAAGAAGCCCGGCAGTTGGCACGGTTCCCTATCCGCCAGCAACAACGCATGGACGCAAGCTACTACAACCTGCGCCGCCGAGAAGTTCAGTACCACCCGGGCGACAAAGTGTGGGTATGGACACCAGTGCGTCGTCGTGGACTATGTGAAAAATTATTTTGCCGATACTTTGGACCTTACGAAGTTATTCGCCGAGGAGGTGACCTGAATTACGAAGTCATCCCTCATGAGCAAGAGCGATCAAAGCGGCACATCCATGCGGAGGCCGTACACGTAGTCCGCATGAAGCCTTGCTACGACAGGCAATGAAAACACATCTATAGATAAATTTGTTTCATACGCATCGGGACGATGCGTTTTCGGAGGGGGACTAATGCCGCAGAGAGCTCTCCACATGCCAGGTGCGAGCACTCTCGTGAGACACCTTGGCAAGCGTCTCATCGCTAAAACGCATTTCTCGTCGCATCGCCATTAGAAGAGCGCCAGCAACACTTCGCGTACGGCGATACAGCGCGTGTCTCCCGGCCACGCGCTCACGGGAGCGCCCGAGTCTGGCTTCCAATGAGAAGCCACGGCGTGGCTCTTGGCCTTCGGGGCGCATGAAAAGTGCGTTCCGCGGAGAGACGCGGTTGATTGTGGGATAGGCTCCTGTTAACTCTTCTTTTAAAGTGTGTGAATAATAATATTGAGTTCCCGAGCACAAGTTCGGCCACAATAAACCAGTGTGTTTAGTGTGCTTCATTGAAGAGTGCTACAATATTATGTTCTTGCAGTCTTATGCTCCACCGCGCCAGCTGTCCTGAAGGGTCCCTTAAATTCGGTAGCCAACACAAGGCGTGATGGTCGCTGACGACTTTGAATGGCCTGCAATATAGGTAATGGCCAAATTTCGCTGTAGCCCAAACGATGGCGCGGCATTCCTTTTCGGTTGTCGAATAATGGCCTTCCGCTTTTGACAACGACTGGCTAGTGTAAGCTAGCACGCGTTCAAGTCAGTCTTTTCTCTGGACTAGTACGGCACCGAGGCCTAGGGTACTGGCGTCAGTGTGGATTTCGGTATCGGCATCCTCGTCGAAGTGCTCAAGTACTGAGGGCGACTGCATACGTCGTTTGAGTTCTTCAAATGCGTGGGCCTGCGGCGTTTCCTGCTTGAGCTAGACATCAAATTTTGTTAGATGTGTCAGCGGCTCAGCAATGCGTCAAAAGGCCTTGACAAAGCGCCTGTAGTAGGCGCACATGCCAAGGAATAGACGCTTTTCTTTCTTGTCCGTAGGCTGTGGGAACTGTGCGATGGCAGCAGTCTTCTGCGGGTCGGGGTGGACTGCAGGCTTGCTGATGACGTGGCCTAAGAACAGAAGCTCATCGTAACCGGAGCGGCACTTCTCTGGTTTTAGAGTGAGCCCTGATGACTTGATGGCCTCTAGTACTGCCGCATGCCGCCTAAGGTGATCGTCGAAATTTCCAGCGAAGACGACGACGTCATCCAAGTAATCAAGACAGGCCGTCTGGCGGGATGAAGGTGGTCTTTTCGCAGTCTCTCTCGTCGACTTCTATTTGCAAGTAGCCAGGCTTGAGATTCATCGACGAGAAGTATTTTGCGTTGCAGAGCCGATGTAATGCGTCGTTTATTCGTGGAAGGGGGTATACGTCTTTCTTCGTGATCTTGTTAAGTCGACGATAATTGTTGCAGAAACGTAGAGTTCCGTCCTTTTTTTTCACTAAGACTACAGGAGATGCCCACGGACTTTTCGACGAATAGATGATGTCGTCGCGCCGCAATTCGTCGACTTTCACCGCATTTCGCCGCATTTCGTCGACGTTCTCGCGTCGAAACTCGGTAAGGGCTCTAGTGGAGTGGGCGAGCTCACTCTTCTAGTGATTGTGCGATGCTTTGCGACTGGTATTTGTCGAATCCTCAATGACGGTGAAAAGAAGCGTTTGTATCGTCGGAGCAGACTTATGAGCTCTTGCTGCTTAATCATGGGGAGACTTGGATTTATGTCCAAGTCTGGTTCGGGAATTACGGTCGTCGGGGTAGATACGGCAGAAACCGAGAGGACAAACGCATTACTGGTTTCCAGAATTTGCTCGATGTAGGCGATCGTCGTGCCCCTGTTGATGTGCTTGAACTGCTGGCTGAGGTTTGTCAGCAACACTTTCGTGTTTCTTCCGCGCAGTCGAGCGATCCCTTTTGGAAAGCAAATTTCACGGTTCAGCAGTAGACGTTGGTCGCCTTCAATGACGCCTTCTACGTCAGCGGGTGTTTCGGTACCGACCGAAATAACAATGCTGGACCGAGGCGGGATGCTCACAGGGTCTTCGAGCACACTCAAGGCGTGGTGACTACGATGGCTGTCCGGCGGTATCGCTTGATCTTGCGACAACGTTATTGACTTCGACTTCAGATTGATGATTGCGCCATGTTGGTTCAGGAAGTCCATGCCGAGAATGACGTCTCGTGAACACTGTTGGAGGATAACGAAACTGGCAGGATAAGTCCGGTCACGAATGTTAATTCTTGCCATGTAGATTCCAGTCGGCGTTATGAGGTGCCCTCCAGCGTTCCAAATTCACGGGCCCTCCCATGCAGTCTTAACTTTCTTGAACTGTGCAGCGATAGGGCCCCTCATGATGGAGTAACCGGCTCCTGTGTCTACTAAGGCGGTGACTGCGTGGCCATCGAGCAGCACGTGGAGGTTGGTGGTTTTTTGCCTTCCGTTACAGTTATTTCTTGGCGCCGTATCGCGGCTGCATCGCGTTGACCTGTGGCTGGTAGGTGGCGTCATCAGGTCGTCTTTCGTCGGGGTATTCTTTGCTTCCACACTTCATCGGCATGGCGGCACGTCGTTATGTCATCGAGGTAGTTTCTTCGGCGTCTTCGTCGGGGGCGGAGGATGTTCGTCAGTTAGACGAACAGCAGCCGCACCTCCATCGGTTGCTGCTTTTATATTTCCGGATATGGGCTCGCAGACCGGCCCCATGCTGGGTCAGTGTATGGTCTGCACTGCGGCGACAAGTAGCGGCCTGGTGACGACGAACGGGACGGTCGTCGACGACTCCACTGAGTAGTGGCGAGGTAGTCGGCGATATCGCGAAGTCTTTCGCCAATCTGTGATCGCGGCGCGTTAACGTCCAAACCTCGCAGTCCCATCTCCCGGTATGGGCAACGGTGGTACATGTGGCCGGCTTCTCCGCAGTGACGGTGAAGAAAGCAGCCCAAACTGGGAAAGGCGAAACTAGCGTTTTAATGGGCGAATCTGTGCCCTCAAAAACAGGCTACGCTCAATGAAAGGCGACAGCCGCGAACACAGTCGGCGATAGTTGAAAATCTGATCAGCGGGTCAAGCGCGTCGGCTTTTATACACTGGTCGTCGGATGTTCCAGAGTAATCGCCGGAACCCGCGCGCCTTCCACAGAGCTCTACATTATTCGCGTCACGCACACATGCTATCAGACTGCACAAGGTTCCGTCACAGACAGCGGATGAAAGCATCGATAACACTCCAAAATCTTCCTATACATGCAGGCGCGCCCTGCCCTGTACGATAACATTTGTTAGGTGGTGAAATGTGTCGCCCGACGAAGACAAACAACCGAAATTAAATCACTTGAAAATGCGGCCCATGTTGCCTTTATGTGTCTTCCTTTTGTGTGTGTTTTACCTTCCGGGAAAAAATATGTCATTTAGCAAGAACCAGCTAGGCCAACAAGCAGTTCTGTTGCTGATATAACCATCTCTTTGGAGAACAATCCGGTCGCTAACGGCGGCATATGACACTGGCGCACGTTATGCCAGCTGTTCTTCGTGTTTCTGTGTGTCACCGGCACGCGGCTGCGCAGCGGCATTGGAGCAAGGCTGTTTATGGTTTCTGCCAGGGCTGGAAATTGCCAAGTTCAAGCCAACATCCATTCTGCCTGCAGTGGAGAACACTGTCATCGTGCCATACGGTCTCGGGTCAAAGGCAGCAGACGTACGACTCAGGCATGTATACAGATTTTAAGGATACAGATCTTGCTGTATACAGGCGCGTATACAGATGCATACGGCAATGCACGTCTTTCGTCGTGTTTTGCTATGCTGGAGGTGGACTAGCCATTTTAGCCTAGATGTGAGTGTTCTGAATCGGCGCCTAGAGCAGAACGTCGCATCTACCGCTTTGTTTGGTAGGAAATGCAACTTCTCCTGGTGTGGTATCTTTACATTTGTCCGCACTTACGAGAAGACACTTTCTGAATGACAAGAGCCCTTGAAGCCTTGAAATAATGAGCTGCAAATTAACGCAACGTGCTGCATTATATCCTCGCCACCAGTGTACGCGCTGCCACCTGGCCAAGTTGTCTTGCTGGTAAGAGGCCCGAAGTCATCCGACATGTCCTAACAATGGACAGAGCAAGCAATGCATGTCTCTCTGCTTGGCGATAAAATAAATACAGCAGTGACACTTTCCTACGAAGTCCCCTTTGTTGTCGTTACGCGTTTGGGAAAATGCATAACAACTGATATTTGCGGAAACAATGTACTGTGTTTCGTGACTCGGTAAATCTAGCATATCTTGAACATCGGCTCTGCTATTCTTTTCTCCTTTCTTTCCATTATTAGTTTCAGAAAAGTGGAAATAGTGGGAATAATTTCTTACAAATCGAAGTCGGCATTGATTTTGTCTTCTCCCGGCTTGACATTAAGAGCGTAGTGACAAATACTTTACAGAACAATGTCACAACACAGAAATTTATTGCGACAAACATCATTATGACTTCCGAAAATAGACGATATGTAAAAGCCCTGACGAGATCGCAGTGAAGTTCACAGAGCTCATCTGCGATGTTACATACCTACCCGCAACAATGTCAAGCTGAATACCCGTTCAGTACGCACAGCCCTTGAGATCAATGCACCTATAGTCCGAAGAAAGCGGCGTGCCCCTTTTCATGAAGCCGACATTGGCATGAGGCAAGGGCTGCCAAACTTGCTTGACTCTGGCACAGTAAAATCGCCGACATAACCATCTTACCCTTGTTTTTATGTTTGTAATTGTTTGTGCTGGCCAGCGAGGTTGAGGTAATTGCTGGGCCGGGAAATGCTAACGAAGATACAAGTAAGGACGTGCTTTCCTTACTTGAATCGATGAATGCCAAGATTGGCAAAGCCCAAAAACAAAACAGTTCAACGTGGCGAACTGAGAACTTTTCAGTCAAATAATGGAGAAATTATATCTGAATAAAGGGAAAATCAGACATCCACCCGTTCGTAGCAATTGCTACAAAGGAAACCCATACGGGTTCCTCGAAAGAAAGGCCTCATAGTTGAAGAAAAATTCGTCCTGGTCCGGGACTCGAACCCGGGACCACCGCCTTTCCGGGGCAGCCGCTCCACCATCTGAGCTAACCAGGCGGCTAGCAGATGGCAGGGCGAAGTCGAATTTGTCGACAACACGAAGCAAAGGCAAGAGTTTGACGTAGTAGTTCTGCAGAAACCCGCTAGGGGGAGAGAAGTAATGAATAAAGGGAAAATCAGACATCCACCCGTTCGTAGCAATTGCTACAAAGGAAACCCATACGGGTTCCTCGAAAGAAAGGCCTCATAGTTGAAGAAAAATTCGTCCTGGTCCGGGACTCGAACCCGGGACCAGTAGTGCTTTACTTAGTCCTATTTTGTAGACAGTTCCGAGCAAGCGTCTCGTTTAGGTGCCAATCCCCGGATTTCTCCCTGCACTCCAGGCCAATAAAATGCTTCCGGACACGTTCCGCTGACATTGGGTTTGCTTGTGGCAGGATAGCATCTGGACACGCAAACGTTTCGGCACAACGGCTTTCTGCATCGCTTTAGCAGGGCGAAGCTGGTAAGTCTGATACAAGATCCCCTTGTCGAAAAAGAATGTCTTTTTTGTTTTTGCCACCAGACAGCACTTTTGAAACATTTTTATGCACACCCGTAGGTACTTGTCCTTCTCTTAATCAGCACAAAAGATATGACTTCACATCCGTAAACAGTTGAGAACTACTTTTAGGTTTCCCTTCGGGATTTTGGTCGCGACAATATAAGGAGCCCCCCAGTTGTGATTCGCCTTGTCAAAGGATTCTTTCCCGACTTGAGATGTGAAAAGGCATGCAGACGTGTTCAACTTGGTGTCTGGACTCGTTGCTTGACCAAAACAAGGGACATTCGCAGTAATAACATCGTACAAAGGACATTCCAAGCACTTTGCTACCGTGGTGCCTGCAAATATGACGAATGAACTTCCATTTGAGCTTCTCGGGCCTCGATACTCTGGCCATTTGACAGCAGCATCATTGTCGTTAAGACCGTTAAAGCAGTATCGCGTAATAGGGAACGACGAACCACAATGGTCTTGCTGCCAGTGTCCGCCAGTACGAAAGGGAATTGGCCGTTAAGTTCAGCATTCTGCAGTGTCATGTCGTACGTTTGTAACAGCAAATTTGTCGCATGTTTCTGTTCCGTACAATGTCAGAGAATTGTTGTTTTCTCTTCTGGTTTGCTAGCGACATACAGCAGGCTCAAGTAGTACTTGTGGTGCTTTTATTCTACATGAAATCGCGCGTGTCATGTCCTGGCAGTGATTAATCGTCGCAGTAAGGGTTCTCAGAATTTTACTAACATTAAGAGGATTTCGTTAATTCTTATTGCAGAGGAAGCACTTTACTGGTTTTCTTTTTGCGCTTGCTACACCCTTTGTAGCGTAGCACTCTTCCGTCTTCACCTGGATTGCAAGGAAATGGTTTAATTGTTTCGCTGCGGTGCTTCGGACAAGTAGTCCGCAGTTTTTGTGATTGTCAATGGTTCTGCATTTTTTACACAGATGAACAGCCTTAATATGCTATGGCATTTATTCATGAACTGCTCTGCAACATCTACGTTGTGGACTGCATCAATAGTCTCATCCATTCTAGAGTTCGACCCGTAACTCAATTGAACTAAATAAACTGGCAGCGTACTGCTTACCAGTCTCTCCATCTTGTGTAAAATGTTTCGCTGTATTCCATAGACCTGAAACGCTGTATCAATGCTAGTTTAGTTTAGTCATAGTCGAGAGAGTCCTCCGGATACAACGGACGAAACTTCCGCTACGCATAACTGTCGAGACATGGCACGAGAGCTGTAGCCTCTTTCTCTTTTGGCTAACGCTGTCCCATGGCTACTCGTTCAGAATGATTCAGATATACGCTCGTCATCGTGGGTTTTGTTCAGCACACCTGTATGTTCCGGGAGTGCACAGGTAAAGAAAATAAATGCGCACAAAATAGATGACGAATATTGTATAACACGACAAACCCCAAATGATGCAAAGTATTTTAGGACTCTAAATGTAACTGGGTCTGTGCCGCTTTCAATAACCTAACATCATATAAATCGCTGCTGTGGTTGGCGGAGTGAAACTCGCATAACAAATACTTACACATTCGTGTCTATATATATTTACCCAGAGGAAGCATGCAGAAACATCGCAGCGGGGGCATTAAATGAGGGTGTGTCGAGAAAGAAATGAGAGGGAGCGTCCGGCTTCATACAGGCCTGATAAACCGTGCCCTTTGTCGGTTGCATTTGGCTTGGCGATACATTGCATGAACGCTAATGCCAGTAACGTCTGTAATCATCGTGAAACGGTTCGTCCAAATCTTTGAAAGAACTGGCCAGCTTTCTGTGAAAAAATATTTAATAAAGTTTCTTCAATATCTTGGACCTTGCTTTTGTTTCGCAAATTATTCATCAATATGGCCTTTTTGTTGAAGTTTTAACCAGAGTATCCGACCGCAGGATTATTCTCTAGAAATGGGACTTGAAACTAATAATGCCAATGAATGGCCAGATTTCAATAACGGCAAAGACAGGAGCATTGTCGAGTATCTAGAACTCGATTTTAAAGCTTTTTTTGGCAAGAACATCGACAAGGTTTGTGAGCAGTCGATCAGCTGGTGCTGCACATAAGAATGCTGTGCATAAATGCACTGGGAAATAAGTGCCCGGAAAGCGAAATAAGTATGGTTAACGAGAAAGCACAGACACGTCGCGGTTGCTTAGTGGCTATGGTGTTGGGCTGCTATGTGCTAGGTAATCTCGAATCCCAGCCACGGCGTGTCATTTTGACGGGGGCAAAATGCGAAAACACCGGTGCATTTACTTTGCGGTACAGATTAAAAAACCCCAGATGGTCCAAATTTCCGTAGTACCCCACTACGGCCTGCCTCACAATCTGATCGTGGTTTAGGCACGTAATACCCTTTAATTCACTTTAATTAATTAACGAGAAAGCGCGAAGATAACCTGCCAAATCGAGCCGTTAAAGCTTCGATTCAAACGTTTATCTTCTTCTGGGCGAGTTCTCCCTCTTTTAGCATCACCCTGAGCAAATTGTAGAAATGAGTTGAAATAAAACGACTGCCACTTCTTTATTGTTGGCATGCACTTCTTTCGAAAAGTTAATGCAGGAACGTTATGTATGCGTACTGCTAAGTGAGAAACCTATTTAAGGAGGTAAAGTTGAATGGTGTCGATGTTACCGACGGACAGTCCATCGCTGAAGCCTATAGCACGTTTTGTTGATCGGTATTTCTAGGTGAAACCACTGAAGAAGCTCAAGTTCACTACGTTGGCTTGAGGCTTGCACATCTTGTGATATCTTACGAGATTATCCTGTCGTCACTCATAAACCTATCACCTAAGAGACCTGCATGACTTGACGACATAGAAAAAAGCATTTATTTATCAGTTGGCAAAATGGAGCGCAAAATACCTTTTCATTACGTTTAACAAAATCCTAGAACAAGGGGATTGAAAGGCGCCAGTGTTGTGTCAGTCCACAAGAAGAGAATCAAGCATAATTTCGAAAAAAAAAGAGGCCTGTGTCTTTTCTCTACAGCTCTTCTAAGGTAATGGAGCACTTCGTTTTTAAGTACTGCGTGCTCACTCTACGGGCCCGCGCGGCGTTGCCAACTTGCCCCGAGAAGAGAAGCTTCATGACGCGCATGACGGTGTACAGCGATAGGCCCACGGCAGGTTCGAACACCAGCCGAAAGGTCTGGCCGGCTGTGGCCGGCTCTGGCCCTATGTATGGGTGCTCTCCCAGAAGCAGAAGACATCAAAAAATAGGTCATGCATTTATTGGTTACAATATAGCCAGTACATACCAAACTGCACGTAAACGCACGGAGCACACACGGCGCCCGCTGCCCCCGATGGCGGGGAATGTCAGGTTCCGCGCCGCCTCGAACAATGGTTTGCACACGTGGGTCGAAATGCGTTCGCAGAGACTGCCTAGCGCTTCCCGTCCCCTACGGCCGTCAGCGATGCTTCGAACACGCAGAATGTGACGCACCGAGCGCCTGCGACTACCGCAACGGTGGACCGCTGAGCCACTCAGGAAGCCAGATTTACGCAAGCTTGCAAAACACGTGAACGTCCCAAGGCCGGAGGCGTTGGAGACACAAACATCTGGTCATTCATGCACCTTGCCATTTGCCTCTCGTGACCGACGCTCGTCCCTGCTGCTGTTCGATCCCGCACACCGCGATCTTCCCCAGTCGGGGCGTCTTCCTTACGTCTCGCCCCACGACCCAATCAGAAGGCTGCGTACCATGACGTAGCAGGACGCGGCGCCCGAGAAAACGGCGTGGGGTTGAGGTGCAGGCATTTGGGGGTTCCCTCGCAACGGCGAATGAGTTCGTAGCCGGAGGCACAGCAACGACTGTGCCCGGTAGACCGAAGGAACTCCCACATCCCTCTCCCCTTAAATGTCCCTAGCTGACAAAGCCAGCGCCATGTAACACAATGAAAGGTTCCTCGTATTAGCCACCATTAGACATTTCAAGGACGGCTAACCTCCTGCGTCCGTTCCCGCCCTTTTAAAAATACATACTGAAGAATTGTAAACATTGCAATCAGGGCAGATACACTAATAGCATAGTTATATAATACGTACAGCAATATCAATGAAACTGGCGCACCACCATATAACTCAAAGGCAGCTGTACAGAGCACTGCCACAGACGATCACTAGAATATATGTACTGTCTGCTACACACTTGCCGAAACACACTAACAAATAAACATTTTAAAAAATAAAGATCCTCGCCCAAAAACAAAACGGAAATACGTCCCGGAGCCTTAGCGCTCAGTCCCGAGCGTCTCATTCCAAGGCCGTCGCGGGCACTTGGTCGGCGGCCACCACGTGCGGATCTGTTTGGTTCTGCCAAATAATCCGTTGCTCTCCGTAGGCTGCCTCTTCATCGCCTGGAGCCCCCTGCAGAGCGAGCGCTGCGAATCGGGTGTTCTCCCGCGTCGTCTGCGGCACAATTGGGCCAACTCGCCGTCTGTCAGCACCGTTGCCGCGCCAGAAGACACCGGGGGACCTCCCGCCGCACTCGTCCTCTGTCCTCTGGGGGCATCCAGCCGGTGTAGTGTCTATGATGGATAACAATAGTCCAGCACTTCCCACAGGTAGCACCATCAGCAGGAATGGGAGGTGGGCGCCGCCCGCGGTCGCGTCCGTTAGGGTGAGACTGTGCCCCATAAAAGGATAGGGCGTGGGGTGCCGGCTCCTGTCCACTCTGCCCTGCCTGGCCCAGGACTTCAACGACACATACCAGAGGTGTGCCGGTACACTTTCCTGGCGCGTCCAGGTGGCCACAATCCGTGTTTTCAAACTGGTCTCCGTAGTTTTGCTGGGTGGGATAGTTGTTGGAGGAGGGAGTACACTCGCAGGTTGAAGCCCCTGGTTGCGCAACTCAGTATCGGCGTCGATTGCGGTGGTGGCTCGATTGCGCGACGGGAGCAGACGGCTTTGCAATCTGGATCGCGAGTCTGCTGAAACTCAAGCTACCAAAGAAGGCGACTGTCGGGAGTGAGAATGACTGTTGGAAGAGAGTCACGGAGAACCGGCAGCAGCAGCACTAGCAAGAGTAGTAAATATTGACAGCAATAGTTTTGCGAGAAGGGGCGCGAAGAGATGGGACGCACAGGTTGGGAGGCACAGGAGGCACGCGCACACACAAGGCACCTGCGGCACGTGCCCTTAGGGCTTGTAACGGATCCAGGCGCAGGGAGTCCAATGTCTCAAACTTTCTCCTCATCTGTCGTTCCCGTGGTCGCACTCACCCGCTTTCCGAACACTTGCGCGGCGAGTCTCAAGGACGAGATAGCAAAAGAATGAGGACACCAAGTGTCTGCAGCTACGTACAATGACCATGCAGGGTAATAAGCGGAGCACTTTCAAAACAAGGCTATGTACACGAAGGAGATTACACATGTTATTCAGACAATAAGAAATACATGCACTTGAACAAAATGCAACGAAAGCACATGCGTATTTTGTCGTCTAGTCAGGGCGGGCTATAACCGTGGTGCGCTGGCCTCTATGCAAGTAATCCCGAAAGAAAACAAAGCATTCGCTCGCAGAGACAGAATGCAGAAGTAACGCATTTCTTTTACCAGCAAGGTCTGTAAATGCGAGATCGACTTGACAATGGTGGTCGTCGCCTGAGAGGGTACCGATGCGTTGGCCGAAAACGGTTAGAAACACCGGACGCGCTCTAGTTCATGGGACACGTGAGATCGCTGGATTTCAAAGGCGGCTCTTCTGGCCTGCAATGGCAGGCTTTCAAGTGGCGATGTGAACGCGGCCCCTGGTTCTCCCCGTCTGAGGATCCGTCAGCTGATACACAAGTACCTAAAGCCGTTTCTCCACTCCGTAAGGTCCCATACATTTAGGTGCGAACGCTGCGAAAAACTCTTTGCTGGCATCACTAAGAGCGTGGTTGCGTTTACGCACCAAGTCATGGACCTGAAAGCAGACGTCACGATGACTCTTGTCGTACTGAACCTGCTGCTGGGCTCGGGCGGCTCTGGAGCTCCTCCTTGCTCTAGAGAAAGCACGGGCAAGCCGGAAGCGAAGCTGTGCTGCGTACGAGCAAAGGTCACCTGGCGCATTCTCAATCCGTGCTTGGTGCTGCGTAACAGCGCTTAACAGATTCGATAGTTCATGGCGAAAAGTGAGGATAGCGGAGAGAAACTTGTGGAGCCGTTTTGCGTCGGGCGGATTAGAAACGCGAGTTCGTTCACGTGGTCTGCCCAACCCTTCTGACTCCTTGCGTAGGCCATGAGCATTGACATCACAGTACGATTAAAGCCTTCCGTGAGGTTAGGCCGGGGGTGTTACTGCGATATTAGGCGATGCTTGATCTGAAGGGGATGCACAGTACATGTCTCACCAAACACGCGGGAAGTGAAGTAAGACGCATTGTCAGTAATGCAATGCTCCGGAAATTCAGAGCACGTGAAAACTTCCATTAGCTTGTCCAACACTGCCCGAGTCGTCAGCTTCCGCAGCGGAAATAGTTCCAGCCACTTTCTAAAGTGATCGACAACTACCGGGAGGTGCTGACAGCCTTGCTTACCCCTTGGTAAAAGTCCAATTAGGTCGCAAGGAGCAAACTGCCAAGGACCCTGACTGTCAATCGGCTTTCTTAAACCCGGCGTACGGCCAACGCGAGACTTCACCGTGTGACAGACGTGGTAAATCCGGCAGTAACGGAAAAGGTCGCCCTTCATACCGGGCCAAGGGACAGTGTGGCTCCATATTACAAAAACCTTTGAGCCACTCAGGTTTGCAGCGAGTGGTTCATCGTGAGCGTAGCGCAAAAGAGCGCGTCGCAGATTTTCGGTGTCACCACCTTAAACGGTTCAATAGATTCGTCCTCGGGAGCGATATCTGTCAGCACGAGCCCATCATGCTCCCGCAGTAGGAATCTTCAAAATTACCAGCAATACAAGCTGGCACTGTCCCTTCTGCGCTCATTCAAACACCAGCAACGTTACGGTGCTCCATTTCCGCTACTCCACCAGCAATTTCATTGCAAAATGAATCCTCCTGCTGTGACTCTAGAAGCTCTTCTGGGTTGAATATAGACGTGGTCTCTCCAGAGCGAGGACGGGTTCCATTACTTCATTTTCGACATACTGCAGAGGCCTCATTCTCCTGTGTCGCGGTGCGCGGCTGCTCTTTGGCGGCTAATCCCTTTTGAACACGCGCGAGAATATCATGCGCGCTGATATCGTGTTTATTAAAGGAAAAGCCCTGAATGGTCAAGTTACCACAAGTGCCGGGCGATCTATTTACAACACTCACCTTTGGCTCTTTTACAACTATTTTCCCCACTGAGGCAAAACTATCCTCACCGCTCGGCTGTACAACAACTAAAATGTATTTCACAGCAGTCTCCTCTATAAAGCGGGGCCCGAAAACGGCCTCCCTCTCTTCTTGGGCCACCGCACCACTGGCACAGGTGTGTGCGTCGGCGGCTTCTCTCTTATGCCGTTCGCATCCGGCGTCAGCAGGGTAGGGAAGAGGCGCATGAGAAAACGTGTCTGCGACGACGTTCTTGCTCCTCTTTCAGTACTGCACCGAAAAGTTCTAATGTTCTATTTGAAGTGCCCAGCACGCCAGCCGACCCTCAGGTTCGCGAAGCCTCATGAACCAGCTGAGCGCGCTTTGGTCCATCTGCAAAACGAATTTCGTGCCGTCCAAAGAAACGTCGAACCTCCCCAGCGCAAACACAATCACTACACTCTCCTTTTCCGTAATGGAGTAGTTCTTCTCCGCAGGAAGCAGCGCCCGACTGTCAAAAGCAAGAGGGTGCACGACACCATAGAATTCCCGAAGGAGGACAGCCCCTAATCCTAAGTCAATCGCGTCAGCTTGAACGACGAATTTTCCGGTCAGGTCAGGCAATCTGAAGCGCGCTTACTCGGCGATGGCTCGGGATAAGCCGCGGAACGCCTGCTATTGCTTCGGTTCCCAACGCCACTCCACAGACTCCCCAACAACTTTGTCAGTGATGCCTGGAGCCTCCGCAGGATGGGATAAATGACCGATAGAAATTTGCCATTCCGAAGAAGCGGCGGAGGCCGCGTACATCTTTGGGGGCGGTAAAATACAGGAGAGCCTGGAGCTTCTCCGTATTCGGCTCAATGGATCCCCCTCCCAGGGTGAACCCAAGAAGGTTCCCAAGGACCTAAGGTTCCCAAGCATATCCCCAACATGACGAATGTGCTCCTCAAACGTTTAACGACTGATCGCGATGTCGTTGAGGTAGTACAGGGCGTGTGACCATTTGTCATCGCCCAGAACCCGATCAATTAGCCTCTGAAATGAAGCTGGGGCGTTGCACAGACCAAAGGGCATCCGCTAAAATACAAAAAACACGATGCTACATGAACGCGGTATTTTCCTTGTGCTCTTGTTCCCTCTCCACTTGTAAGTTGCCCTAAGCAGCGTTCAGATTCGTGAAATACTTCTCTGAACCAAATCTGCCCACAAATGACTCGATGCTTGGCGACGGGTAGGCATCTTTACGGGTAAGTGCGTTCAGTCGATTGTAGTGAACACAAAGGCGGAAACTACCATCGTTTTTAGGAACCAGAACGTCAAGGGTTGCCCAGCGCCTACCGGAGCGCTTCATGACACCGGTCTCAAACGTCTATTTAGGCACACTATCTATAACCTGTCTCTTGGACAGGCTAACCGGCCTGGGGTGGCGCTTCAAAATATGCGCATCCCTAGTGCCAATTCTGTGGTGCACAAGGTCTGTGCAACATAGGTCTGCTGTGAGCAGCTCGTCATAGCTGAACAGCACTTTGGTTTGAGGTCCAACCTTACCGCACGGGCAATGAAAGGGTGCTACGCACCACCTCGCGCAGGCACGCCTAACTGAGGGGCCGTACGCGCATCAGTCAGCGCCCGAAAGGGCTCAACTCCCTCATCTAGCACGCCGTGCGGACCAGGCACTCGCCCCGCGCCAACACATGCAGGAGCCGGAGGGTCAGCGTAAAGCCTAAGAGAGAAAAAGGGTCCCACCCTATAGCCTCCGTTCGCAATGTCCACCAAGACATTGCATTTATGTCTTATAATTCTCTCTCTCTCTTCACCACGATATTGGTCTTAAGAAGAAAGTCGCGACCCAGAATCACGGGAACACTCAAACGGGGTATAATGAATGAGCGATCGCGCCTCGTTCGCTCATCCCAACGAACAGACAGGCTCACTGCCCCACCCACAGGAGCAGAGCCGCTGGCTCGGTTAAAGTTGGTCGTCATTCTCGCAAGCGAACAAAGCGCTGCTGCAAGAGACACCGTACTTGTCAATTTAGTTAGCAAGAAAATATTTACAAATTTACACGGCCGATAAACTATTATCGTTCGTGTAGGTATCTACTAATATGGTTGGTATCGCAATAGATCCTTCGCCCATAAGTCAAAACTGCGTATTTTAGCTCAGGCAACCAGTTCGAGCCTGAGGTAGCAAGGAACTGCTGTTAGTGTTACTTAAGAGATGTTCTGTTCTAATTTGTTTCTTCTCATTGTTGCAAATCTCCATCGTAGTTTTAGTTTCCATTCTTTGCGTCTAATTCAGTCTATGGTTCTCTTATTTTTTTTGTGATGACTGCTGCTTGTCTCTTTATACTTGCACGTACTCTTTACTTGTTTACCAACATTTTTGAATTCTTCCTCTATCCTGTCTCCGCACAATTTAGGTACGGATACTTGAGCACTTTAGCCACCCACATATTTTCATCCATGTTCTTGAGTATTTCTTCAAAATTATTTTGCTATGCCCTTCTTGATTTGAAACGAGGGCAAACCCATGTCCTCATACACTGACTCATTTGTGGTTTTACCTTGGGCTTCGAAAGCCAGCTGACCATGCGTTCTTTCTGTCACTACCAGCAGTGACAAGGTATTCAATTTTAAACATAGAATGACATTTGCGAAAGTTAGCGCTGGCACCAATACTCCTTGCGAGATTCAGCACACCACCTCGTATTTATTGATGTCTGAAATTGCTTTATGTTTTATTACTGCAGTATTCCGCTTCCCCTTTATTTTCATATTACCTCGGTGGCTAGTTGAGTAAGTCTTTGTTTTGTTTATGTAGACGTGGAGGTATTTATAGTGATTAAGTGCCCACTCCACCGTGGAGTGGGCACGGTGGAGCGGCAGCCATGCAGTCGCTCAAAAACCCGATCTTGCTTTTTGTGCAGTTTATCGCTCGGTCTGGCACGTGGCTTCAACCTTCGGATCCAGCGATCACAGGCTGTCCATCACCAGCGTTGCTGACGGGCCCGATCTTCAATAATGCGTCCTCATGTCATCAGTTCTGCTTTACAGGGCACATCCCTTCCATGGTCAGCAGGTCGACAACACTGCTGGCGAGTGCAGCGACGCAGGGGGATATAAAAGCACTGGAAATCCTACGCCCCTTCAGTGGGCACGGTGGAGCGGCAGCCATGCAGTCGCTCAAAAACCCGATCTTGCTTTTTGTGCAGTTTATCGCTCGGTCTGGCACGTGGCTTCGACCTTCGGATCCAGCGATCACAGGCTGTCCATCACCAGCGTTGCAGACGGGCCCGATCTTCAATAATGCGTCCTCATATCATCAGTTCTGCTTTACCGGGCACATCCCTTCCATAGTCAGCAGGTTGACAACACTGCTGGCGAGTGCAGCGACGCAGGGGGATATAAAAGCACTGGAAATCCTACGCCCCTTCAGTGGGCACGGTGGAGCGGCAGCCATGCAGTCGCTCAAAAACCCGATCTTGCTTTTTGTGCAGTTTATCGCTCGGTCTGGCACGTGGCTTCAACATTCGGATCCAGCGATCACAGGCTGTCCATCACCAGCGTTGCAGACGGGCCCGATCTTCAATAATGCGTCCTCATGTCATCAGTTCTGCTTTACCGGGCACATCCCTTCCATGGTCAGCAGGTTGACAACACTGCTGGCGACTGCAGCGACGCAGGGGGATATAAAAGCACTGGAAATCCTACGCCCCTTCAGTGGGCACGGTGGAGCGGCAGCCATGCAGTCGCTCAAAAACCCGATCTTGCTTTTTGTGCAGTTTATCGCTCGGTCTGGCACGTGGCTTCAACCTTCGGATCCAGCGATCACAGGCTGTCCATCACCAGCGTTGCTGACGGGCCCGATCTTCAATAATGCGTCCTCATGTCATCAGTTCTGCTTTACCGGGCACATCCCTTCCATGGTCAGCAGGTCGACAACACTGCTGGCGACTGCAGCGACGCAGGGGGATATAAAAGCACTGGAAATCCTACGCCCCTTAAGTGGGCACGGTGGAGCGGCAGCCATGCAGTCGCTCAAAAACCCGATCTTGCTTTTTGTGCAGGTTAGTAAACCCCCCTCTCTCTATGGTAAGCGGACTAGCAACGTCTGCCTGCTGCTCCTACCGTGCCCAAGTGTGCTCTTTCAGTGCTTGTGCGAATGCGTATTTGTTACGAAGCTGTTAATGTGTTGCGGTGACGTTGACCTCAACCCTGGTCCTACTAACAAAGAAATACTTGATGCTATCACTAAACTTTCTGAAAACGTTGACCACCGTCACGATGAACTCAAGGCAGCTCTCGACGACCTAAAGACAAAGCAGGAGGTCTTAGTACAGACCGTCGCTAAACTATCGGTAAGATTATGCGCGGTTGAATACTTTGTCGAATCATTCGACGGTTCTGCAGCTCTTAATGATGCACCACGTCTAATCACCGAAGCTGTCAGAATCGAAGGCCAGGCACTCAATTCACGGCTGGACAATCTTGAAGACAGGTCGAGACGAGATAACCTCTTGTTTTTTGGAATACCGGACTGCCCGACTGAGACGTGGGCTCAGTCAGAAGGCCTTGTTCAAGACGTTTTGTCTCGTCACCTTAAAATGCAAATTTCCGACTCGGAAGTTTCCCGAGCACACAGATTAGGATCCTACACAGATAAAAAGACTCGGCCAATTATCATCAAGTTTTCGTCGTCTAAAGTCAGGCATGCAGTCTGGGCGCAGAAATATAAGCTCAAGGGGACTGGTGTATCAGCTAGCGAAGATTATTGCAGAGCTACGCGAAACTCAAGGAGGAAACTAGCAGAATTTGCAAAGGTAGCCGGGAAGACGAACTCTCTTCGCATGAATAAACTGATCATGGACAAAAAAAAACGTACGTGTACTGCTCAGTAAGTGACAGCATACGCGAAATCGCTTCAGCACGATCAGTAGATACGCATGATAGCGCTGGCACTGTAACTGCACGTGCTGGCACTTCCAGTTCATCATAGCTATGTCCGCCCAGATCGTGCGCAAAAGACGCCTCTATTTTTCTTTCCAATATACGGAGTATTCTGAATAAACGCGTGGAATTGTCTTCCGCTATTGATTCCTGCTCTGCTGATATTGTTGGTCTGACGGAGACTTGGCTTTCTGCAAAAGTTAAAAATGAAGAAATATTGGACTGTGAAAAGTGCTACAAATTTTACCGCTGTGATCGTGATTACCGGTCTGGTGGTGGTGTTCTGCTAGCGGTTGCGGATAGTCTTGCTTCCCATGTTATTCCAATTGTATCCTCGCTTGAGCTTGTATGGGCGCGCGTGCTCATTGATTCTCGCGAAATAATTTTTTGTGTCTGTTATCGGCCACCAACTGCATCGTTGTCCTTCTGTAATGAACTGCACGATGTTGTCAATCAGCTGTTCGTCAGATACCCAAAATCACCCCTCTTCTTACTTGGCGACTTCAATTTTCCTGACATCAGATGGGAACAAGACTTGGTTTCCTTAAAACACAACTCAGCTGAAAGCAAAGAATTTTTATCTTTTTGTCACGACTTCAACTTAACTCAGCTTGTTCACTTTCCCACTCGGATAACTTCCACTTCCGCTAATATTCTAGACCTAATACTTACCACTACACCAGACCTAGTTACCGGCTTAACTCATTCACCGGGAATTAGCGATCACTCGATAATTCACTTCACTCTACGGGCAAAGATTTCTAACAAGAAAAAAGCTAGGGTCATCCAAGACTACGGCAAAGCAGACGTAACTGGCATGAATGGGGAATTTCAGGTCTTTGCTGATCGGTATTTCGCCGGTTTTGAGCAGCGATCGGTTGAGGACAACTGGTTGCTTTATAAAAACAAACTCTTGTCTCTTATTGATCGTTTTGTACCTAAAAGGAAAGTTTCATCATGTACTCTCTCACCATGGTTCAATAACACGTTAAAGCGCATGCGCACCAAAAAGAAGCGGATATTTCGACGCGCAAAATTCACAGCCAGAATAGACCACTGGTCTTGCTATCAAAAATTTAACAGGGAATTCTGTACTGCGCTCTCAAAAGCCAAGAAGGAATTCTTCGATAAAACTCTTCCTTTACTACTTCGTTCTAATCCCCGTAAATTTTGGAGCATTATTAACGGTACTAAAAGGACACACATTCAGTTAATCCAATCTGATGTCCCAGTAACTCAAAGCGAATGCTGCAATGTTCTGAACAATGTATTTGTTACTCATTTTCATAAGAGCACTCCCACAGTATTTCCGCATATACTAAAAACCAACTTCTTCCCAATGGATTATATCGCTATTGATGCAGTTGGTGTCGAAAGGCTGATTGTCAACTTAAAAGTGTCTTCGTCGGCCTGTCCAGATTGTATTTCATCAAAAATGCTGAAGTTTACGCAAGTTTATTCTGCACTGATATTGTCAAAGCTTTTTCAACAGTCATTACAGATGTCTACACTGCCCTCTGATTGGAAGATAGGGAAGGCGGTCCCTGTGCATAAATCTGGTGATGTACATTCCCCCAATAATTATCGCCCCATATCATTAACATCCATTCCAGTAAAAATCCTACAGCATATATTATACTCGCACCTCATTGAATTCCTTGAGTCCAATTCCTTCTTCATTTATCAGCATGGATTCCGTAAAGCAGTTTCGTGCGAAACGCAATTGTTATGTTTTACTAACGACTTGTTTATTAACGCGGATCATGACTTTGATACTGATTGCATATATTTAGATTTTGCTAAAGCATTTGACTCCGTCTCACACGATCTACTTATCTTCAAGCTTAATCAACTTAACATAGACCCCAATGTACTTGCATGGATTAAGGAATTTCTCTCTAACCGTAGTCAGTATGTGACGGCTAACGACTTCTCTTCACGTAATTCTGCCGTAACATCTGGTGTCCCGCAAGGGTCCGTTTTGGGCCCTCTGCTCTTCTTGGTTTATATTAATGATCTTCCTACTTGCCTTTCTTCCTCAACTGTCCGACTGTTTGCAGATGACTGCGTGGTTTACCAGAAAATTACTAACCATGGCGATTATCTCAATCTGCAACGTGATCTAGATAGGGTATTTGAATGGTGCAGTCAATGGCTCATGACACTTAATACAACTAAATGTAAAAGTATGCCGGTTTCTCGTCACAGCACTAATCATTGTCCGCGTACTTACTGCCTCAATAATATTCCATTACCATCTGTTAAAAGCTATAAATACCTTGGTGTTCACATTTCTTCTAATCTATCGTGGAATACGCATGTAGAATATGTAACTAACAACGCCAATCGCATGCTTGGTTATCTGCGTCGAAAATTTTTTGATGCCCCATCGTCCCTGAAGGTAACACTTTACAAAACCTTGGTACGTTCTAAATTAGAGTACGCATGCGCCATATGGGATCCTACTCAGACTACACTCATTCAAACTCTTGAAGCCATTCAGAATCGCGGCGCACGTTTCATCTTGTCGAATTATTCACGTCATTCCAGTGTCACATCTATGAAGAAAACCCTAAACTTGCCTGACCTTTCGTTGCGTCGAAAGTCATCTCGCCTTAATCTTTTTCATAAAATCTATTATTATAACAACGAGATGAAGGACGTTTTGTTTCATCCACCTCATTACATATCTTGAAGGACCGATCATCGCTTCAAGGTGGGGCTACCTTCTTGTCGCACAAAATTGTGTAATGACTCTTTTGTTCCTAGAACAAGTGTCGCATGGAACCACCTTCCCTCCACAATCGCCAGCATTGCTGATGACCACCAGTTCAAGATCGCTTTACAAGACGCCTTGTAATATTTTTGTTTGTTTGTTTGCTGCACGCCTTGCCATTTCTTCCCCACTCCTTTCTGTAGTGCCTTTGGGCCCTGAAAGTATTTTAAATAAATAAATAAATATGATTTAATTACGCGTCTCTTCATGAAAGCAGACAAAGCCCGATTTCACTTTGCTAAGATTAAGGCCTAAATTTGTCGCTGCGTAGCCAGAGGTATTCAAAAATGTCAGTAAACTTCTTGGATTGTTGAGTAGTAACAGTATGTCATCCGTATACATCAGTTTAGGACCCTCTCTTGCACCATTGGTCCATTACGCATTGAGGATAAATCAAACGCAAATTCACTGCTTTCCAGTTGAATTTGCCTGGCCTTAGGATAAAGCGCAAAAAACAATGGATACAGGTGGCAATTGCATCAGTCCTTGATGAATTCCCATCACTTCATAAGATTTACAAATTTGCCACACAATTTGTACCCAGTTATTATTTACACAGTAACGCAGAAGCACAAGGACGACAACAGAAAAAGGCGGTACAAAGCGCTGACAACTGAGTTTTGTTTGTGCCTTCCTTCTCCTGTAAAGAACAAGAAGCGCCGATTAGCCCGGCGCATCTCCAGCGCGTTACGCACGGGCCGCAGGGTTTTGACTACCGCCCCGAGTTCTACGTCTCACTCCTTACGTACCCTGTCAATAAACACCATGACATTTGGTGGAAGTGCTGGGGTCGGCTCCATCAACGCTGAAACTTCGAAGCCGAACCCTTCAACTATCTTGGCCCATGACGGACGATCTTGCCCAGCCTTCTCGAACCATGCCTGACAATTCAGTTCAACAAGCTGCAGTCACGGCACCAACTGTCATCTGTCCTGGTGTGCAGCGTCAGCGGGACTCTAATATTTTTGCGGGTACCGGTGATCAGGACGTCGAGGACTGGCTGGCCTCATAAGACAGTCAGCGCGCAGACCACTGAGATGATAGGGCAAAGCTCGAAAACGTAATTTTTTACTTGAGCCACGTTGCATATTTGGAGTATCGTAACCAGGAATCCGACATTCTGACATGGTTGGCGTTCAAGACCAACTTCACGGAAGTTTTTGGTAGTCCTACCGTCCGCAAACTCCAGGCCGAACAACGCCTGCGCGGACGCGCCCAGCAACCAGGTGAGAATTTCACCAGCTACATCAGGGACGTTAATCGGTGCAACAGAGTCGACGCAACAATTCCAGAAGCCGACAAGATCAGGCATATCCTCAAGGAAATTGAGGACGACGCCTTTCAAATGTTGGTTGCCCGAAATTCGACCATAATGTCTGTCGTCATTGCGCTGTATCAGAATTACGACGAACTTCGAAGGCAGCGAGTAGTCACATGACATCCGTCCTCAGAATTCGCCGCTGTTTCAGGTCTGACGCTAGATGTGGACCGGTCGCCTCTAGTGCACCATATAAAGGAATTCATGCGAGAAGAAGTTGCTCCGAGGCTCTCCCTGGTGCCCTTTACGAACGCGTAACGACACTCTCCATTGACAGCGGGGTTACAGAGCGTCATCAAGGAGCAAGTCGCCGAGTGCATGCCAGCTGTTACTCAACCGCCAACCATCGCGGCGCCCCTGACGTACGCTGAGGTCGCTCCAAGGCCACCCCTTCGCTTCACGTCCACCCCTCCAAGCTGTTGCGCGACTGCCCCCGATTCCCTTCTCACCGCCTGCACCACAGCTACCACGTCGCGGAGTGTGCTCGGTCACTTGCAAACTGTAGATTCTTCAATGCTTTTCCATGTTCCCGACGACGCACATTCGACGTCCCTCGCCGCCCTCGACAGTGCTAATCGACCGCCATTGAATTGCTTCCACCCGTCAATCTCCGCTGATCTCACAGCCACACAAGGCACAAAACTTTGCTTGCTACGCCAATTTACCGCCTCTTTCGATTACCATCAACATTATCTCGGCCGCACCACCACATTATCGCACATTATCGACACCGGTTCGCACGCCCCACTCTGGCAGTGCCCTTACCGTGTCTCAGCTTCTAAATGCCGTGTCATCGACGAAAAAGTGAACGAGATGTTTGCCGTGGGGGGATTCGTCCGTCCCATAGCCCGTGGGCGTCGCCAATCGTCCTCGTAAAAAAAGAGGGTTCTATTCGTTTCTGCGTAGATTACATACGCTTTAACAAAATTTCGCCAACGACATATATCCCATACCACGCATAGATGATGCTCGTGACTGTTTGCAAGGTGCCTAGTTATTTTTCTCTTTGTATTTGTGGTCTAGATATTGGCAAGTCCCCATGGTGCAGGCTGACATCTCGAACACCGCCTTCGTCATACCGGATGGATTATACGAATTTAATGTCATGCCATTCGGCCTATGTAAAGCGCCGCCTACTTTCAAGCGTATGATGGACAGCATCTTAGCAGTCTCAAGTGGCACACGTGTTTGTGCTACCTAGATGATGTCGTTGTCTTCTCACCTGATTTCCCGACTCACCTCCAGCGACTATGAGGTATTAGGCTGCCCTACTAAGGCTGGCCTGCAGCTTAACGTAAAAAAAATTATTCTTTGCTGCTCTTAAACTTACCATCATACGTCACGTCGTATCCAAAGAAGGCGTGCTTCCGCATCCTGCAAAACTCTGTGCAGTTGCGGAGTTCCCCATACCCACCAACCTGAAGACACTATGCAGTTTCGTCGGCCTCTGCTCCTATTTTCGCCGCTTCATCAAGAACTTCGCTATGACAGTCTCCCCTTAGAATCATTTGCTGGCTGGAGGCAACGCACTATCCCCCTGGTCGAAACCATGCGATGACGCATTCGGGACGTTTCGCCATCTGCTCACCTGTCCTCCTATTTTGCGACATTTTGACCCCGCTGCACCAACGGAGGTCCATACAAATGCTAGCGGAGTCGGCCTTGGGGCGGTTCTTGCCCAACGCAAAGGTGGTCTTGAGGAGTAGGTCATTGCTTATGCTAGCCGCACGCTGACAAAGTTGGAGCTAAACTAGGGCCCTATAACGGAAAACTATTCCAATATGTTTTAATTCCGATCTCCTGACGTCAAATTTGCATAACCGATGATCTAAGCATCAGGGCGGTCACCTGCAGGCTTGTCTGAACAGACCAATCAAACGCTCTCCTCGTTCATAGCAGGCCACTTTTGTTTGCTTGAAAAACAAATAACGCTGCCTACGCTGAGCGGCTTGTCTTTTTTCATTAGCCACTGCACTGAAAACCGATAGGCGGATGAAGAGGCTGGCGCCGGCGTCTGCGATTGGTCCGCTTTCCCCTATTTAACTTGCGGTAGCTGGTCGAAAATCACCGCGGCATGCAACGGAAGCTTAAGAATTACGGGAAATGAATCCTCAGCAAAAAAGAGTTGGCAGCACGAGGTTGTAAACGTGCCGAAAGTTCTCGAAAACATTACGCGGCCACGCAAATGCTTTATTATACGCAAATAAACCATGCTTTCGGGCCGGTGCGAGTAGCCAGTGCCTGAGCGATCTGCGGCAGCCATCTTGTATTCCTTTCGGAACGGGGCAGCCTGCGGCTATTCAGAAGAAAACTTAGTGTTGTTCGGCATATTAATGCATCCTTGACACGTACATGTCACTTTGACGGGGGGGGGGAGTTTTTGCGGTTTTGTGACGACGCGTGAGAGGCAGGTGAAGTAGGTGCGGCCCAAAAGCTTTTGACGAATAGCCGGGGGCTAACAGCGAAAATGCGTCGAATCAGAAATACCTATTTTGCTTTTGTTCGGTCAAATCATGCATAATCAGTGTGTACACGTCATATCAAATGGGGAGCTATCGCGATTTTCGTGACCTCGCGTCGCAGCCAGGTGAAGTGGGGGTGGTCCAAAAAGTTTTTGACCAATCGCGTAAGGCTGATTGCAGAATTGAAATAGAAAAGTTCGGAATAGCTTTAAGTTATAGCGCCCCAACTCTGTTACACAAAAGGAATGTTTAGCCATACCCTTGGCCCTTACGAAATTTCGACCTTACTTATGCGGCCGCCAATTTGATGTAGTAACAGACCACCATGCGCGTTGCTGGCTCTCCTCATTGAAAGACCTCTCTGGCCGGCTCGCACGCTGGGCGCTTCGTTTCCACGAGTACGACATTCGGGTCGTGTACCGCTTTGGGTGCAAGCATATCGATCTCGATGCTCTCTCCCCCTTGATCATTTCACCTGACGCGCAGTCTTTGGCCCCTAAACATTGTCGTGTCAGTCCTGCCATCGATGACATGCGCTCTGAGCAGAGCAAAGGCCCGTGCATTTCTTCGCTTTTGGAGTTTTTCGCTGATCTTGCCATTGTTACAGCATCTAGGACGCTACGGTGGCAGGCGCATCACTTCGTTGCTCTCGACCAACTGCTCTACCGTCGCTACTATCTCCCCGAGGGTCGGCAATGGCTCCTCGTAATACCGCGTAAACTTCGGGCTGATTTATGCGCATCGTTTCAGACTGATCCCCAATGTGCACACGGTGGCGTGTTCAAGCTCTACACCCGCCTTAGGATCCCGTATTACGTCCGCTGCTGCCTCGACTGCCAGCGCCGAAAGTCGGTCCCTGCTTCCACTGCCAGACCGTTGCAGCCGCGTCCTTGTCCGTCCCGTCCTTTTGATTGCGTCGGAATCGACCTTTACGGTCCACTACTTTGTGCCTGGGCTGGCAACCGCTCGATTACAGTTGCAGTGGAGTTCCAGCTTTGATGGAGTCGTACCCGAGCACCTCCACCGAATGTCATGGTGTTTATTGCCAACCATGCTTTAAGGAGTCAGACGTAGTACTCGGTGCGGTAGTCAAAATTATGCGGCCCGTGCGTAACGCGCTGGAGATGCGCCGGGCTAATCGGCGCTTCTTCGTTACAGGAGAAGGAAGGCACAAACAAAACTCAGTTGTTAGCGCTTTGTACCACCTTTTTTCTGTTGTCCTTGGAGCATCTCACACGCTATACAGAAACTGCTGCACTTACATCTGCCACTGCCCAAGACGTTGGATCATTCATACTGCGGCATTTTGTTCTTCGTCACAGAGCTCCTCGAAAACTTCTTAGTGATCGAGACCGCGGTTTTCTATCTGAAGTCGTGACGTCGCTTTTGAAGGAATGTCAAATCATCCGCAGGACCACTAGCGCATACCATCCGCATACGAACGGGTTGACGGAGCCTTTCAACCATACTCTTGGCGACATGCTCGCCATGTACGCAGCGTCCGACCATTCCAACTGCGACGCTCTGTTTCCGTTCGTCACGGTCGCTCGCCTATAATACTGCCACTATACCCACCACTGATTTCTGTCTGTTTTTCTTACTCTACGGCCGCGAACCTGCCTGCACCATCAATACCATTCTACCCTACAAGCCTGATTGCTCACAACTTGTCTACATTTTTCAGAAAATTATTCCTAGGAATTTTGAAAAAGCAGCCCGCAAGCAAATGTAGCGAAACAAAGATATACAGCGCATACCTTTTATGTTAGGTCTTGCCATAAAGAAATATAAAGAGCGCGAAGAAATAACAGGAAACTGACCCGCATAAGAGGCCGCGTTCCCACCGGGAAGCTTGCCTTCGTACACAGGTTTCGCCACCAGCGTTTCCCGGTAAACGCTACGGTTCCATAAGCTGCATATGCCGGGGAGCATAAAAAGCAGTCAGGGGTCTTTCAATGGTATCGCCTATCACTCCTAAAGGCGAAGCTTAAGGGTCCTTCAAATTTTCTTTGCTTTTTCACGAACTGGCGGAAGTACGAACAAAAGCCGATGAAGCTGCACACATCCTTGACACACTTAGCAACAGCGAAATGCGGAACACCATGGTCTTCGCCTGCGTCTGATTGATGCGTTGATGGGACCGGATTGTTCTTATCAACGAGATGTCCAAGCACAGTATTCTGGCGAAGGCCAAAGTAGTGGTTTTGCACTGAACACAAGACGTTTTGAAGAAGTGTTCGACCAGCCAACATGAACAAAATGTCCACTGCTATTTAAGACGGCTAGAAGACGTATTTTTGCGCACATCTCGAAGACGTTCTGCAAGAGACGGCTAAAAGACGTGTTGTTAAGACGTTTTTTGCTTACATCTTGATAAGACGCTTTTAAAACGTGGTCAGCAGACGGCTTCAGAATATTTTTCAAATGTGGAAGATATCTTTGCTAATCTGTTTTGTATATATATCTAAAATACAACATTTCGGTGCTTCTCTCGGCTTACATGCCTGTTACATATCTATCATCCCAAAATGACTGTGCTTAGTAGAAATACGTGTACTGCATGTTAACCTGTCATATTACCTATACGTTCATCTAAACAAATCACTGATCAAGCGTGAATTAAAAAAAATGTCGAGTTACAACGCGTACATGCATAGGCCAATATCAATCAAAACTTTAGTGAATACGAAATTAGGTTGAGGATAAGTGCATAAACGCACATAAAACACATGCACGGACGCAAATTACACGCTCTACCCTCTTCGACACATGGCTTTCGCAGTGTTTCAATGTTTTTTGAAGAGAGATACATATAGGTGCTGGTTTTATTGTTTGTACTTTTTATAACAACGTGAATAAATTATTTATCGATGCTGTACGACTATTTATCGACACAACTCTTGTTGCACAAAGCGCAAAATTACACATGTACCTGCATATGTATCGAAACATCTTTTTTACTGTCGCACACTGTCAACTGCACGAGCGGGACGCCAACTCATAGAGGCGAGATATGCGAGCTGCTTCTCGCAAAAATATCGCGCTTTCCTTTTGCGCATCGCTTCCTCAGTGGCAACAGGAAAAACGGAAGTTGGTCGGAGAGAAATATTCGTTCGTCCGAATGTGCTATATAATCGCTCTGGATGCCACCAAACAAATAGTGAAATACAATAACTATTCGATACTTTATCTAGAAAAAGAATTCGAGTAATTGTGGTGCTACTACTGATTAATTGAATACTGTATTTATTCGCGAACATAAACATAGACACGATCATATATCCCACTAAAAATGTCAACCCTTTGTAGAGTAGGGCAGTCCTACTTGATCGAAACTTGGGATGTCAGTAATTACAATCGATCGCAGAAGAAAGCAGATTAAAATATTCAATAAATTCAGAAAATATCTTCCCAAATACTTTACAAGCACAGCACAACAAGTGCGCTCTAATCTCAACGAAAAAGAAAAGCAGTTTTAATACATTTACCTAAGGAACAGAATACGGTTCAAAGAAGCAATATGGCAACAGTACGACCGACCGCGAAAGACTACTGATCAGCGAGTAAAATTCGTCATAATTAATTAGCGCATAAAATAACATGTTTAGTGAAAATGTTATCACACATGAACGTAGCAATTTTTTGACCTTGGATAACGCAGCTATATTGCTAAATAAGTAACCTGACTGGCAAGTAGAACCAATTTTTTAAAGCGTCCGATTCGGTCCCCAGTTGTAAATAAATTTCCGACTCCAACAACCCTAATCCACTATAACCTCGCATTCACGTACACTGTGAAAATATGCAATAGATTTCCACCGTTGAAAGACGGCAAGGCACGTGTGTGTCAGATTTCATTAAATTACACTCTTCATAAAGAAACAAATTGCGGTGCAAGTCGCAATAATCAGAACAAATAGACGCTATGCATATTATAGCGCTTTATCATAGGACGATGGAAAGCAAGCTTTGCGTAAGTTGCGCGAAGACAGTGCATGTTTGATTTAGTTGATTTCTTTACAGAGGCGCAGCGGTCAAAACAGAAATACCGACATCCTGAGTCCAGGAATAAGCGTGTTTTGACCTAACAAAACATCAATGCACAATCAACTGATCGGTATCCTATTACAAATGTTAGCACACTTTGCATCTAGTTCACTGTTTCGCAAAGACAGAAAAAAGAAAACGCATAGAAAACCACGAGTCACTTTCAACTGCACACACATATACCTACACCAATTTGTAACCATGCATGCCGTACAACACACCTCTAGAAACAAGCTCGCACTGCACAGGTCTCCGCAGCAGCACAGGCAAATCTATGAAATGCGACACCAATACGTATCATTTGATTCGATGCGCAGCCATTCCGAAAAGATGAACTTTGGCGCTCGCTCTTTGCAGATTCGTGTCGTAGCCAATCCCTCGAATAAAATGCGTAAGGTCACCTCTATAAACAAACATTTGTCAAGCACATCGGTCGTTTTGTCGATTTTTCTAAAAACAAGAGAGAAATATGAAAAAGCGGGAGCTAAGCAGCACCCGTCAAAGCTAAACCGCCCTGCGACTGACAGACAAGTAGGGAGTAGTGTTGCGAGGTCGGTGGAGGCAGCGTCAACCAAATGTAGTCAAACACAAAGAAGAGCAAAACATTTGTAGCCATTTTTATTTGCCGTTTCATTTGCATATACGTGTTTGCATTAAACTACGGTAATTCTTTTTTTTGCACAACTCGTCGTTACAAATTGTCCCTGAAGCTTTGCCGGTCGATCATTGCCATCAACAACAGCTACATGATGCATGCACAAAGATCACTTTTTGGTTGGTACCGGAAACTCTCAGGTTCCGGCGAACCGCTGCAGAGGGCGACAAAAATCGACCACGGCGCCGTCAAGGGAACAACTAAAATATCTTCACTCCACAGGGCTGCCGTCATGAGCTCCGTCCCCGTTAGAGGCCATGCAGTAAGTACAAATTTAACCAGTAAACTTTCTCTGAAGCCTCACACAGTGCTTTTCAGTATATGATATAGAGTACTCACTTATGATTTTAGTTATGTCGAGTAATAGAAACTGTTAACTACGATATTTCGCTGTCGTGAACGCGAAATATTCTTCAGCATCATGCGCCTAGGGTAGTTCCATGCGCTTCCGCTGCTTATTTTCAAACCTGGGTGGCGGCTATGGCCTTCCTTTTCCGGCCTTGGATTGCTTTTATTGATCCTAAAACATGGCAGTGTTAAATATGGCCAGGAAGCAGTCATTTGGCTCGAATTTCTTACAAAATTCATACGTGCAAGATCATCTGTAGTGTTCCCGTTATTAGTCTACTTCTGTGATTCGTCTTAGTCATGGAGACCATGCTAAAAAACGCCTCTATAGCAGCGTTCCACACAGGCAAGCGCAAAGCAGTGCAAAAATTTGTAGGATGCTTAAGCTTCGCGTTTGAGAGTGGAAGAGAGAGAGAGAAGAAACTTTATTATAAAGTGGAATGATTTATGTGGTTGGGGCCCTCAGACCAGGGCCCCAATGGCTGTCGCTACCGCTTGTGCTCGTCGTATCAGGGCCAGGCAGACCTGAGGCTCGGAGCGACGGAGGATCGCCTCCCACTGCGCATATGTTGGTTGGGGGGATTGTAGAAGTGGGATATCCTTAGGTGGTTTCTGGCACTCAATCGTGACGTGGAACGTCGTCGGTGGTGCACCGCGCCCTGGGCAGGTGGTGGGATATAAGGTTGGGGAGAGCTTGTTGAGAAGGAGGAGGTTCGGATATGAGTTGGTTTGAAGCCGTCTCAGGGATACGGCTTCATTCCGGGAGAAGGATTTGGGAGGAGGGTGATATTGCAAGCGCCCTAGTCTGTAGATGTCTAGAGTGTCCCGGTATGTGTTGGGCAAATTCTGGGAGGCTTGATATGGGTTGCTCGCCTCACTTGCAGGTGCCCGGCAGGTTAGCTCTCGGGCAGCCGCATGAGCGCGGTCATTGCCCGACAGTGAGGCATGAGCAGGTGTCCAAATCAGCCTGATGCGTGGTATTGAGGGATCTGGAATGGCGAGGAGCTTACGTGTGCTGGTGAGAGCGCGATTGGCTTCCTGGGGTATATGACCCCTGAGGTAGGCTCGACATGCGTCTTGTGAGTCTGTAATGATGATGTGGTCGTGTTTTGGTGATCTTTTCATGTGACCGACGATGTGGTTGAAGGCGAGTGCTATGGCCAACGTCTCCCCTGTGAGCGTAGCCTCGGTTCGGACGCTACACGAGGTGACGATATTCCCCTGATCGTCCGCCACCACCGACACTTGTCTTTCTTTGTTTCTGGTCGCAAGAGCATAGTGGGCAGCGTCGGTACAATAGACGGTGCCCTCCGGCTGGGCGTTGAGTAGTTTCCGAAGGTATCTAACACGTGCGTCCCGGCGACCATTATGATGCTCTGGATGCATATTGCGCGGTATGGGCGCTATGGTGAGTAAGGTTCGGATGTTTGATGGGATTGGGACATGCTGTCGCGTAGAGGGTGAATGCTGTGGGTAGCCCAGCCATGAGAGAAAATGCCTGCCTGTAGGGGTCAGTCTCAATCGCTCGAGTTGTGCCATTCTGTGTGCTTCGATGTGTTCCTCGATGGTATTGTGTACCCCGAGAGCAAGTAGTCGTTCCGTGGAAGCATATACAGGAATTCCGAGTGCTTGTTTAACGGCTCTTGTAATAATTGTGTTTATCGGGTTGGTCTGGGAGAGCGTCAGGTTGTGGTATGGGAGGTGATAGGTTAACCGGCTGATAATGCATGCCTTGACCAACCGCAGCATATCGGCTTCCTTGAGTCCTGAGCGGCGGTTACTAACACGTCTCAATTATACCGATGATTTGCTCGCACTGTCTACCAAGGAGATCTACCGTGAAGTGAGCTTTGGCATTGGATTGTAGGTGATAACCAAGGATTCGGACCCTTTGTGCAGTGGGAATTGGTATGCCTTGTATTTTCACTTCAATCACTGGAATTGGCGCTTCATAGGAGCTTCGGGGTCGGATTAGTAATAGTTCTGATTTATTTGGCGCACATTCGAGGTCTCCAGTCGCGAGGTATGCCTGCACTATATCCACCGCCGTCTGTAGGCGGTCCTGAATGTCTCCGTCCGAGCCGGTGCACGTCCAGAGAGTCAAATCGTCAGCATATATCGAGTGGTATAGCCCCTCAACCTTCTCCAGTAACTGGGGTAGTCTCGCCATAGCTATGTTGAATAGCGTCGGCGAGAGCACCGACCCCTGAGGCGTCCCCGCTCCGGTAACTTTAATGTCTGTTGACCGATATGGGCCCATTCCCATTGTGGCTACACGGTCCTTGAGAAAGGCTCGCACGTAATTGTACATACGGGAGCCACAGTGGGAGTGGGCCAGGTTCTCAAGGATGAGACCATGGGAAACGTTATCGAAAGCTCCTTTGACATCAAGCGCCAAAAGAGCTCTCGTCTGGGCCCTGATGGGGGGGTCAACGAGATCCTCTTTTGTCTGAAGAAGAACATCGTGAGCGGACAAATGGGGGCGAAATCCAAACTGTGTGTGGGAGAAGAAATTTTGCATCTCCAAGAAAGGTTGAAGCCGTTTTAGGATTACATACTCGAGCAGCTTTCCGATGCACGATGTGAGGGAAATCGGCCGCAAATTTTGGATCGACAGGGGTTTTCCGGGCTTGAGCATGAAAGTGATCTCGGCACGTCGCCATTCTAGAGGAAGAGTTCCGGCGTGCCAGTGCTGATTGTACATAGCACAGAGCGTTTCCAGGTCCTCGTCCGGGAGATTTCGCAGTAGAGTGTAACGTATCCCGTCCTCTCCGGGTGCGGTGTTCCTATGAATGTCTGCGAGTGCGGCTTTGATTTCTTGGACAGTTATGTCAGTGCCTAGCGGGTCACTTTCTTCTCTATACGGATAGTCCGGATAGCTTGGCTTAGAGTTATGAGAGAGATACCTTTGTTCAAGGTCCTTCAGGAGCTGGTCTCCGTCTCCTCTGTACTGGTGGAGGAAAATTTGAAGCTGCCGGTTTTTATGGGATTTCGTGTTTCTCGGATTTATTAGCGACCGAAGGATTGCCCACGTTGTCGCGGTGCCCAGCGTACCACTTAGCTTATCACAAAACGTTTGCCAGTTAGCACTAGTTAGGTGGTCTGCGTATTCCTGGGCTGCTCTCGTAATTTTGGATATTCTGTAGCGCAATTTTCGATTGAACTTTTGGCGCTTCCATCGCTTCGTGAGACCTCGGCGCGCGTCCCACAAATGTAGGAGATGCGGGTCAACCTAGGGGGCCTCTGTCGTTGTGGTTATGCAGCTAGTCGTTTTGTTTAGATCACTGCGTAAATCACTGAGCCAACTGGCATAATTTTTGGGGCTTTCATCTCCTGTGGCTCGATCCTTACGGATTTCGCGAAGTTTGGTCCAATTCGTAATGCAAATTTTCTTTTCAGGGCGTTTGTAACTTGTGTGATTGATGCGGATGATGAGAATGTGGTGATCGCTACCCAGCGTCTCGCCAGTGTTCAGCCACTCGCCCTTGACCCCCCTCGTTAAAGTGAGATCCGGGCAAGTGTCTCTCTCGACGCTAGTTCCCTGGCGACTAGGCTGGGTATGATCTGTTATGAGGGTGAATCGGTGATTATGTGTGAGGTCCCAAAGCCGGGTGCCCTTTGGTGTGTTACTGCGATAGCCCCAGGCCACGTGTGCGGCATTGAAGTCGCCGCACACTACGGACACCGGGGCCAACTTGATGAGTTCCAAGAGTAGATACTGAAAATTGTCCCACCGAGCCCGCGGTGCACTGTATACATTTAAGATGTACAGGCTATTTTGTCTCGTGTCCGCGGGGACAACCTCAATGATTTGATGAGGGATATCTGACGTGAGAGTAGCATGGGTATAGGTGAGTTTCTTGGACACAAGCGCGCACACTTTCACCTCGTCCGAGCCCCTAATGGCCTCGTAGCCACTGATAGTTACAAGGGTGGCGCCCGGCTCTTGGAGAAGTATGATGTCCGGCGGTTCTGACGATGCGGCAACGTACTGTTGCAGTGAGCCCCGTTTAGATCGGTACCCCCTGCAATTCCATTGCCACATCGTCAGTCCTGCCGTTCTATTTTGCATTTGCATTGCAGGAGCCATCATTCTCTAGCTGGGCTGGGCGAACGTACGGGTGGGCGCGCTCGCTTGTCGTTAGTGACGGCGCTGAGGTTGGTGTAGCGCGTGCGACTAGTGAGGATGAGGAGGATGATGGTTTAGGGGGAAGGGGTTGTGCCGTGAGCTCTCTCACGCTCTGCTTGAGTTCGTTAGTAATTTCATGTAGCATTGGTTTCAGCACGGTGGTTTGGAAGTCTACAAAGGCGGCTCGGATCATTTCCTTAACCTCCGTGAGAATGCTTTCTCGCATCTCTTGTATAGCTCGGTGCAATTCTCGTCGAAGCTCCTGCTGGAGGTCGCGGCACAATGCAGTTGTAGACTGGGGAGGGACCTTCGCGCGAGGCGCCTGGGATTGGGATTGGGTTTGTGGTAGGGACTGAGGTTCGGATGAGTGTGAGGGAGATTTGCACAGTGAAGGTGGCGGGCCCTCCGCCCAACTTACCCCTTTAGGTCCGGCTGGCCCTTCGGGCGCTGCTAATGGTAGCTGTTGCGGTAGTGGTGGCGGCTTCTTCTTGGCCGGTGGTGGTGCCACTGGTGGTGGTGACGACGGTGGTGATGAGCATTTTTTGTGTACTTTTTCTATCCTGCGAGCTCCGACCGCGAATACCGGCCCAGTGCGATTAACGTACGCGCAGATGAATTGATTGCTGGATGCCACGTGATCAAATCGCGGCCGCTGCGGCCTCATTTCGATGGGAAAAATTTACAAAAATGCTCATGTCCCGTGCATTGGGGGCGCAATAATGAACCCCAGCTAGTCAAACTTAATCCAGAGTCCACCATTACGGCGTGCCTTATTATCAGATGCTGATTTTGGCAAGTTACACCTTACATAAGGAAGATATCAATTGCCTACACAGTTATCTCTGGCATATACAAGCACGTGTACCCGATTGAAACGTGGTGCTACCATTTTAGGGCATGCGCATATATGTTTTGTGTCTTCTTTCTTTTTTCGCCTCCGTGCTTCCTTCAGTTGGCGTTCGTGTTGTCCACTTCTCTTGTGTCCGTGTCTGCACTCTTTACCCTTTTTTGCATTATGAATCCTTGCCAACTAACTCAGCTTTTTATCATTCTAAGCTTCTAGTTTCCTTTCTACTTGGGGAGAGCAACCTCGCGAGCGATGATTAGGGCGCAACTTATAGCCCATGCAAATTCCGGTTGCAGATTTTCACTTGCCGAAATACAGCCACATAGCCAACTCGCCCAAGTCGACGCCAAAAATTTTTTTCTGGGGCTCAAGTTGGCCATATGCAGCCAAACCCTGCACCATTTTCAGAAAGGATGAGATTCGGATTGTATTCTTTCCGCTTTGCTCATTCCCGACGGTCCTGGTTGCATATCGAAGGCTCGAGCTATCACGTGACCGAAAGCCTCGAGAGAAGGCGTTGCGTAAGCTGGCCCTCGCTCTGCCTTTAAGTTTTCTCTTGTAACCGGCCCTTTAATCGTTCACTCTTCACATTTTTCAGGCGGGAAGCGGCACCGACGTTCTGTGTCGCCGGTTGCTCGGTCGAGTCGGTTGGCTTAGGTCGGCGCCTCTGTAGCTAGGCGCCTTGGTTTGTTTAAATTCACAAGTCTCGGTGAACCAGTGTCGCTCGTTTGGCGACACGGAACTGCGTTGCTGGCGCTTCCACTGACCCGCTATTCGCGCATCTACGCTCGCAGAGCATGATCTTCATTTTCATGGTTTCGGTGCGTTAACCAACGATCGCTGGAATACGCGGCGTCGCTTCTTTGTCTCAGAAAGCGGATCCAGCCTCGTCGATGTTTGCGTTGGCGAGTAGTAAAAGCGCCCTATTTCTGACAATTGTTACCGTGAAATAACATTTGCATGAACATGTCACGTTTGCGTGGCGACTTCTAAAGCAATACTTGCCGGGGTGTCTAATCTGTCATTAAGACATGTAATTTAACAAATAAATGACCGTGACACTCGTGGAAGATGTAGTGCTAACAGATGAACTTTAATTCCTCATTGCAGCCCTCCGTGCTCCGTGGAATACGTATGAGAGAGCTAGTACCCCTGTATATACAGGGACATCAGGGAGAGTTAATTATTCATGACAGGCTTATCACAGCCGGTGCTTGCGCATTACGATTTTTTAAGGATTCAACCACTGTCGCTCGTTTGGCGCCATAGAACTGCGTTGCTTGCGCTTCCACTGGCCCGCTATTCGCGCATCTACTATCACGCACCCGATAAGGCAAGCTTGCGCACCCGGAACAATTTGTTTGGCATGCTTATTACTCAATACCTACCTCGTCGTTCAAAAATATTCCCGCCTCGAATGTTCATCCCCTTCGTGTTCGCGCTAATTCGCATGCTTCCTAAGCGTGCAAATCAGAAGATAGCGAAACTTTAGGCCTATTCCCAATTGAGGTTAATGAAAGTTTGGGGATTTATTTGCGAGAATAACGATATAATCTTCAGGTACGCATTATTGGTAGACTTTTTGACCACCTGTAATTCTCTAACGTGCACGCAATGTACAGAACTTGGGCCGTTTTGCATATCATCCCGAATGAAATGTGGTCACCGTGGCAGGGGTTTGATTCCGAGCCTTCTGGGCAACCTGGTAGTAAGGTCACTCGCAGGGCGGCTGTTCTGTAAAACGTCTTCCTTCGACGAAATTCGTGTTAAGAGCGTCGCGTTGACATGCAAGCTCTCGTACCTACGATACGACCGGCTATTTTTTTTAATCATTACCAGCGTTTTAAAACTCACTTGTGGCATCTAGTACAACTCTACTTTCTGAGCTCAATTACTCTGTGGCGGCGATTATTTGCGCGAGAAGTCCAAATGTCTGCAAAATTTACAGTTTTTAGTTACCAATCAGACGAATTACCCCAAGGCATACGTTGCAGTTTACAAGCTGTAACTGGTGCTAGACTTACAAGTTGTAACCGGTGTTATTTCTTAGCGCTGCATCCTGCACGAGTGTAACGATACCGTAGAAAAACATGAAAATGTGAGAAATAGTCGCTGACAATGTGCAAAAAAGCACAAATTTTTCTGTGGAATTACATGTCTCAACGATAGAATAGACAACACGGCAAGCTCACAGTATTCCTTTAGCACGTCGCGCAAACGTGACATTGTGACAAACGTGGCAAACGTGACAGTTGTCAGAAATAAGGCGCTTTCACGTGATACTCACTTTTTTTATCAGCAAAGAGGAGGCATTGACAAGGCTAGATCCCCTTTCTGAGTCAAAGAAGCGACCCCGCGTACTCCAAAAGTCCACAAGGGTCGTTGGTTAACCCGTCGTAACCACAAAATGGAGACGTTGCTCTGCGAGTGTTCTAAATTTAAACTTAGGCGCCTGCCTACACAGACGCCAAGCTGAGCCAACCGTCTTGACCGTCGGGCAAATGGTGCTGCTTCCCGCCGGAAAGATGTGAAGCGGCGAAAGAATGGATGGGTAGGTTGGAAGAGAAAACCCAGAGGAACAGCCAGGGCTTGATAAAGCAAAGCCCTCTCTCGAGGATTTCGATCATGTGATAGTTCGAGGCATCCAGATGCCGCCTGGGCCATCGGGCATTGGCTAAAGTACAAAATTCGAGTCTTATCCGCCTTGCCTCCTGGGTGTGGCGACGCCATTTAGCCATATATTGTTTAGCACTGACGGGTGAAGCTTCGCTCTCGCTGATTTGTATTTTATGCTTGTTTTTGGATAAATCAGCGAAATGACTGATGTACTCGACGAATGTGCATCTTGTGTGTCTGTAAAGGTGACCGCACTTGCACTTTCTTCGAGAAATAAGCATCTGGAACCAGTAAGCTCCAAATTCTGTCGTTTCAGAACCGCTGTGCGTCGTATCGAAGAACGGGTATTGGTGCTGCATTTCAGAGGATTGCCTGTGCTGCTGCGGACACCTTTACATTTACTGCGCAGTGTGAGGTTGTTTGTACAGCTGTGTTGTATGGCATGCGTGGGTACAAATAGGTGTACGTATATGTACGAGCAGTTGCAGGTGACGCATGCTTTTCTATGCGTTCTCTTCCTTTCCTACCGTCGCGAAACGATGAACTAGATGCAGTGCTAACATTTGTAATAGCATACCGAACAGTGCATTGTTTTTCATGCATTGTTAGGCCAAACTCGCTTATTCGTAGAATCAAGGGGTCAGTTTTTATGTTTTGACAGCTGTTCCTCTCTAAAGGAAGTGACTAAATTGAACATGCACTGTGTTCATGTGACTTACGCCAAGCTTGCTTTCCGTCCTCTTATGATAAGCATCTCCAGCATACATGGCGTCTATTTCTTCTGATGATTGTTAATTGCGCCGCAGATTGTTTCTTTATGAACCGTGCCATTGAATGAAATCTGACAAATACCTGCCTTACTCTTCATAAATGCCCCAAATATATTGGTAATTTTCCCAGTGTACATGGATGTGAGTTTGTAGCATCTTTCAACTGTTGGAGCTTCAAGTTTAAATTAATTATACCCTGACACCAAATTGCGCGCTACAGAAAAATTAGTGCAGCTTGTCAGTCGCGCTGCTTATTTGTGATGCAACTATATTTTTCAAGGTAAAAACATTCCTGCGTGCATGTGTGCTGATATTTTCATTTAACATGTCAATTTATGCGCTCATCATGCCGATTTTCATTGGCTGATCTATAGACTTTTCCCGTGGGTCGTACTGTCGCCATATTGCTTCTTTGAATCGTGTTCTAGTCTGTCGGTGAACGCATTCGAATTGATTTTTCTTCATTGTTTGGATGCATTGAATGTGCTGTTTGTAAAGTATTTGGGAAGATATTTTCTGAATTTATTGAATATCTTATTTTCCATTCTTTTCGCAGTCGGTTGTACGTTTTGATTTCACGAGTTGTAATCAGCAGGACTGCCCCGCTCTTCACTAAGGTGCTATTTTAAAACTGACGTGGGCGGATTTATACGATACCACGTATTTTATCGCTCGCGAATAAATACACCGTGTTCAATATTACAGTAGTCGCACGACATTTACTCGAACAATTTTAAATAGTTTTCGTATTCAATGAATTCTTTTGTGCCATGCAAAAGGAATTAAACTGCGCGTTCCTAGGATCGACTTTCCACTCTGATCAACCTGCTTATTGCCTGTTGCCACTCAGAAAATGTTGCGTAAAGGCAAAACCCACGTATTGTCGCGACAAAAAGCGTGCATATCTCAACTATGAGTCGGCGCCACACTCGCGCAGTCACCACTTTAGGCGATAGTGAAATATGTGATATATTTCCTGGTCCATATGTATTATTGCGCTTTGTGCAGCAATAGCTGTAGTGCCGATAAATATTCGTATAGCATTGATATATAATTACGTGATGTTATTATGGAAAAGTACAAGCAATAAATCCAGCCGCTGATAGCTGTCTTCAAAAAGCATTAAAACACTGTGCAATCTATTCGTCGAAAGAGTACAGCGCATCACGCACTCGTGTGTGTTTCACGTGCGTTTACGCATGTCCTTGCATATATTTTCAACCAAATTGTGTAATAACCACAGTTTTCAATGGTATGGGCCTGTGCATGTGCGCGTTATCATCGAGTTTTGCGCTAGCAATTTGACGCTCGATCCAAGCTTTTTTTCGTGATGTATGTATAGACCCTATTACAGGGTACCGAGAAGTGCACGTATTTATTCTAGTTATTGGCATTTTGGGATGCCGAGATATGTAGCAACCGTGTAATCCGAGAAAAGCACCGTAACATCGCATTTTAGATTTCCGACAGCAGGTTAGCACCGATATGTTCAATACGTTTATGTAAAACATTCTCAAACCGTCTTCCGACGACGTTTTACAGACGTCTTAGCAAGATGTGCGCGGAAGACATAATAACAAGACATCTCCTAGACGTGTTTTTATAACGTCTTCCGGATGTGCGTAAAAGACGTCTTACAGCCGTCCTAAATAGTTGTAGATGTTTTAGTTCGTGTTGGCAAGTCTAAGACGTCTTTAAACCGTGTTGTGTTCAGTGGAATAGCGGGTGTTATTTTCATCTGGAAGTTACGAATGTCCTTCCTCATGAAATATAAATGCGCCCCACTGTCAATAGGGCATGTGCAGGAACGCCGTCGACGAGCGTTTCAAGAAAGCTCATGAGTGGACAGCATCAGTAGAGTTTTTGGTGGCGTAGGGAACAATGCGGCGTCCCGTCGAGGCGACAGATAATTTAGTTTTCCGTACGAGAGCACTCGTAAGGACTTCGGTCACTTAGTGACAGAGCTGAGAACAGCGTGGTTGACCCAATTGGCGCGAAGGATACAGCGAATAGGAACGGTTCGGTCCAGGAGATTCAGTGGCGGCATTAACAGACATTGCAACATAGTACCCAGTGTACGGGCCAGTTACAGTACCGTCAGTGATATGTAGAATGGAAATGCAAGCCATAAAGTTAGAACTGTCGAACTAAGTGGAGAAAGATGATGTACTAGGGGAACTACTACAGAGGGGGTTCAGAAACTACAGAGTACCCGCTACCCAGGCCCAGGTACTCCAGCCACTATGACAGCGGAGAGATATGGGCCCCATCCGGCGGCAGCAAAAACAAATGGGCTTGTCTTCAGCACTGAGGTATTTAGACGAGTTACGGAAACGTGCCGATTAATAAGATGTAGGATGGGGGAATAATCTAGAATTGGGGAAGGGTGATGGGCAGACCAGATAGAGTGAAGAACTATGTTGGCGAACCATTGGCAAATAACTGTTTGAATCAGAGAAACCGTTACACCAGCTGTGTGTGTGCGGCGAGATGCGAAGGCAGCCGCCTAGGCGGCTTTAATCTCTAGCAAGACGAATTGGGTAAAATCGCGAGTCGTGTTCGGAGGAGGAGCATCAGCACACGAACATATTACCGCGGTGTTCGGCACACAGGGAAATACTTGTTTCATTCGTCGGCTTTTGCGAGTTGCAGGCGGCGGCACTCTTTGATAACTACGTACATCCAAGTCATGTTGTTGACGACGAGCACCTGGAAGGCGTTCTAGGAACGCTATCAATATGTAGGAACGCTATCGAATAAGCTATATTCCGAGCTGCTCAAATTTCTAAGCACTGAGCTAGTATGAACATAGTATTATCTATGTGTCTGCCTTTTCTGAACCCCCTCTGTAGTTCCCCTAGTACATCATCTTTATCCATTTAGTTCGACAGTTCTAATTTTATGGCTTGCATTTCCATTCTACATATCACTGACGGTACTGTAACTGGCCCGTACAAGCATCTGTTATCCGTATCAATGTTATGTTATCATCTTCCTTTCATGCCATCCAACGGGAATTTTTTTCGTTGTAATCAATTTCTTTATAGAATTAGTCATTAGTGTTCTGTCCTTGGCACCAAGGTTTCAATTAGCTCTATTGGAATCCATTGGGTCCTATTTCCCATTTATTGGAGACATGTTCTTCTGCTTTCTTCCAGTACAATTTTCCATACTGAGTTTGGTCGCTCAGGCTTCTCTTTTATTGCATGCTCTTTTTGAGTATCAACTAGGCTTTCTTTAGTGGTGTAGTTTTCCCTAATAACGTCTTTGATGCACGTCAGTGCATCATCTCTTCCGTAGATGTTACTGATCTCCATCCCTTATAGCAGCTTGCGAATGTTCAGTTGGAGCTGCGAGATCACTTAAATGGTTCCGGAATAATTTTGGGGCGGTTTTGTATTTTTTGCGGATGTAATGCACCAAATGTTCACTTGCTCATTTAATTTTTTCTTGCCGGAGCTCACTGGCCACTGTTTTCTTTCCTCGGTATTTGTTGCATCCAAGGAGCCCCTCTTCTTTGTGTAGTCCAAACTTTTTGGCTTCTGAATGACTCCTAGAATCCTGATTTCGTTCTTCTATATTTTGTTTTCTTTCCTGCTTCCACCACTTCATTGGTTTTCTCTATCCAATCCGACATTCCTTTTTTTCATGTCAGTCTTATGCTGCATAACGTCTACCATTTCCAAATATTGCCAGGCTGTTCACTCTTAAGGAAAGATAGTCTCAACCGACTCTGTTCGGGTTGTATCTGCTCGTCACACATATGATGGCCTTCTAGGTAGTAATATAGACTCTTTTGGAAATACAGTTCTGGCGACCCATCAGAGTACTGGTGACTCTCCCGCAAGGAGTACTGAGGTGTACGTATTACTCCCAACGCAGGAGTTGACGCTATAGCCAGAATGGTCCTTGCAGGTACCCCGTGGTAGTCAACAGAACCCCTTTGAAATGGCAGAACTGACCCTTCTTAGGGTAGTAATCTGATGACTGACATTGGTGGTACACAGGACTACCATGGCAAGAGTTGGTGAAACTACCTCCGGGTACTTAACCGGGCCCTTTGCAGCTACTACTGCGAACTCTGCCTGCGTGGTCAGTGGACTATCTCTATGCCAAGATGGAAGCTCGCAACATAATACATTTTAAATTGTGTGCACAACAAATGCCTAGGTATTCAGTAGCTCTCCGCCACCATTATCTGTTATGATAAACAGAAATACTATAAAGAACAAAAAAAACTCTGAGCACATAGCACCAGAGTGAGTGAAACACCAACAACAAAAATTCCGTATCATTGTATTAACCTCTAATGCATTAATGCGCTATACCTGGCAGAAATGAAAGGCATCAGTCTGATTTGCTAAATTGGAATAAATAGCCAAATTAGAGAAGCACTATGCTTCAGTTGCAAGGTCCGGAACGCATTTTGTGGCGTTGTTTACAAGGCACACTGAACAGCTGCAATATGTCTAAGGTTATCATGTATTGTATCATTTCAGTCATTTGAACAATAATATAAATATTCGCCACGACAAAGGGCTCATTGACTTGAATATGCCATGCATGCATACATGGACAGAGGAATGAGTTCGAATATAAATATTAAGCGACAAATTTACAATCTCACCTAATCGAAGCATTCATACAGCATCATTGCCAATTGAAGAAAAGAAATATGTCTCAACACCAGATAAATGTAAAATATGGCATTACGAATAGTGCCAGTTCAATATCCCTGTGTAGCCTCCATAGTAAGTACATCCCATAATGTTGCGAAACGGCAACTTCTTGGTCATCATTTTGTCTAATTTGTCAAAAAGATTGTTGTCTCACCTCTGAAATGTTTCCGTTATGTTTCCTTTCATGTTTACGTCAAATTCTGCCTGCAGCGGTTAAGATCTGAAAGAGCAGCACAACTTTTAAAATATTATAAAAATTTGATTCTATAAAAATACGCAGACATCACTGTAACCTTTAGCGACAGCATATATAGTGATCAGAAGGAGCGCTTAATTTTTGTAGGCAGAGCATCCAGTCCGCAGCAGAACAGCGAGAGGAGCCTGGGAAAAGCTGTACTAAATCCGCTGATGTCCTCGTGGAACGAACCAGAAATGGTCTTGCCGCCAGGGTATATTTCAAGCCCACACATGCAAAATACCTACATTTTCTTTCTGTGCACCTCAAGGGCCACAAACGCTAGGTCGCCTCATCGCTAGACAGCTCGATTTTTCATCCTTTCTCGAGCTCTACAAGGCGCAAACCTGAGTTGATCTCGGTGCGAAATGACGTGAGAACTAACGGCCAGCTGTTATAACTGCTAAGTGAGTAAGAACGTCGTGCCTCAGCGCCCATCCGCAAAGTGCTGGCGAAGAAAGGTAAGCGTGCTACTATCCTGTATGCAGGTGGCATAAGCGAGGCTTTTACCAGAGTGTTCAATGACTTCTATGGTTGGGTGGCGCATGTTCTTTCCAGCAAGGTATGTGATTAAATGGCCCACATGAATATCTGGAAGAATATTTTCTTGAGAACAGTAACTTATTTCCAAGAGACGAGGGCCACCGAGAAGGTTATAATGACTGTGCTTGAGTCCAAATAAATGATGGAGGTTGCTTTGCAGCTTCGAAGGGCTACCGCGATGGCTACCACGAAAAGCAAACGCGATGACCACCATGGCTGGGTTGACGAACCAGCCATGGGTGTCCGCTACGGAGACGGCGTTGGCGCGTCGATTCCAATATCTCGCCGCGTGAACTAAGAGCACTTGCGTTTCCTTACGCTTGATGTTGTCAAGGATTGCCTTGGCTCTCGCTTTTCTCCGCCCTTCGTTGTGAGTTGAGTGTAGGATGCTTGGGATTGGATCAACAGTTATTGTCCTCTAGGCGTTTGTGGAATGTGGCGACCTCTGGTGGCACAAAGAAGGGCTGTATACCTCCTTCCAGTAATATCTTGGTGCCCGCCCTTGTAAATGAGAGCTGACTTATTTGGGCGTTTCGCTGTGCCCCAAAGAGTTCGGTTGTGATGTTGTGCAGCGCCAGTTGGAGGAGTCGTTACATGATAGTGTGTCCAGGACGGTTTAGCACCTTTCTTAATCCTCTTCTGACTAGTGTGTCAATGTCGTTCAGCTCCGTCTTCTAGTTGAGGAAGGGGCGGCATAGGTTACATGAATGATGAGGAAGGTGTGAAATGCTCTCATGAGGTTGTCCTCATTCAGTCGGTCTCTTGTGCTATCGACCCGTGATATGACCCTGGTGAAGTTGAGGGTGCTCTTATCAATGCATTTAGTGCCTCCGCTTTCTCATTACTGTAAGCCCCAATGAGCATGCCCCGGACCTTGATTGTGTTACACCTTGGGACGTTTCCTCCGACCCTGGTGCGTAGGTGAACGGAGAGGGGGCTAAGAGGCTGTCGCTCCCTGGGACCTTGTTTGCAAGGAGGAGTCCTGATTTCCTGGAGGAGAGCTTCAGCCCCGTGTCTGTAAGGACAGCTTCCGTGGTGTTAAGCGCTTGCTGTAGGTTCTGCTCCAGAGTGCCCAGCGCGCCGCTCGTGGAACAAATGGTGATGTCCGCGCAAATCGCGTGCCATACTCCCGAGACTTTCGAGAGTTTGTTGGAGAGATTGTGCATCGTCATGCTGAAAAGAAGCGATCAAGGCACTGATCCTTACGGGGTGTCGATGTTGCCTAGCCTGTGCTTTCTGCTTCTGATTTGTCCGGCGTTTATGGTGGCCATCTGCTAAGCCAAGAACGATCTTGCAAAGTTGTGGAAATTTACTCCGAGATTTAACGTGGATATTTCGTTCGGGATGGGTCCATGTCTGACTGTGTCGAAGGCCTTGGTTAAGTCGAGCGCCAGTATGCCTTCGACATCCCTGGATTTGTTGTCTATGACGGCGCTCCTAATGAGTTGCATGGCGTCTTGCGTGGTTGGTGATTTTCTGAGGCCAATGACATTGTGGCAGAATAGTCCTTTTCTTCAATGTTCTCTCTAATTCTATTGTGGATGGCATGTTCCACGACCTTCCTGAGACACGACGTAAGAGACATGGGTCTCAGATTCTCTGCACGGGGCGGTCTTCCGGTTTTGGGGAAGAAGACTACATTGGCAGTTCGCCATTCGGCCGGCACCTGGCCTTAAGCCCATGCTTCGTTAATTTTACTCGTAGGGATTAGTATGGATTTGTCATCTAGATTTCTGAGTAGTTTGTAAGTCTATCTGGGCCAGGGGACCAGCGTCCGTTTAGGACGTGAAGGGCGTGTGCAATCGCCGAGACTTCGAGAGGACGACCCAGCGGGAGTTGAGGTGTCCCCTTATACTCTTGTGTCGGGTCGTCCCACGGGACAGATTTATGCTCTACAAGTCAGCTTCGGTAATCTTTCACGTGTCTGAACTCGGTTCGTCCCTTTTCACTCGATGCTATTAAAACAATGGAGGTATTGATCGATGGAGCGACTTTGTTTTGTCCAAGTCAACGGACTTCACCAACGGACTTCTACATTGGTTCCCGCTGGACGGGATACCATCCGACTTCACTCAACTTGTGCGGTGCAGCGGACTTTGACAGTGCCTCGTAGGCCAACGCCTGTTCTACTTCACCACCAGCGAGAATGAACCAGTCTACAGTGTTGGAGCATTCTACCTTAAGGGACTTACACACATCATTGGACTTTGGAACTGTTGATGTCTGAAGTTCTGTCCAACGTCGACGCCAGCGAGCGGGACCCCAATTAAAGCGTCACGACGATAAGCTTCAAGGAAAACCTAGGGGAACTGTACATTACAGTTCAATTCGTGTGTTCAGCGCATTCCTACCAGATTTTTCTATAGTCGCATGCATGCTAAGGTGTATGCCCCTCTTGCTAATTCTTTTCTAAAACAGTCAGATGCAGCCGTTACTTCAAATATGCCTTCATTATATTCCGCATTTCAGTGCAGTACTCCTCATTCGTGAGTGCCTTGATACTGCCCGCAAATTAGCTCGAATGAGTAAGGCAAGGCAGTCCGGAATGGTTACTTATGCTGAGTGACGTGCCAAGTCATAATGCACCTCTATCAGCGTTGACTGCGTCACAAGATCTGAGGATTCTGCTCAGGTAACAGTTGAACGTCCGGCTGTGGTAGCCAGCCAAAATTAACTCCTGGCTTTGCCTGACGGGCGTGTAACTGAACCCAGTGATTCAATACAGGCACCTTTACAACGAATGACTAACGTGACCAGTTTCATGCTTTCTCTGGCACGCCTAACGCTCATGTCTCTGAGCCTTCGTGCTCACATGAAGTTCTTCCTAATTATTCGCTCCCAGCTGTGCCTAAGGAGCGCATCAGTGAATCTTCGCATTTTTTTTACTTTGTTCTTTGGCTTCAGGCTCGTCTGAGAGGCGTTTAAGTGAGCTAGGAATCTCAAATGTCAAGTCTATCTCCAACCCAAGTTTCGCCTTGTAGGTGCTTATCTGAGCAGCAAAACTCAAAAGCAGCATTGGAACCATTGCTGTCACCTATAGAGGAAACTCAGCTTCATGTACCGCAATTCCCGGGGCGGTTAGAAAGCGGGGCCTGAAACCGCGCCACCTAGAAAACTTTATTTCATGATCATTTCGTGTGTTCATATTTCCTGTTATTACTGGAGTTTCTGTGACATACCGGCATAGGTATTCAGATGTTTTGTTGGGGGCTGTGCAGTGCATTCTGTTCCTACAGGTTCATTCTTTGGTTTGCGTGTTTTTATTTGCATTGGACTAATATCTGTGGACAGGAAGACAAAAATTTAGGTTTGAAATTTAGTGTTACAAAATCAGGTGTTATGGTATTCAATGTAAACAGTGAACAGACAGTGGCAATACAGGGTCAGGAAATTCCTCGGGTAACGGAATATAAATATCTTTTACATGGATAAACGAAGGTAATAGACATATGGAAACACAAGAAAAACAATAACAGTTTGAATGGGAAGAGAAATGCAGCCATAGTGAAGCACAGAGCATTATGGGGATACAATAGGTAGCAGGTGGTCCGACGTATCTGGAAACGGTGTAATTGTTCCAGCACTTACTTTTGGAAATGCGGTTGTTTGTTTCAAATCAGGGGTTCAATCAGGAGTCGACAGGAACCAAAGGTCAGTGGGACGCCTCGTATTGGGTGCTCACGGGAAGACTACAAATGAAGCTATGCAGGGTGATATGGGCTGGACTAGATTTAAAGTGAGGGAAGCTCGCAGTAAAATTGAGTGTGAAGAATGACTCAGGAATAATGAAGATAATAAACCGGCTGTGAGAGTGTTGAGGTCTCTGTACAGGAAAAACATTGATTTACAGTGGAGGAAAAGAACTAGGAAGCTTACCAGCAATTATGCCGCCTGTAGGGTGTGCAGTACCGCAACAAAGAACGTCAAGCGGAAAGTCCTAGAGGCTGAGATAATCTGATGGGTGGCGGCAATGGAAAAGAAACCGGCCATGAGTGACTACCTAATTGAAAAAAACGAAATCTGGAAAGAAAAATTTTATGATAACTCAAAGGGAAGCTCATTACTTTTTCAAGAGAGATCGGGATGCCTTAGAACACGACCTATGAAGTGAGATATAAGAAGGAAGAAGAGGCATGTGTTTGCTGCGGTAAAGCTAGGGAAACGATGGAGCATGTTTTATTAGAATGTAAAGACATCTGCCCTGCGGTCGATTCAGGCGCCACTGGCATCCTTTAAGCCCTTCAGTTCAGCGAGAATAGGGAAAAAGTAAACATGTCCGCAATAGAGATTAGTGAGAGGCGATTGGAAAATTGTTGAAAGCAGGGAAACGAAACGAAACGGAGACGTACAAAAGCAAACTTAACAAAATTTGGTTGTGGGTGTTCATATTGGTTTTTTTCTTTATTTCGTTTTTAACCTAGGTAGGACATTAGGCAGTCCAATAGCAAGAGCTTGGAGGCGCAACCAACCACCCCGTTCTATAACATCCGTCCATCCATCCATTCCTGGTGGGTTGACGAACTCTCTGCGATAGCGACCACGGGCTGACATTGTGCAAGTTGTGCTCATGAAGCCGTATTACGCAAGTTAGAAAACTTGTTGCGTAGTTTTTTGTTTTTACAAACTTTTTGTTCTCCACAAATTCTAGTGCTGTTTGTTTATTTACCTTAATGCTTATTTCCAACATCGCGACGATGTTTTTTTGGAGGGGAGCAATGCCACGTGCCCATGGTTCTTTGTGTCTGTGCCGGTGCATTTCTAATGAGCGGTGTTAATGCGGGTAAGCACACGTGCAAACCTACCTCGATAGATTCCCACGTATATCATATCATCATATTGTCCGGCCCATCATATCAGGCCGGACAACTCACTCTATCTCTCACGAGCTTTTTTTATTTTAAAGCATGCGCTTAAGCATAATACAAATGATGTTCAAAGTAGATGAACAGACTCGACTCGGGCAAAAATGTAGGAGTGAACGATGATGTGGTCCATGAATCTAACGTTCAAGGTCCGGCGGGAAGCCAGGCCGAAGGCCTGTTACCCCGAGGTGGCGGAGAAGGCTAGATGAAGTCCTGGGTGCGTCCATAGTAGGGGTGTGTCACTGTCACATTTTGGATTACTGTGTTACGAAATGGGCATGATGAGCCGTAATCGCCATGGTACTGTTGTGGTCAGAGTGCGGTCACAGACGGGGTAAGCGCAACCCCGAAACGTAGCCTCCTTAACGTAACCTCCTCTCGGCGTGTTAACCCACCAGGGATGTCTGACCCACACGGAGGTACGTCGGAGGTTTTCCTTTTCCTGGATCGGTCGTCCACAGGCATCTTCAGGAAAATGCGGCAGTGGGTATGTTATTATCTGTGGGTGGGTTGCAATATCTGCTTCAACGAGACGCGACAGGGCTGCTCGATGCACCCACTCGACGAGTATGAGGATATTCCTAGTGGCAGCAAGACGGTGAATGCTATCTGAGAATAGAGTGGACTGATATACCCCACGTATATCATGGATGGCTTGAGTAGAGTCTGTGCGAATGATCAGTTGAGAGTACCGAGCTGCTTGAACAGTAGGTAGCAGCGCGGCCAAGCCGTCTCGTGTGGCAGCGAGCTCGGCAAGGTAGGCCGGTGGTGATGGATCGGCAACATACGAGCACGTCTGGCCTGCCTTTGGTATCAATGGACACACGAGAGCTGTGTGAATCATGGTGCCATTAGTAGTGGCGTCAGTGTATGCTACAAGAGTCACATTGTCTTGATTATCATTGGCGCGACGAAGGCGGGAAACTTGGGCATTCGCCTGACGAGGAACCGGGCTATACAGACGGCCAAGAGGCTTAGCTTATTGTTGCTTAATTGTAACCTTCTCCACGCAGCTACATGGAGTCTCGTAGATGCAGGATTGTCTATTTGTTGTCTCATGTACGAGGCCAGTGAAGCTGCCGAACAGAAATTTCATGGCTTTAGGGTGCGCACGCATCGACGTTGGTGTACGAGTTCGTCGATAGTGCTGAGTTCGGACTCAGCCTGTAGAGTTATCAACGGAGTGACACGTGGTAGTCGCGGGATGGCCTGGGATCTGTAGACGAGTCGTGGTTACGATACAGAACGGACAAGAAGGCGAGCTATGTTGGCGCTCGCTCCGCCATAATTCTTCGCAATCTGACGTATCGACTGTATCGTTTCTGCAGCCTGTTACTTTGCATTCTTGACCCAAGCCCCCACAGATGCGGAGGAATCTATTTCAAGGCCCAGTACACGGAGAGTTGAAGCCTCGTGTATTGGTTGCTGATCCAGAGTCAACTGAAAAGGGCGGAGTACCAGTAGACGGCGCCCATACTTGTTCGCTACTGACATGTACGTCGTCTTGTCCTTGGAAATTCCAAGCCCTACCTGAGCACACCAGTTGTGCGTCACGTTTAGGGCCTCTTGGAGCTCTTGTTCTTGAGAGCAGACTTCAGGGTCAACTGACCAGACCGTGATGTCGTATGCGTACATTATGTCATCATCATCATCATCATCATCAGCCTAGTTACGCCCACTGCAGGGCAAAGGCCTCTCCCATACTTCTCCAACAACCCCGGTCATGTACTAATTGTGGCCATGCCGTCCCTGCAAACTTCTTAATCTCATCCGCCCACCTAACTTTCTGCCGCCCCCTGCTACGCTTCCCTTCCCTTGGGATCCAGTCCGTAACCCTTAATGACCATCGGTTATCTTCCCTCCTCATTACATGTCCTGCCCATGCCCATTTCTTTTTCTTGATTTCAACTAAGATGTCATCAACTCGCGTTTGTTCCCTCACCCAATCTGCTCTTTTCTTATCCCTTAACGTTACACCTATCATTCTCCTTTCCATAGCTCGTTGTGTCGTCCTCAATTTGAGTAGAACCCTTTTCGTAAGCCTCCAGGTTTCTGCCCCGTAGGTGAGTACTGGTAAGACACAGCTATTATATGATATATGCGGCGAACTGACCTGCTTCTTGGCCAGCCAGGCGAATGGAGAAGGTGCGAGCGCGCAGGAAGGCTTCGACGAATGGGCAAACACGGCTAGGGAATTGAAGCCAATGGAGAATTCCGACAATTCCTTGGTGACTCACATGGTCGTACGCTCTACGAATATCCATTTCCAGAATGGTGCGAATTCTTCGGGAGCTGCCTGCGATGAGAACCATAGAAGATAGGTACTTACGTAAGGCAATCCTCTGCGCCTAGATGAGCACGGAACCCGATTTGGTCTGGATGATACCATGAGTACCGCTCGAGCCACCATTTAATACGTGTCGCAAGCATACGCTTCATCAACTTGCCTAACGTTGAGGGTAGTGCTATTGGGCGCATATGAGCGATATTATCTTCGGGTTTTCCGGCTTTGGGAATATGGACCATTTCTGCATGCCACCAAGAATCGGGGATGACTCCTGTAGCCCAAGCTTCTTTTATGGCCCCCAACAGCACTTCGAGAACCTAGCCTTCCTTCTTTTTATCAAGTTCATACGGTATGCCATCCGGTCCTGGTGCCTTGCATGGCTTCGACAGGTCCATCGACGCAAATATTCCGTCATAGTAAAGATAGCTTGTATGACTTCGATGTGGCAGAGCGTAGGCGGTGTGCCTGCGTCCGCGGGAACGTGGTTTTGAACAACGAAAGGAGGCAATGCTGTGCCCAAACGCGGAAGAAAGGTGTGGTCAATAGCTTCTGCGAATTCTGCTGGTGTCTGGCCCGATGCTAACAGGACGCAGGCTGCTGGTTCTGGAGGGAGCCGACCGCGTTCCGTTACTTGGAAGGTGCGCCAAATAGAGGTATTGGACGACGAAGGTCGGAGAGAAGAGCACCAGTGCATCCAGCGGCCACGTTCTAAGGGGTGTTCACGGCGCCGAGCTACTGCAGTGAGGCGTTGGGCCTCTCATCATCATCATCATCATCAGCCTGGTTACGCCCACTGCAGGGCAAAGGCCTCTCCCATACTTCTCCAAGAACCCTGGTCATGTACTAATTGTGGCCATGTCGTCCCTGCAAACTTCTTAATCTCACCCGCCCACCTAACTTTCTGCCGCCCCCTGCTACGCTTCCCTTCCCTTGGAATCCAGTCCGTAACCCTTAATGACCATCGATTATCTTCTCTCCTCATTACATGTCCTGCCCATGCCCATATTTTTCTTGATTTCAACTAAGATGCAGCGGTGGCTTAGAGGTAGAGCATCCGCCTCGCGTGCAAGAAGACCATGCTTCGAATCCCGGTGGCGCGAAATTTTCCACCGGATTAAAGAAAAAAAATCCGCGTGTTGATAATATTGCACAAACAGGCCTGGAGTGCGGCCTGATCCCGGTGACCAAAACCGGTAACGAACTCCCTCACCAGAGCAGGATTGGCCACCTTGGTGCAGTACTTGGCCACAACCTCCCTTATGAACACAACAATCGAACCCCGGCCCTCAGTCCCCAGCAGCTGCGAAGCAACTGACCACGGAGGCCGTCAGACCTGCAACGCAGCAGAGGGTGCTAAGAATCCCTGGATCCGGACAGGCCGCCATTGGAATCTGAACCTGGCAACGTTTAACGCTAGAACGTTATCTAGTGATGGTGATGAGTACGCCACAAATCCTGAAATGGGTGCCAGGCCGTTGGATTCCTGAAGCCGTAGAGCCCAAACACGCAGCTTCCCATATCTGAGGCACTGACGCAGCTCTCCGACCTTCCCCGCGATGCCGCGACAGTTCCACTGTAAGACGCCTTCTGGCACACTTGAAGACGTAGCAGCAATCATAGATTAAGATTGGCCAGTAGAACCGACGTGTGGTGCTGGATCTGTGGCACAATGAAGCCCAAGATTTCTTGGGGTGAAAGAGGTTTCGACACAGATGCTGGGTAGCCATATGAGCAGGACTACCCGTCGACGACGAATGCGACGACCACGTTCCGTCATGACGACGCCGGTGCACTGTACGGCGTTCATTGAGACGTTGGATTTCATTTTCAAAGGTGGCCAGGCGAGCGTCCATCTCGAACTCTTCGTTTACCAAAGGAAGCGGCGTGTCTTCTATGAATTGTGATGCCCGTTGTGGTAGTGAAGTGGAAGACCTAACATCTGCGCTATATGTAGGAGTGACATCGTCAGTTGTCGCTGTACTTGCTATTGCCACCTGTCTAGCATTCTCTTCCAGCGAGGCCAGAACAGCTTAACGGTAGTACACAGGGACTTGTTTCATTAATGGATATCGAGTGGTCCTTGCTAGCTGTCGATAATGGTGTTGTCGAGCCCTCTTGGTGGCCTTAAACTGCGTAGAACACGGCGTGGAAGTGATGTCATGATCGTTTGTTTGGCATAGGCCGCATCTAAACGGTGCTAACGGTTCAGGCTCCATGGTGTCTTCTTCGGGAGGGTAGAGGCAGGATGATTTCATCTGTGCCTGTCTAAAGCAAAAGTAACTGCACAGAACGGAAGGCTTGAATGGACGCGGGCGCAGTACGCAGCCATAATAGAGGATACGTTCAGGTGGGGAATTAGTACTTTGAAGCGTGATTAGGCACTTACGATCGCTGCCTAGGTAGCGAGCAGCCACGACATTGTGTGTGGGACACGATAGTCCCTGCAGGAGCGTCTCGGTTTCTTCGTCAAGGTCAACGCCATTAACCACGTAGCGTCTTAAATCGGTACCACTGCCGAGGTGTGCCTGGACTGGAAGGACAGGTTCTTCCGTGACTTGTATTTGTTTCAGTTCTTCGAATTTATAAACTAGTGCCATAGCAGACACCCATACTGAGACCATATTGGTAGGTTTGTATGGAGCGAAACCTCGAAATCGGGAAGTCGCGAGGCAGGCGTCGAGGACCGCTTGAATGATACCGTTGTGAAGAGTGGACCAGGATGTCGTTGGTGACTCCGGAGACGTACGTGTCGATCGTGCGGGCAGGCCTTGTGATGAGCGAGGTCTTTTCGGGGCTGCTGTAGCTACATTTTCATGCGATAGAATGCCAGTAGCTTCCTTCGTTCACTCGGCCAAGGTGTGCGCCATGACAGCAGGGCTGTTCTGCTCCATGTTGGTGGTATCCATCTTCAGGGTACCGCCTTCGCACGTTGCACTTGTTCCCACGAAGGAGACGCTCCGGACTTGAATGGCAGTTGCATCGGTAATGTTCCGCTCCTTCGACGCACCGGACAACAGCTTGAGCGCTCCGCGCCGACGCGGCGTGTGCCTCGGGGGCACTCGCACTCGCGAAGCCGCGGAAGAACTCGAGCTGGACGGCGCAGCAAGAGGTTGTAGATGCCAACGGACCTTGTAGATAGGCGCCAGTAGTAACTATGAACCGCCAAAGTGGTCCACAAACAACAGACTTCTAGTAGTGGGGAAAAGACCAGCAAACGGGTCGAAAATCGAGAGCTATGGAAAAACACGTCCAAGTGGAACGAGCACTGGACACGCCCCTGCCCCCCCCCCTCTCATGACAGTCTACGCACGTTTCTTCATAGCCTTTAAATACTGGCCGCACATAGATGATACTCGGTTTTAGGCCGATCGCCAACCGTACTCGCACATGTTGCTGCTACTGGGCTAGCTGCTGTTGTTTATACTGAGCGCAAGTTCGCCTGAATAAATGTTTGTCTTGCTGCAAGCTCATCTCTATTTACCAGTGGGTAGCACCACTCGTGAAACTATGCAGCATATGGCATACCATGTGAAAGATGTGCTTGTAATGGCCAATGGGGACGTCTCACAATTTGCACAGATTGCACTTATTTTTGCTCCTCAGGACGAGCTTCTGTTCATATTAGACAGGATGGGACTTGTTGAATTCAGGAGACATGGATATGCATTTAAGGTATCTAAAGTCAATGTAGTCTCTGCGGCGAAGCCAGTCGATGACGTATTGACAGAATGCCTAGGCCTTTATCTGGCAAGGGAGGTGGTCTCCAGATGGGTGGGAATTGGTGGTGTTTGTTTGAAAATTGTATAACTTACATAGGCCTATGTCATGAAGACTCTACGTGGTGTACTTCACAGTCTGTGATCCGTAGACAAAGTGTGTATATTGGTGCTGCAGTTTCATTTCGTTTTTTTTCTATTCTATGGATGTTCAATCAATATTTAGGTACCCTGAATAAACCATATATATATATATATATATATATATATATATATATATATCGTTCAGTGTTTTCACTTTTGGAGTTTGACTGAGTTGTCACTGGAGGTTCCTCACACCTCACTTACCGCCGGCGAAATTCAAGAGAACACCCTCCTTTTCAATTCGACATGACCCAGGACTTCTGCTGCATCCCTCTCATACAAAATTTTGACTAGCGGATGGCTGCTCCAAATATCGCACATACGTTGCGGTCAAAGCTTACATGATAATGGCTTCGTCACTTAGCGGTGTTTTGATTTCCAGCCAGATTTGCTACTCGCGATCACTATGCATGTTTATGTAACACATTTACAGTCTCTGTGCTTATTCTTTTGTGCGTGTGTTCTTTGCTCTTTGTGGTCTAATTTTGCTTGTTGCTGGCCTGATGCTAAATTAATAACTTAATCCTCCTTCTTTACTGCCTGACGCCCGTCATAAAAAAATTACTGCGCGTGTCACGAATCGACGTCCAACCGATGCGGCGGCACCATCGCTTATATGTATCCCAACACGAACAAAATCAATTTCGCGACCTGCTCGGTGCAATTCTCGGTTGATTACAGTTGCTTTCCTATTCATCATCATTATCATCATCAGCCTGGCAGCACCCACTGAAGGGCAAAGGCCTCTCACATACTCCTCCAACTACCCCGTTCATCGGCTAATTGTTGCCATGTTCTCCTTGCAAACTTCTTATTCTCCTCCGTCCACCTCACTTTCTGCCGCCCCCTGCTACGCTTCCCTTCTCTTCGAATCCAGTACGTAACTCCTAATGACCCTCCTTTATGTTTCCTCCTCATTTCATGCCGTACCCGTGCCCATTTCTTTTTCTTGATTTGAGTTAGGATGTCATTAACTCGCATTTGTGCCCTCACCCAATGTGCTCTCTTCTTATGCCTTATCGTTAAACCCGCATCCGTTTTTCCATAGCTAGTTGCGTTGTCTTGTATTTAAGCAGAACCCTTTTCATAAGCCTCTAGGTTTCTGCCCCGTAGGGGAGTACTAGTAAGACACAGCTGTTACACACTATTCTCTTGAGGGAAAATGGCAAGCTCCTGTTCATGATCTGAGAATGCCTGCCGAACGCACCCCAGCCCATTTTTATTATTCTGATTATTTCAGTCTCATTATCCGGATCCGCGGTTAGTACCTGCTCTAAGTAGATCTATTTCCTTAGCACTTCCAGTGCCTCGCTGCCTATCGTAACCTGCTGTTCTATTCCGAGACTGTTAAGCATTACTTTATTCTTCTACGGAATAATTTTTCGACCCACCCTTCTACTTTGCCTGTCCAGGTCAGTCAGCGTGCATTGGAACTGGTCTCCCGAAGGCAATATCATCATCGAATCGCAAGCAACTAAGGTATTCTCCATTAACTCTTATCCCCAATTCGTCACAATCTAGGTCTCCGAATACCTACTGTAAACACGCTGTGAATAGCATTGGAACGACCGTATCTCCCTGCCTGACGCCCTTCTTTTTTTAGATTTTGTTGCTTTCTTTATGGAGGACTACGGTGGCTCTGGATCGGTTATAGATATCTTTTAGTAGATTTACATACGGCTCGTCTACACACTATTCCTTAATGTATGCATGGCTGTTGAGGTTTTGACTGAATCAAACGCTTTCTCGTAATCAGTGAAACCTATATATAGGCGTTGTTTATATTCCGCACATTTCTCTATGACCTGAGCGGTAGTTTGAGTATGGTCTAATGTTGAGTAGCCTTTATGAAATCCTGCCTGGCCCTTTGCTTGACAGAAGTCTAACGTGTTCCTGATTTTATTTGTGATTACCTTAGTAAATACATTGTAGGCAACAGACAGAAAACTGATCGGTTTATAATTTTCAAGTCTTTGGCGTCCCCTCTTTTGTGGACTAAGATTATGTTGCCGTTCTTCCAAGATTCCGGCACGCTCGAGGTCATGAGGCATTGCGTAAACAGGGTGGCCAATTTTTGTAGTACTATCGTCCTACCATCATTCAATAAATCTGCTGTTACTTGATCCTCCCCAGCTGCCTTCCCCCTTTGCATAGCTCCCAATGCTTTCTTTACTTCTTCTGGCGTTACTTGTGGACTGTCCAATCACTCTAGACTATCGTTGTGGGCGCTACTGGTACTGTATAATTATCTATGGAACTCCTAGGCCACAGGAACAATCCTATCTATATCACTAATGATATTTATACGCTAAGCACGAGTCAGTATGACGAGCAACTTTTTACAGGCTATATTTACAACAGCGGTTGTAGCGCTGGCCGCTTAGCTTCACACCGCGAGTCCAATTGTTTCCTCCTCCTCTTTTCGCAAGTGATGGCACCCGCGCGCCTCGTTCAAACCATCTAATACCACACGCGTGTAGTATAATCCCCAGGCGGCAGAAGCGACGTCCCGGAGCGTCTAAATGTCAGCACTGGGAGGGTGATACTGCTGCATTCGTGCAACGTGCACGATATCACTGGACTGGGAAGCAGATGGGGCGACAGCGGCGATGTCGTAGGTAACGGAAGTCACGGCACGAAACACTCGGTATGGGCTTGTGTAACGAGATAGCAGTTTTTCTGTCAGGCCGACGTAGCGCTACGGGGACCATAGAAGCACCAAACAACCAGGCGGGAAGTGCACGTCTCAGTGCCGTCGGTAGTACAAACGCCTTTGCCTCTCTTGGGATTTCAGAAGGCGGTCACGGGCAAGTTCTCTTGCGTGGGCACAGAGGGCGATGGCGTCAAGTCGATATTCCATGGTCGGTGCCGCGTTAACAGGGAGGGTTGTGTCGAGGGGCAGTGCTGGTTTTTGGCCGAAAAATGGGGATAACGGGATGTATCGTGGCGCGACGAGTTATAAGGAAATGTGACAAACGGTAGAGCGAGATCCCAGTCAGTGTGGTCTGAAGAGACATATTTCGCAAGCATGTCTTTGAGAGTGCGATTTAGACGCTCCGTGAGGCCATTTGATTGTGAATGGAATGACGTGGATAGATTGTGCGTCGTGGTACAGGACTGCAGGATTACGCGAAAACTTTTAAAAGGAATGTCCGGCCATGGTCTGTGACAAGTTCTCGCGGAGCTCCATGTAAAAAAATGACGTCACGTAGAAGAAAATCGTCGACATCAGTGGCGCAGCTTGTAGGAAGCGCTCGCGTGTTGGCACAGAGCGTGGCGTAATTCGTGGCGGCAGCGATCCACCTGTTCCCAGAAGTAGAAGAGGAAAAGGGCCAAACCCAAACCAAGCCTAAAGAATGATTCCGCAGGAATGTCGAGTGGTTGAAGGTACCCTGCAGGGAGCATCGATGATGTCTTGCGTCGCTGGCATTTCTCATACGCAGCTACGTATCTTCGAACGGAGCGAGCAAGCCCTGGCCAAAAGAAGCGTCGGCGGATCCGGTCCTAGGTACATGACACAACCAGGTGACAGGCAGTAGGGAGGTCGTGAAGTTCGAGGAGAATAGCCGAGCGAATCTGTTTAGGGATCACAAGGAGTAATGAAGGGCCGTCATGATGAACGTTGTGGCAGTAGAGTACGCCATCTAGAAATGTGAACAAGCGAAGGAAACTGTCGGCAAGTGACGATTCCAGGCGGTCAATGACGATAAGGAAGGACAGGTCATGGTGCTACTCGTCGGCGACATGGAGCAGTGGAAAAACAGAGAGCACACAAGCGTAGGTGTCAGTATCAGACGTAGAGGTCGCGTCTTCGACTGGGTAGCGAGCGAGGCAATCTGCGTCCTGGCGTTGGCGTCCCGACTTGTAAGTCACTGTTTAGGGATATTCTTGCAGTCGGAGGGACCAACGAACAAACCGGACATTGAGATTCTTGAGAGACGAAAGCCAACAGAGCGCGTGATGGTTTGTGATTACTGAGAAGGGCTTCCCATATAAATAAGGGCGGAAGCGTGAAACAGCCCACACGAGAGCAAGACATTCTCGCTGGGTAATCGAATAGTTACGGTCTGCAATGTCACGAGCCGGCTAGCGTTCATGTCCGTGTTGGCGCTGCGATAAGACGGCGCCGATGCATTAACCACTGGCATCGGTTCGGACCTCTGTACGTGCGGACGGGTCAAAGTGGGCGACTACCGATGGATTGGTGAGACTCGTGATAAGGCGTGAAAATGCGGCAGCCTGAAGGGAACCCTATGTAAAGGGCACGTCTTTTTTCAGAAGTTCAGTGACTGGTCGAGCGATTGCTGCGAAATCTTTCGCGAACCGTCTCAAAGAGGACAGAGCCCCACAAAACTCCGGACGCCTTCGACAGACTGAGGTACAGGAAAGGCCGTTACTACTGGAACCTTCTCAGGGTCGGGTTGCACTCCGGAAGCATCGACGAGATGGCCTAGCACTGTAGTCTGTCGGCGCCCGAAGTGGCACTTCCATGAGTATATTTGGAGCCCACCCTTGCGGAAGAAGTCAAGGATATCTGCGATGCGCTCATGGTGCGTCTCAAATGTAGGTGAAAATGCAAGCACGTCGTCGAGGTAACAAAGGCAAGTTGATCATTTGAAACCTTAAAGCAGGGAGTCGATTATCCGTTCGAACGTGGCGAGGGCATTGCCGAAACAGAACGGCATAAACGTGAATGGGTAGAAGCGATCTGGAGTGTCGAAAGTGGTCTTTTTTGGTCTTGTTCATCGACGGAAGTCTGCCAATAACCAGATCGAAGGTCGATTGACGAAAAGTATTTGGTACCATGAAGACAATCAAGAGTGTCGTCGATTCGTGGTAAAGGGTAAACGTCCTTTTTGGTAAGTGGGTTTAGGTGGCGGCAATCAACGCAGAAACGCCACGTGCCATTTGTATTTTTCCCAGCACGACCGCCGACGCCAAATGACTTGACGAAGGCTCAGCAATGCCTCTGACGAGCATCTTTTTTGCATCCTGCTGAATAACTTGCCACTCTGCCGTTGACACGCGATACGGTTGGCGGCGAAAGGAAACAGCATCACCGATGTTTATCCGATGCCTAACAAGGGACGACTGACCAAGTGGTCGATTGTCAGTGTCAACTATGTCGCGGTAGGAAAGCAAAAGGCGATATAGGGCGACTGCTTGGTGAGGTGGGAGGTCCTGAGTGACCATGGGACGTAATGGGCTGTCGAGGTTCAAGGCATCCTGCGGGTAATCAGGAGGATCTGGAGACGCGTTGGCTACAAATGCTGTGACGTGCTCGTGTGTTAGTGACCGGAATGTGGCCAACGCAATGCCTTCACGTAACTCTTGGTTCGTCAAGCGAAAATTGATAACGGGGAGGCACATCGGATTAGCGGCAAGGGTGACGACGGTATGTGGCACAGAGATGACGCGCGTCAGGGGGACATCACGGATAGGTGCGACGACATAGTCGCCGTCAGGCACGATTGGCATTGAAGCCAATTCGATGATGGTTAGGGCTTTTGGATGTAAGCGAAGAAACGCTGTAGTGTAGGGGGTTTTCGGTTGTTCGGGGCGAACATCTGAAAGAAGAGAAAGCTCGAGGCACAGCGTACCGGTGGGACAGTCTATGAGGGCAGAATGCGTCATCAGAAATTGGAGCTCGAAGATCAGGTTAAGGGGGAACTGGTCAGCACGGTGAACACGACTCAAACTTGCCGTCAGCAATTCCTAAGCTGGTAGTGCACATAACCCGGACGGAAACATTGGTGCCATTGGCGGCACGTACGGCTGGAATGATGGCAGGCGTAGCAACTTTTTTGAGGCGATTACATGTGTTAGTGCTCATTATGGTCAGTTGGGCTCCAGTATAAACGAATGACGTCAACGAAACACCATCTACACCTACATCAATTAGATTCGCGTTGGTGAGGAGCTTCAACGAAGGATTTCGACAGGACAAACATGATGCAGCACTACCTCCACTTAGTTTTCCGTCCATCGGTTTGGCGACGAAGCGGCGAGGTTGGGGTGAAGGGGAGCGGCAGCGTTGAGGTGACGGCGAGCGCACGGAGGAGCGGCTGTAGGGGCATCTGCAGTAGGGTACCGATGCCGAGGTGAATAACAAGAGCGTCGGCATATGGGCGAGAAGCAGGGAATGAGCTCCAATACGGCGGTATCCAGGTGGTGCGGCAGTGGCGACATACGTGACCAACGTGGTGGCAGCGGAAGCAGATCGGTTTGTTGTCTGGGGTTCGCCATTTGGCAGGATTGCGTGGCCTGGGTGCGAAATACTGGTAATTACAGGTTGTGGACATGAAAATAGTTGCCGAGTCATGTCGGGAGACAGAGCAGGTGATAGCGATGCCAAGGTTTGCAATTTCTTGCCACACAACTACTTGAATAACGAAAATAGTGGGGGCCGCTTGGTCACAGGTACCTTCAGGGGGCCGTGGATGAAGGGGGGCCGGACTCGCCCCTTCATTCTCACGCGGAGCGATACGTGTAACATTCTCTTGAAATGGTCATGTGGCGGTAACAGCGGAGCAAGAGTACGTGGCAAGGTTGTTTCAGCCGGGAAAACTCTGGTACGACGCGGCGGCTTTTGGCTACGTCGAAGCGACTGCATTCCCCGACGATGGCGTTGACGGTGGAAACGTCGTTATAGACGAGCAAATGGAAGGCTTTGTCCGAGATGCCTTTTACGATATGGCCCACCTTGTCCACCTCGGTCATGTGCTCGTCGACTTTCCGGCAAAGCGCGAGCACTTCCTGTATGTAGGGTAACGGTCAACGACTGGACGCGGGTGGCAAGCTCTTTTCGCGTAGCCTGTTGGCGACCTGACGAGTTGCCGAATAGGTCGCGCAGCTGCTCTTTCAAAATGTCCCAGCCGGAGTGCTCGATCTCATGGGTGCTAAACCAGATACGCGCTGTCCCGTCCAGGTAGAAGATCACATTGGCGAGCAGGATGGTAGGGTCCCAGTAGTGGCTTTGGCTAACAGGATCCCACATGTTCAGCCAGTCGTGTGATGTCAACGTCATTTTGGCCGGAGAATGCCCAGGACTACGCCAACCACAACGTACTTTGTGCTTGGTGAGCATACATTGGTTCCCTCCACCTCAATGTTACGCGAAGGTCGCGTCAGTAAGACGAGCAACTATTTACAGGTTACATTTACAACAGCGGTTCCCGCGCTGAGTGGTGGAATCCACACCGCTAGCATAGTTCGTTCTTCTTTTTCTTTGCTCGAGTGATGGCGCCCACGCGTCTCGTTCAAACCAGCTGTAGAGGTATAGGCTTTCATACATTGGCCTTTCTTAATCAGATCCTTCATCTCGTGCGATAGCATATTGGTATCCTGTCTAGCGAAGTTACCACCGACTTCTATTGCTTCTATGGCTTCATTGTTTTAGGCAAATATTTCTTTTTACTGCAACCACAGCTCTTTCAATGTCGTGCCGCTTCCACCTCTGGCACCTCTGGCACCACGCACGCTCCGACTTGAACTTCTTCTGAAACATTCCGCGGGCCGATAATCCGCAGGCCGCGATCCCTGGCCATATCCTCGAAGTACGTCATTCACTCCGCCCATTATCACGATTGGGTGCCTCTCCTCCATCCTGTCCTACACGCGTTGCTTAGTTTTCCAACTCCCTTTCCTAACCGGTTTCCTGAGCAGCATAGTAATCTGGAGCCCTATAATGTAAAACTATTCCAATATGTTTTTATTCCAATCTCCTGACGTCAAATTTGCGTCACCGCCGACACAAGCATCGGGCGGTCACCCACAGGATTGTCTGAACAGACCAATCACACGCTCTCGTCGTTCATAGGAGGTCACTTTTGTTTGCTTGAAAAACGAATACCATTCCCTACATTGAGCGCCTTGTCTTATCTAATTGGCTGACAAGAAGCGAGGAGCACGCTCAAGTGGACAGGGGATTTGATGGGGCCGAGCTAGTGCACTAAAAATCGATAACCGCACCAAGAGCGCGGTGCCAGCGGCTGCAATTGGTTCACTTTCCCTTACTTAGCTTGCAGTGGCTAGTGGAAAATCGTGGCGGCAAGCAACCGAAGCTTAAGAAAGACGCTAAAACGGACCCTCAGCAAAGAAGAGTTAGCAGAACAAGATAGTAAACGTACCGAAAGTGCTTGAAAACGTTACAGGGCCAGGCAAAATTTTATTATGCGCAAATGAAGCAATGCTCTCGGACAGGTGCCAGTAGCCAGTGCCTGAGCCATCGCGGCAGCAATCTTTTATTGCTCTCGGAACGTGGCAGACGGCGGGTAATCAGAAGAAAATTCAGTTTTGTTCGGCATATTAATGCATCTTTTAACGCGTACACGTCACTTTGGCGTGGTGAGTTATTGCGGTATCGTGACGTCGCGTAACAGGCAGGTAAAGTGGGTGCAGGCCAAAAAACATTTGACCAATAGCTGAGGGCTGATGGCGAAAAGGGTCGAGTGAAAAATAACCAATTTTCTTTTGTTCGGTCAGATCATGCATAATGAGTGTGTATACGTCACATAGGATGGGCTATCGCGGTTTTCGTGACGTCGCGGGACAGACAGGTGAAGGGCGAGTGGTCCAAAAAAGTTTTGACCAATCGCGGAGGGCTGATTGCAGACTTGGAATAGCTTTACATTATGGCGCGCCTGGACTGGTTCACCCGATCCTACCCTGTATATAATAACCAGTTCTACTTTACATGCATGTTTTCTTGTCCAACATAGACAACTCGATGTTTTTCCTCCTCTGCCTCGCCGATATCTGCAGCTGAGGCAGCGGCGTCCTTCCTTCCTGTCTGATCGTTGCCGTTCGCTTCGTTGTCTTCTACCACGGCCGGCAAGTGGATGGTAGCCCCTCCTTGACCATTACTTATGGACCCATCACTCAGACTTCTTTTTGGATACATTGCGAAATCTAGTGCCACTGCCGAGAAGTCGTCGCGTGGCCTTCGACAGTATAAGGTGGGGGTGTTGGCGCCAGCAAATGCTGATAATACTTTCCCTGCTTGCCGCTCACTCAGTGGCATGTAAACAGTGCATGCATGGCGCTGCAAGCTAAACCGTCAGCAGGAAAGGTGTTCCTTGAAAAGTAGCACACACCCAGTAGGTTTGTAGTACAGCGTGCCAGAGCATCGTGTTTTATTTATTTATTGATACTGCGGTCCTGTTTCCGGGATCTTAGCAGGGTGCATACAAAGTGAAAAAAATCTAAGTACAAAATACAGCGATACATAACATAGGTCATTCGCGATGTACAAGTGCAAGCAGTTACTGAACAACACAGAGTAAATCACTCGCTACATAAACATAGCTGCGACTCAAATAATGGCAGTGAGCATTGAGTGACAACGTCATCAGTAAGATCATTCCATTCAACAATAGTTCTGGGGAAAAAGGAAAATTTGAAGCAATTCTTTTTAGTAATTAACGGTGTTATTGTCTGTGAGTGTCGATGACGTGTAGCATAAACAGTAGAGAAAGTGATAAAGCGTGATGTATCAATGTTGTAGTGCCCTTTTATGAGCTGAAATAAAAATTTTAAATGGCATGTTTGGTTCCTTTGTGTAACAGAAGGCAATCCACTTCTCTTGAGAAGCTCCGTAACTGAAGTGCGGCCATACGACTTATATATGAATCGTACTGCCCTTTTTTGAACTTTTTCTAGTTTAGTAATGTTTCTTTTAGTAAAGGGATCCCATATGACAATTGCGTATTCCAACATTGGTCGAATGATGGCATTGTAAGAAAGAAAACGCACAGGAGGCATAGCAAATTTTAGAGAGCGTCTTAGGAAAAATAGTTTTCGAAGGCACTTTCCCGTGACAATGTCAACATGTTTGTTCCACGAGAGAGTGTTAGTAATCCAGAGGCCAAGGTATTTATATGCGGTTACCTCAGAAAGCATGATGTTTTCGGCATTGTAGTTGTACAATAAAGGCTTATTTCTTAACGATATTCTCATAAAAACAGTTTTATCGAAGTTAATTTCCATTTGCTAATCATTGCACCATGTTACTATGCTTTTGAAGGCATCATTCAGTCTAATTTGATTGTCAACAGAGGAAATTTTTTCGTACAGAACACAGTCATCAGCGTACAACCTAATACCCACAGAAATCTGATCCACAATGTCATTTATGTAAAGTTAAAACAAGCGGAGCAAGAACTGATCCTTGGGGGACGCCAGAATAAACGGGCACCTTATCTGAACTGGCTGCATTTAGTGTTCCAAACTGACGTCGGTTACTCAAATAACTCTTATCCAGGCGAGTAGTTTGTTATTTCGCAGCATGTACCTTAGCTTATGCAACAGTTTCTTATGCGAGACTTTATCAAATGCCTTACGGAAATCCATGAAAATTACGTCTGTTTGTTTACCCTCGTTTATGGCTGCTGCAAGGTCATGAATGATCTCTACAAGTTGGGTATTAGTTGAAAATCCTCGCCTAAAGCCGTGCTGCATGCAGGTAAGTAGCTTATGTTCTTCAATAAAAGCAGTTATATGTTTGTGAATAATATGCTCTAACATTTTACAAGCTGTTGAGATTAGCGAACTTGGACGGTAATTCTGAATGAGTGTTTTGTCACCAGATTTGTGCAAAGGCACGATTCTGGCATCCCGCCAATCATCAGCTACTGCAGCTTCGTTTAAACACCTAGTGTACAGAACATGTAAGTATTTTGCACACCACTCAGCATAACGTTTCAAGAAAGCATTTGGGATATTGTCTGGTCCAGCCGATTTTTTTTACCTCAAGGATCAACAGCAGATTTAAAATGCCATGTCCACTTATTACGACATCAGGAATAGGAGGTACGGACACTTCAAAAGGCGAAAGACGGCCGTCATCTTGCGAAAACATGTCTTCGAAGTTTTTATTGAATGCCATCGAAGCCCCTGCATCATCCTGCACGCAACCACCATAAACTACACGTCCGTCGTTAGAGCCAGACTTCGGGCTCACCAATCTCCAAAATTTTTCGAGTGACCTTTTGATAATGGATGGCAGTGTTATATCGAAATAGTTTTTCTTATCATGCGCAATCTTGTTCTTCACCTCTTCCGATATCTGTTCGACCATTAGTTTCAAGTCAGACATGTTTGTCGTTCTCGCCCTCTTCTTTAGGCGTTTCAATTTTCACTGCAGCTGCAGCGTTGCTCGACTTATCCATGGATTTCGAAAGTTATGTTTTTAGCTATCCTTGGCACGAAACGCTGAATGCATTCGTGAATTACCCCCTTGAAGAAAAGCCACAAATCATTTACCGAACAAGTGTTGTTTCTGAAAGAGTCATAATTAAAACTGAAAGCATCAAGAATAGACTCGTCTTCTGCTTTATAATAATTAGGAAACAACTTGACATTGCCTCGCTGTTCCAATGCGACGCCCTCTAACGTCAAGACTACTGCTTTGTGATCTGAAATGCCGGAGGTGACGCTGCAGATCACTTCGTCTTTATTATTCCCACCTATAAGGAACAGATCAAGGATTGACTCAGAGCCGTTCTGAATTCTGGTTGCCTCATTTACAACTTGCAAGAGGTCGAAGTTGAACACAATGTTTAACATTTCATTCTCGACACTTTTGGCACTGGTTATGGAAAAGGTGTTCTAGAGCAGATTGGGAAGATTAAAATCGCCTGTCAGAATCAGTTTGTCTTCAGGCTTTACGTGGCGATGCATATACCCGTTAAGCTGTTCAAATATTGTGGCAGGTGAATTCGGAGGCCTATAAACTGCTCCTACAGCTAGCAGACGTTATTTATGTAAAGTTTGCAAAATAGGCTTTCCGCGCCTGTTACGTCAGACATTGCTATAACATGTAATGATGATTTGAAAAGAACCGCTACGCCTCCTCCTCTTCGATCACGATCTTTTCGAAAAACGTTTTAGTTTCTTGGAACGAACTCACTGTCAAAAACGTCTTCGTTCAGCCACGTTTCTGTGAGCACAACTAAATCAGGATTGTGGCAGACCAACAGCGCTTCGAGGGACTCGATTTTATTCATGATGCTGCGGCAGTTAACATTAAGGATGGTGACGTTCCGCCTAATTAATATTATAGGACACGTCTCATTTTTTGCTATATTGAACCGCCCTCCCTTCTGCTCATTCCACCCGCACAGTGTGCCATTTACGATTAGCTTGTCAAAGACCAGCTTAACTTTCGCGCCTTCTCCTCGTTCTTGTGCTGAGCTCAGCCAAAGTTTCTCTCTTGTTTCGCGCACGTTTTTCGAAAAATCCTCCGGTATTGAATACCCACTTCCTTTTAGCTTCGGACAAGCCTGCAGTATCGACACTTTGTCTCGGTGGTCGAGCAGTTTGATTATAACTGGACGAGTCTTTCCCTTCTTTTTCCCAATTCTATGACACCTTTCAATATTCTTAACAGTGAGGCCGAGCTTCGCCAAAAAATTGTCGTTTCTTATTTTATGTGTAAGTTCATCAGGGCTTTCAGTGGTTTCTTTTAGTATGCCAAATATAACTAAATTGTTCCTTCGGCTTCTGTTCTCTAGTTCGTCGACCTTGAATCTCAAGTATGACACGTTACTTTCAAGTTTTACTACTGTAGATTTCAATTCCTTCATTTCTGCCTTTAACTCAGCTATTACGTTCATCTGTGCTTCTTGACCATTGATTCTCTCGGACACGCTTGTAATGTCAGCTTCCATTTTCCCCTGTTTTGCCAGAACATCATTGATAGATGCAGTCATGTTACTCTGCCCCTGAAGAAGTTCCATCAACATTTCACGCTCAGTAGGGCCTGGGTTGGCCTCAACGTCACCACATAGCAAAAGATTCTGTTTAAATGACAAATTACATGAAAAGAACTCCCCAATATCGGGTAGGCACGGCAGCAACACCAAAAAGCGGTCATCATTACGGTAGCCTTGTGTAGGCAAGTAAATACCAACCTGCACAGCGTAGCGAAACGGGTTCGTCAACATGTCATATGTGTCGCTGCCATGCCCACTGTTTGCAGTCGCTGCGTCGAAGCCTTTTATACCGTCTCAACCGTTCACGTGATGAGATGTGACCAGCTTTGGCACTGTCGCAGATGCTCTCACGGGTGCAACGTTGATTTCCGTGACGACACACTGGTCCACACGTGCCGTTCCGTCTAAGCCGCTGGATTGAAGATCATTTGTAGGCAGCCTTGTCGTCGCGAAGCCCAGCGTTACGGACTGCATGCCCAGAGCCACTGCGAGAACCTGCACAGCGTAGCGAAACGGATTCGTCAACATGTCTGATGTGTCGCTGCCATGCCCACTGTTTGCGGTCGCTGCGTCGAAGCCTTTTATACCGTCTCGACCGTTCACGTGATGAGATGTGACCAGCTTTGGCGCAGTCGCAGATGCTCTCACGGGTGCAACGTTGATTTCGGTGGTGACACACTGGTCCACACGTGCCGTTCCGTCTAAGCCGCTGGATCGAAGATCATTTGTAGGCAGCCTTGTCGTCGCGAAGCCCAGCATTACGGACTGCATGCCCAGAGCCACTGTGAGAACCTGCACAGCGTAGCGAAACGGGTTCGTCAACATGTCTGATGTGTCGCTGCCATGCCCACTGTTTGCAGTCTCTGCGTCGAAGCCTTTTATACCGTCTCTACCGTTCACGTAATGAGATGTGACCAGCTTTGGCGCAGCCGCAGATGCTGTCACGGGTGCAACGTTGATTTCGGTGGTGACACACTGGTCCACACGTGCCGTTCCGTCTAACCCGCAGGATTGAAGATCATTTTTAGGCAGCCTTGTCGTCGCGAAGCCCAGCATTACGGACTGCATGCCCAGAGCCACAGCGAGAACCTGCACAGCGTAGCGTAACGGGTTGGTCAACATGTCTGATGTGCCGCTGCCATGCCCACTCAACGAGTGTTGCAGCACTTGAGGAACCTTGTGATGTTCGTTCGATCAGAGAAATGTCTAGAATAATTTTCGTCATTCGGGACGAGCCTTTTTGCTGTAACACATACCCAGAGACCCAAATTGGTGGCAAGGACGTCAAGGCGTGATCAAATCAAAGTCCAAATGCTGGAATTTGTGTCCTTCGAAAACCACGATTGCACATGCCCTACGCTAAGGCGCTGTTCAAATGTCATAATAAAAAAGGCAATAGTTAGCTCTGTACCTTACCAGGGTTGCTTCAAGAGTATACAGGGTGTTTCAGCAATTTCAAAAATTCTTATAGGTCGGCTCTGGCAGATAGCACAATTGTAGTTTATGAGGTAGTCTACTAGAAGCGGCGGACAGTACTTGAACAAAAATTGAAATGCATATTCAACTAATTAATATAATACAGAAATTAACTTTTCTACTAATTAGCCCGCGGTCCATATTGCCAAATGAACCACGTATGAGCGGAACGCAGCCCATTCGTGTATGCGTCCGCCTGGGCAATTATTAGCGCATAGGGTGGTTTCTTGTAAGTTATTTTCTGAATAAAGCTTGTCAGTTGAAGTGTAGCGCTCTGTCCTGTCCCACCTTTTTTTTCCGTTAGCCTCGCGAAGGCTAGTAACTATGCCCCAGCAAGCGCTTGAGAAGCTGGTGTTGTATTTGAAAGCAACAGTAGCGCAATATTTTTTATCAAATCACACTTGTTTGCAACACAGGAAGATTTTATGCGCAGTTTTCTAAAATACTCCCATTCGGGGCTCTAGAACGTCTCCATCATACGCAAAACAAGTGCACTGACTTTGTAAGATCTAGGTTCCTATGAGCCCCACCATATCAAAAACGAACACCGCCAGCATTGACTTTCGATTGCTTCTACCTGTAATTACGACTACCACTCACAAACAGCCCATGTCCACATTGCTGCGAGACTTTAAGGTAGAGAGATTGCAGGTGAAATAACCGGTAATGAGCGTTTTCTACGATTCCAGTGAGCGGAAAACATTACAAGCGTTCAGGTCACCTTGGTGCTATGATAGCTATGTACCGAGGAAAGGAAATAGGGAAATGGTCAATGAGGAAGGCGGCGTAAGCTTCACAAGCTCCTTCACAGGACCGAGGCCTACTGCGTTCTTCTTACGGCCGCTATGGAGAAACAGAAAAAGATAATAGGGATACGACCGCATTCTGCCATGCCTGCGCTCACAGCCCATGTACATAGGAGCATGTAGTTGGCCACTTCATTCATACCGTTGACCGCGCCTTCGTGCGTGCGAAGGAGGGGGGGGGGGTTCAAGGGCGGAAAAATGACGGAAATTGTTGTTCCAAGAAACCACCCTTCTACAAGAAAATATATATGCAGTGAACTGTTTCAAACGCTTTGTTTATTAGTTAGTAACAACCACTGCAACCAGTTGCTGACGTCTTACAATTTACGAGCCCTTACCATTCGCCAGGGCATATCGCACCAAAAGCTCATACGTGCGCTCAAAGAAAAAGTAATATAGTTGTGAATCGCGTGTGCTCTACAGCGGCGATTGAACCTAAGTGAAAGCCAAAGGTGTTAATCCTTGTTGCGTATATTTTCGTTAATGTCACGGAGACTAAAATTGTTTCAAGTCTCAAAATGCACAATTAGGATATATCGGCAATTAAGTCGGTAGCCCCACTGCAAAAAAATAGCCTTACTTGAGAGAAAATCTGCTGGTAATTTGTGACCGAACGCTTTTCCGTAAATAAAGAACGGTCATTTCCGTAGGACGGACAACTGCAAAAGAGAGACTGTAATACAAGATACGAGTCCTTCTTTGTCTAGAAAACGGAAGACTTTGTATTCTGAATCAGTACTAGAACTGTTAAAGTACACGTGCTTCTCGTATTCAGAAAACGGAACACACTGTATGCGGAATCTGTACTATAACCGTTGAAATACAGGTACTAGCCGTATTCAGAAAACGTAAGGCTGCCTATGCTGCATCTGTACTATATCCGTTAAAGTACAGGTGCTTCCCGTATTTCGTCTTCTAGAGCATACTCATTGTTCGGAGAATGTGCCATCGCGGAAAACATTGCCCAGGATGCGCGAGAGTCGACCGAATTTTATTGGTGCACTATTTGCTGGGATCAGCTGCGCTAACATCTGCGTTCGGAATGTGCACACGTGGCCCACTGTTTTCAGCGGTCTTGAACAGAAATGCAATTTGGTCGATGCTCGCACTTCCAGCGTACTTTTGTCCACGATAGTGCATCTCTTTTAATGCAAATGTCATGAAGGCAGCTCATAGCCGAAGCAGCAGGTTACCATTGAGAAAATTGTCTTGTCAACACATTGACATGGCTGCAGAGGTAAAACACTTTGCACTTTGTGATGCGAATGCATTGCATATCATATATACAAAAAGCTGCAAAATTTCAGTCCTCAACTTCTTAGATCCCAGAAGCAATTTTATTTTCTTCAATCACTCGTCTTGCCCTTTTTACTGGGGAAAGTTGTTCTTGACCCCAAACGCCTTGCAAGGATAAACTTGCTGCTGTTAGGGGAAACAAATAGTATTCGTGAATTTCCAAGAAGAATCACAGAACACAACAAATCATTAACTTCTGTGTTAGAAAAACATGTAAGTAGACAACATTGTTAGAACAAAGGATGTTGCTGTAGCCAACATTTCGACATAGGTGCCTGTCATCAGGGTAGCAAATCTTTTCCTTGACTGTGTTGTTTTGGATTGGGCATAGCTCACTGGCCCCTAGCCTCATTGGGGGAGAAGAAGCTTGTGCATATAATAGGTCGAGAGAAGCCAAAGTGTTAAAATAAAGGCAGGAAGGGTGTGCTTAGCTGTGCTGATTGTGATGGAGCGGGTACGAGTACTGCTGCCATTTTTTGCAAAGAGTAGGGGTGACCAAAACAGAAAGCTATGTAGACATGTAAGCAGTCAATAATCCAGTAGACCTAATCTTCCCAGAAGCCAAAAGATGTATTAAGATAAACTGTTTTCACATTTGGAAAAAGTAAACGAAGAATTAAAGAAAATAAAATCTGTATCAAGATGCGTCTGGTTAAGATCAGCGTAAATGGTAAATGAAGGCACATTATGATTACATATTTTGTCGAAAGGCGACGAAGAAAAGATATATTGACCAAAAATTAAAGATAGGAGCAATCAAATAAACTGGGTATGACCATAAAACAGTAAAGAACAGCCTGTGGAAAAGATGAGATGGACAATATGATAACCAGGTTCAAGACTGCGAAACGTCGAGCGCTGTTTATATTCATGCTGCTGCTGACGGCTTCAAGTTTCTGCCTTCCCGTGGAACCTTTGTCTTACTTGAACAAGGAAATTGGTCATTTTTATACAAGTCAGTTCGAATGCTGTTCAAAGCTTCAGCATTATTATAATGAAGGAAAATTCTCCTGTGTGGGCTTTCATTCACCAGCTATTTCCACAAGTGTAAGCTCGAAATTTATTGTTTAAATGGACCTTAGCTCCTGACAAACCATTAGCTGGTCTTTTTTTCAACACAGATGCCTGCACATTATATATGTTGGCAGGAACACTAGCGAACTACATTATACTTGTTGCCAGAGCCAAAGTGAAACTTGTTAATAGTGAGTGAAAAAAAATACAGCATTCCACAATAGTGATTCAAGTCATCTGGAAATGTTGCTAAAATTATTGTACACCCCCACCCCACTCTGCACACAATTATACACCACACTGACTCACATGGTGTCAACCATGCTATTATAACACTAGGCATCTAGTGAGGAGAATTAGGGATTAAGAGGGCCCAATTTTTTTGTTAGAACATCAGATGTGCTTTACATTAATGCTACATTCCAACTAACAAAGGAGCAGCCGGTTTGTGAGATAGTGACCAATGCATACGAAAGCTCATGACATTCTGTGCAGCAGAATGTTGCCGATGAAGTGTTATGCGCACAAGTGCACTCTTTCACACAAAATGACATCCTGCAGTCAAACCTTGTGCCAACATTAGAGTTTGAAAAAGACCACAGTGGAAAGTAAAGAGTGCTACATTTGTTGAAAATTACTAAAAATTATTCGATTATTCATTATCCTTACTGTTCGTTAAAGATTCACAGACTGTTCCCTACGAGTGCTGTAAACAGGCACCCTGCTTTTACAGTTGTAGCATCAATGATCTGTGGCACAGACAAGGAGAAATGCTTATGAAGTTTATGCAAGCGTATACACCACAAATTACACCCCATTTCACATTCCAATGTGGTAGAAAAGGAAGAGGAAAAAAACTATTCTATGGTGGAGGATGCATACCCCAGAGTAGTGGAAACGAGTGTACCCTAACCATTGGTGTTGCCCATCCCTATGCACTAGCAGTTACATATAATATGGCAGTTAAAATTGTTTTTCCACAAGCACTACAACCTGCTGCCAGTTTAGCAGTACACAGCTGTAATACATTTAGGGCAAGTTAAAGCTCCCTAATGGATTTATCTCATCTGACACAATTCGAATCCAATATTCTGCAAATGAGTGAAGCGCGTTGTGCCATCCTATACAATGAAACACCTTTGAAGAATGTGAATCACAACGTGGCGCTATGACGAGGTAAAGAGTGTTCTGTGTAAAGTAGTGCACCTGTATAGCCTAAAGCTGTGGAGAATGCATTTAGTATTAGCTGTGAAGGTCCCTAATTTTAACTGCACAGAGTAAAAACCTCCATGCAGTTTTGCAAAACGCAAACCCCCCACCTTTTTTTGTTTAAAGGCAATGACACGCAGGGCCATAACATGTACATTATGGGCTTCGTTCCCAAACAATCAAAGTGAATAGCATCACCCTAAGTGTTATGTGCCTTTTGCCTCACATTTGCTGTCAAAAATTGTTAGTGTGAGATGCTGCGATCGGCAGAGAAACTGATTTCTGGAGCAATATAAGGTATTAGGTACTGCGATCTCAGTTCTTTCACTGCTGTTTAAGCATTATCGGGTCTTAAAGTAAAAAAATTTGGAATAAATACAACCTGTATATTTCACGTCGCAACGCTCATGAGGTATTTAGTAGTCTGAATTATAAAGAATTCCAGATTTACAACGCAGGAAAGATTTTATTCCACTGAAAGAATGGCATCAGGCCAATGATTCATGCATTTGGTACTATATTTATTTGTATTTAATTCAATTGGAATGTGCGTGCATTGTCAGCTATATAGCTTGACATGTTTTAGACTGACTATTGTCCCAATTTAGGCAAATTCGAATTCTCAAATAACCTTGTATGACACCAAGAACTTGCTTAGCAGGAGTATTTCTAACATTTTCAAGGTACGAGGCCCCTGAATGCATATCTGAGCCTGGGGTGCACGTTGCCCTCTAATTTCATCAGCACGTTCCTTGAACTCATCTACAAGTTTTCTTATGATGAGTGTAAAGTTGCTTTCATGGGAGAAACAGGAAATTTAAACAGGTGAATTCTGTAGTATAAGTAAGAATGGTGTCAGCAAGAAGCAAGCATCAAGAAGCACTGTCACTCGATGTGCATAGACTATTAAACACAAGAATTATTAGGGATGAAGAAAAATTATGGCATTGGAACGAAATGTCTTTTAATCTATATATAAACTCTTTGATTATGCACTCTACTACCACTATCTTCACCAGAAATATTCATAATCATTATCACATCTATGCCACATCATCCGGGCCAATATTCAAGCCTTCATAAGCTACTTTTTTTACTGCTAATTCTCTGTGGGAAAGAGGTGTCCGTATGAAGACCATATAATATAATTATTACCCGTTTTTTGATAAATGATAAGGGAAAAACTTCGCACTAAAAATGCATTGAGGTTGAGCAAGTTCTATGTTTGAAGCTGTTGATTCTTTTTCCCTTTGCAATTTTTGACCCACCTGGTTAGCTAAGTAGACAGAAAAGATGCAGGAGAAAGGTGGGGGGACAAATTAGGCTTGTGCCCCAGGGGACGTTTTCACGGTCACTGGAGGAACAGCTTGTGGCCTCGGGGCATCTTCCTTAAGGGTCATGGCCATGTCTAAAACACCTTGTCTCCACAGGCTGCATAGAGAAGTATAATATAGCTAATTATAATTATAATATAATATAGCTAATTGTCTTTCTTAAAAGAACCCATTTAAGATTTATTCGTGGATATGCACCACAAAATCGCCACGTGACTGGCCACTGAAGACACATTACATGTATTCGCAGGCTTATTCCTTGGAAAACCGCTTTTATGTAGCACACATTGAGTAACAGTAAAGTGTATCGGGAGGCTTTCATATTGCTCTACAACTTTTCATTGACACATTTTATTTATTGATTTATTATGTTTATTAAGTAATTAAGAATTAATATGTAATTAGGCAGAATGCAGAAAATGCAAAATCCGAGTATCTCCAAGCGATGGCAAAGAACATTACCTTCGTTCTGTCTAGTTACATCGCATTTACATACTTCTAAATCTTGGTGCACGATAGGTAGGGCCCCCTGTAGATCAAAAAACCATATTGCAATTTTCATTATCATCTCTTGCGTGTTATTGGTGGCATTGGCTGCTTCAAGTGATTCTTTCAGTAAGGTACAAGCAGCTTTGAAGCAAAATTGTTCTGCATCAAGGGCCTGTAATCTAGAAAATCAAGCAGAATAAGCAAAAGGTCAAGTTTTGTTCACTATCTTGGTGTTTAAGAAGCTGCAGGAAAAGCAAACGTGACACAACACCTCATAAAAAATTCAAAATTTGAAAATCTCAAATGCGCAAGAAACCAGTTTCCGGAAATGCAGAAAAAGCCACCAGCTAACGTCGAGTACATCCGTGCTATGTACTCCAAGTGAAATTGTCACCGCAATCCTTGAGCACCATATGAACGTACCAATCAACAACTTTGAGCTGAATATTGCTGCGGAACATTATTTGCGATGATAAAGAGACGAGCAGTAAGAAGACGACGACGACGATTAGAGGCTAGCACGGGCTGTTCCCTCTTGGCCAAGTGCGGCGTGTTGCCTTGTAGATATACTTGTATATAGCTTTTCGTTGGCGTCTTCCTACGTGTCATATCTGGTGGAGGTGGGCGTTCCCTTTACCTCGTCACGGAGCTTCGCAGTGGACCGTACGTTGAGCCTTCCTTCATGGCCCCGGCGACGACAACTCGACTCCGCCAGCTCCGACACCTGCTGCCACTTCGACGGCCTACATCACTCTGCCCGCACACCTTGATTCTGGCGTATTCTCGGTCAAAGATGGGGAAGACGTCGAGGACTGGATCAGCCTGTACGAACAGGTCAGCCGCAATAACCGGTGGGACCCTACTATTATGCTCGCCAACGTAGTCTTTTACCTCGGTGGCACACCTCGAGTTTGATTTCGGACGCACGAAGATGAGCTCACCAGTGGGGATTCGCTTAACCAAAACCTCCGAGACTTGTTTGGCAACCCCTACGGTCACCAACTTGTCACGCAGAAGGCGTTATCCGGCCGTGGGCAGATATTAACAGAGCCCTACGTCACGTACATTCAGGACGTCTTCGCTTAGTGCCGCAATGTTGACACACACATGACTGAGTCAGATAAGGTTTCCCACATCCTCAAAGGCATTGCCGTTGACCGCCTTCAACTTACTCGTTTTCAACAACGTGGCGACGGTGGATGCAATTATATAAAAGCGGCGCCGCCTGGAACTCGCTAAAAGCCGACGTATCGACCAGCAGTTATCCCGTCCCCCCAACGACCCAGCGACATCTTCGTGTGCCGACGCTCCTCGTCCCAACAACACTAGCGATGTTACCATAATCGTACGACGTGAGATCGAGGCCGCCTATCCGGCTACCTTGGACTCCAGCCCCTCCAACAAACCTGCAGTGCCAGTTTCCCTCATCCAGGCAGTTGTCGGCCAGGAGTTCGCAAACATGGTTCTTCACACCATCTGCTCGGCCCATCGCCTTGATACCCAGCCGGCTTCTTCGATTCCACCCCGTCCCGCATCTTCTTACCCACCATGTTTCCGCAACCAGTCTGAATAATGCACTGCTGACAAGCCCTTTTATTTTCACTGCCGTCGAATCGGGCTCATTTCTCGGCACTGTCGCGGTCGCTGGAGTTCCTCGAACTGGTCTACTTATACTGCCTACTCTCGTCTGTACTCTGTCTGTACTGTACTCCCAGCACCTCATACAGTTTTATCTATTACGAAGAATTGCGTCTGCCTGCCAGTGGTCAATTTTGGCTTCACGACACAAGTGCGGCCACGCGGGATGTCTCTGGCCCAGCTTTGCTCATTCGAGGATCACTCAGTATCATCTATTGCAGTAGACGACAATTCAGCCGATCCTCCTCTACCATCGCAGTCGGCAACTTGTACCATCGCCGACTTAAAGAAAATGATTGCGCCCGACATGCCGTCCGATAATACTCGTGAGATCTACCGCGTTCTGTTTTCCTACCACGATAGTTTTTACTTTAACGAACGTCCTTTGGCCCAAACTAAAGCTGTTAAACATCGCATTAATACCGGGGATGCCCCTCCTAATCATCACCGCCCGTATGCAGTATCACAGGCTGAGCGTCACGTTATTCACGCCGAAGTTCGCAAAATGCTTGCCGAGAACATTATTCAACCGTCACTTAGTGCATGGGCGTCACCTGTTGTACTGGTAAAAAAGAAGGATGGATCATGGCGCTTTTGCGTGCATTAGCGGCACCTTAACACGGTTACCGTAAAGGACGTGCATCCCCTACCTCGGATTGGTAACGCCCTTGACTGCCTCCACGGTGCTCGTTATTTCTCCTCTATTAACCTGCGCTCCGGCTACTGGCAGATTACCGTGGATGATCTCTACCGCGAGAAGACTGCCTTTGTAATAACCGACAGCCTTTATCAATTCAAAGTGATGCCGTTCGGTCTATGTAACGCTCCTGCCAATTTTGAACGCATGATGGACTCCCTTCTTAACGGTTTCAAATGGTCCGCGTGCCTGTGGTACTTGGACGACGTTATAGTATTCTCCCTAACCTTCGCTACGCACCTCGAGCGCCTCTCAGCAGTCCTGGACGTTTTTCGTCGAGCCGGTCTGCAACTCAACGCATCGAAGTGACGATTTGGCCGTCGCCAGATTACCGTCCTTGGACATCCCGTTGACGCGAACGGAGCGCGACCGGACCCAGGCAAGATCCATGCTGCTATGCACTTCCCTGTTCCAAAGTGTGTGAAAGATGTGCGCAGCTTCATCGGCCTTTGTTCGTACTTCCGCCGTTTTGTGAAAAATTTCGCGGTCATAGCACGACCACTAACCGAGCTTTTGAAAACAGACACCCCTTTCCATTGAGGCGATAAGAGGCCTCTGAATTCTCGCTTCTAATCGACCTTCTCACGCCTCCCGTTCTGGCCCATTTCGATCGTTCTGCGCCTACCGAAGTCCGCACTGATGCCAGCGTTCACAGAATTGGCGTAGTACTGGCACAACGCCAGCTTGGCCACGACCATGTTATTGCTTACACCAGCAGGCTCCTCTCGCCCGCGGAGCGCAACTATTCCATTATTGAGCGTCAGTGTCTGGCCCTAGTTTGGGCGCTTGCGAAGTTCCGCCCATACCTATATGGCCGACCCTTTTCCGTTGTCACAGACAATCACGCACTTTGCTGGTTATGCTCACTGAAAGATCCTACAGGAAGAATTTGTCGCTGGGCCTTACCCCTCCAAGAATATTCGTACTCTGTCACCTACAAATCTGGCCAACTACACAAGGACGCTGACTGCCTGTCTCGGTACCCGGTAGACGAGCCTGACGACGCCGACAGTAGTACCGCCAACGGCATTTTCTCTGTCTCTGCCTTCGCTAACATTGCCGATGGGCAGTACCGAGAGCAGTCACTGCGAGTACTCATCGAGCGTCTGCGCTCTACACCTACCGACGCATTCGCTCGCCGATATGTCCTCCAGGGCGGCGTTCTGTACCGAACGAACTTCCTCCCTGACGGCTCTGATCTTCTTCTTGTTGTGCCAAAACATCTACGACAGACTGTGCACTTTGAGATACATGAGGCACCCACTGCAGGACATCTTGGGGTAACCCGCTCGTACGGCTGCGTCCGCCGCCGCTTCTATTGGCCTGGCCTCGCTCGCTCCGTCCGACGCTATGTTGCTGCTTGTGATCCCTGCCAGCGTCGGAAAACACCTCAGGTGCTACCTGCTGGTCATCTCCAGCCGATCACCGTCCCTATGGAACCGTTCTTTTGTGTTGGATTGGACTTCCTCGGTCCCTTTCCCACGTCAATCTCTGGGAACAAATAGGTAGCCATCGCAACTGATTTCGCCACCAGTTACGCTTTCACGCGGGCTCTCCCTACCAGTTGCGCCACTGACGTCGCGGACTTTCTCTTGCGTGACATTATCTTACTTCATGGCGCCCCGCAACAGCTGCTTACTGACCGTGGTCGCAACTACCTCTCGAAAGTTATCACCGACATTGTGCGTTCCTCCTCCATTCAACACAAGCTGACTACCTCATGCCATCATCAAAGTAATGGCCTGACAGAGCGGTTAAACCGTACTCTTACCGACATGCTGTCCAAGCGCGTATCCAAGGAACACCACAATTGGGACTTTGCCCGTCCTCACGTCACGTTTGCGTTTAATTCTTCGAGTCACGACACCACCGGATTTTCTCCATTTTACTTATTGTACGGTTGCGAAGCGACCTTGCCCCTAGACACGGCACTTCCTCCTGCTGCGATCTCAACAAGCGAGTATGCGCGCGACGCCATCGCCTTCACCGACCATGCACGCCAGCTTGCCCGCACTCGATTGATGGCCTCGCAAACCACTCAGCAGCGTCAGTACAACGCCCGCCACCGTGACGTGCAGTTTTCGCATGGTGCGCTCGTGCTCCTGTGGTCGCGCTCTCGTCACGTCAGAATTTCGGAGAAGCTCCTTTCGCGATACACAGGGTCGTACCACGTGCTGCGCCAGGTGACGCCTGTGACGTACGAAATTTCTCCTCTGCGTTCAACCTCGTCCTCTACTCTGGCATCTAGTGATGTTGTGTACGTCAGTAGGCTCAAGGCCTACTATACTGCTTCTGAGTCCGTTGTTTAGACGCTCCGGGACGGCGCTTTTGCCGCCGGAGGTAGTGCTACGGAACATTATTTGCTATTACAAAGAGGCGAGCAGGGTGAAGACGACGACGACGATTAGAGGCTAGCGTGGGCTGTTGCCTCTTGGCCAAGCGTGGCGTATTGCCTTGTAAATATACCTGTATGTAGCCTTTCGTTGGCGTGTTCCTACTTAACAATATTACCGCCACTAAATGAACTGGCATTTGAAGATTCTAGATCTGAAACCCTCAACGATTTGTTCTGGCTTTGAATCTGTCGAGCTCAGTCTGCATTCTCAAAAGCTGCCTCTCAGCCATAATTTCTCTAAACACAACATCAGCTTAAGTCTCAAGATAGGGTTGACCTGTAGATAAAGTGGATAATGCATGGCAAACATCATGAACACTCTTACATGTTAACCAGAGGGTTCACTCATGCAGCCATGAAATTATGTGATGCAGACACATAATATATCGAAGCTGGTTTTTCGAAGTGTTTCATGCTTCCAAGGCTTCTTCTCCAGATGTGAAAGCTGTCTCCACTAGCTAAATACGCGATGAGAATAAAAAAAAGAATTTCAACATGCTTACAATACGTTGGAAATTTGCAAGTAACCAGCCGTCTTTTAGGGCTCCTAGGTTGCCTGGTGCAAATATGCTGTGCCACAGTACTTGAGTTACACAGTACCAGCCACTTTAACATGCAATGTGCTCACCGCCCCTTCCCTCTGTTTTTCTGCCTTGAAAACAGCTTACCATGTGTTCAGTTGGCGTCGAGAAAGGGGACAGAAAACAATGTGCACCACTGATTTCTAATATGTTTTGCTGGATGCAGCATGCTGCACCTGATGCACGTGGAGCCAGTGGAAATAAGGTGTCGTGCAGTCGTTTGTCCTGGAAGCAGGGCGTATAGTAGACTAACTATTCTGTGCGATCAGATAATATTGCTGCCGTAAAGAGGTTTTTCACATTTTAGGACGTGTCTCAACATGTCTGGTAAGCGTTTTTATGACAACGTGAACCCGTATACAATAGTTTTCTCTTACATCAAGTTTTTCTCATTTAGCAGTGTTTACATTGCACGCCACTTATGTTAGCGACACTGTGGACACTGCAATGAAAAAATTTTGGACACTTCAAAACGTTGCTCTGCGCTGCTTGGGTAGCTTATGGCACATCAGGCAGGCATGTTAGGAGAAGAAATGCCACACACCCGTGCAGATGAAGTGCTGCTGCTAAGTTATGAAGCACCAACTTTGGGGACAAGGTTGGCTTCAGTCGAGGACGCTCGATGTGCTGTCCATCCCCTGTAGTAGAGATAAGTGGTGTGGACACTTATATACTGGCTTTCCTTTCCGGACTGAACCTTGGCAACAGCTTCTACCTTACTTTTTCGAACCTGCAACATGTGCAGAGAAAGTCACGTCACTGTGCGCTGATTGTACGGCTTTATTTTCCCGCACATTCTATGAAATCATTAAAATAGTAGAGTTCGCACATCTTTACTACTGTATATAGACAGTCTAGTTTTTAGACATGCGAAACGTTGCCATCCCTCTGACAGAATGCAACAAATGGAGCATACACTGGAAAGCTACACTAAAACTTAAATTTATGTGACACTATATCAGACTACAGTATGCGTACTGTATGCTCTAGCCCTGTGTCAAGTAAAAGTTTATTGTTAATCGTTTATGATGAATTTCTACTTACTCTGAGACATCAAACTGTACAATCAATGTTCCAGGTTTACGCATTGTTGGCTTTTGATTGCCTATGTGATCCGTTTCCTACTTACACATGCAGTAATCCCACTGCAACAAGGAAAAAGAGTTAGAAAAAGAAATGCCGTGAAAATCGTCTGCATTTGCTGAGGGCAGGATCAATGGCCAATAACATGTGGTTGAAGCTACATAAATATTCAGTTTTTGCACAGCGTAATTGTTCAGCAAGTACCAAAGAGGCACGCTGTGCGCCTCTGCATGACGAATCAAATCTGACTACTTGATACTGCACTAAGGCTGCTGCTTGGTACTGTGCGGCAGTTCGGCTTTGGTTTTGCGATATACAGGATTGTTTAGGTACCAGTAGTTTACTTTGCGATAACATGGAACTTGGATCACTGGATTCATTGGAACTTGGATTCATTTACACATAAATTATGCAAATATAACCCAAGGATAGGAATATGGGTCACTTAGAAAAAGAACATACACATTATGGTGATAATGTGATGTGATGCCACAGTGAAACAGAAAGCAACGCTTAAAGTGGACGGCACTTCCATGCCACCAAGGTTATTGGACAGACAGTACTTCAGAAGTGCCCGCAACACAGTCAAACAAGGCAAAGCCGCATTTCCTTGTCTTCAGCACAATCGTTGACGGGCTAGTTAGTGCGAATCCATAACTACTTTGTTTAGCGCAAAACAAGGGACACAAGAAAGACGACCAGCCCCCTCCCCAGCACAAGGCGCTACTCTCAACTGACATCGCTTTACTGAGTCACTCCTTTATAGACAGCACAATCTAGAACAACATGCGCAGTGAGCACCATGTGCAGGAACCACAGAAATCCGATCGCAAGAGCGCACTCATGTGACGGAATCCAAAAAACCTTATTGAACACTGCACGAGGTTAAAGAAGGCACACCAATGTACTGTGACCCCAATGACTGTATGAAGAAAACTTCCGATAACTGTCGGGCAGTGGTATCACAGCACTCTTTCAAAATCGTAGTATCACGAAACATGGCTTTGAACTTCCACATTTTGCACTGTTGAGCCAAATGGAAACTTGTGCCTGTTGGTATGGATCGCTCCGGTTCGCCATGTTTCGTGATAATACGATTTTGAAAAAGCCTTGATACCAACGCCTGAGAGTTATCGGAAGCTTTCTTCATACAGTCATGGAGGTCACAGTGCATTAATGTGCCTTCTTTAACCTTGTACAGGGCTCAATATGGTTTTTTTTATTATGTCGCATGAGTGCGGTCTTGTGATCGAATGTTGGTGGTTCCAGCACATGGTGCTCACAGCGCCTCTTATTCTAGGTTCTGCTGTCTATAAAGGAGTGACGCAATAAAGTGATGTCAGTTGAGAGTAGCGCCTTGCCCTGGGGGGGGGGGGGGTCGTCTTTCCTGTGTCCGTTGTTTTGCGCCAAACAAAGTAATTATGTATTCCTGGCGTGTGTTTGAAGACAGCTCCCCACGCAGTAGCGATTCCAGTATTGCTGCCCAGTGGTTTAGCTCACCGCAGTTTGAAGTGCCACAAAATATAAGGAGAGAAAACTACATTATAGTGTTGTTGCAAACAAGAATATAACGTGAAATGCATTCCGAGGCCAGAAACTATCGAAAAACAATCTTGCATTATATTCATGCAAGTTGGTAAGCTGCATGACATGCTTAACGTAATAAATTTTAGTGACGCACCACTGTGCATGGTTTTACAGACAAAGTGAATAGACATTTAGTGCAAATATCACACTATGATGGTACACAGTGGTGGCAATCCGTAATAATATAAAAGGGCGCCGTAATAATACAACAAAATTTGACATTACCTAATGATCGCCCTGTAAATTTTAGCGTGCAGGGGCAGCACTTGGTTAAAGAATGGTGATGTAATGCCTATGTGTACAAGTATTACCCATGCATTTCTGCCATTGTCCAAATGGCAGAAATGAATGGGTAATACTTGTATGCAATGATACTGCATCACTGTTGTATAACCAAGTGGTTAAACTATGTCTGCCTCATACCAGATTAGAACTAAAGCGTAAATTATATATAGTCACCCTAACAGTAGCGCCTCATTTACACTTCACAGTAAGTAGACGTCTGTTGATGGCCAGCCTCCCCCAATGCTAAACCGTGCTGCATGCTTTACAGAGAAATTATAGTGGCATCACTTAACTCTGCAACTATGCAGGACTGCAGCATTGTAGAAGACATCTTCAAATGTCCCATTTCCTGTATAACAGCCTGAATTGCTTGCTCATATTACCAAGTGCAAAGTAATATTACTTCTCCTTGTTTAGCATTTTTTCCTGCTAGACCACAATTCAATGACATCACTATATTAACATATTAACTCAAAGAACGTAATTTGGCTTATAGATTAACACTTTCGCATACTTCCACAGCTGCACTCTGTCATTTGAGTTGCAATAATGAAGGAGTGCTTGTGCACTAGCACTCCAATGTCACTAACAGTGAGCACCTACACAGCTAAGTAGATGGCCATGATTCAGGTAGCAAATAGCTAAGAGAAAAAAAGATCCACTCAATTTGAGAGCTACAATAATGTGATAACTTGAGAAAGATGGACCCATCGCAGGCAGCAGACCTTTTCTCAGCTCCAGCAGGACAGCAAATTGCCTTTCAGTAAAAGAAAATTATTAATTAGTAATGATAAATTACCTTGTTCCTGCTGAGTATCAATAGAATCTATCATGCATATCCACTGTCCGCTTTAGTAGTGCAACTGAATTATTCGTAAAATAGAGTCTATGTTGATGCGATTCACTTCACTTGTATGTCCACAGTTTTTCGCTCTGATACACCGTTTACTGCTTGCTTACTGACACGAATGCCTTGACTGCCCAGACATTATGCGAATCAACACGTCTTGCTACACCGCAAGAAGTTGCACCAAGGAAAGACAGCAGAGCAGCCAGAATGAAGAACTTATTTTTGGTCACTACAATTAAAACGTGCACCCAAGCAAGAAAGTAACGATCACACGTAGTGAGCCACTGCTATTGCCTCGAACGTTTATTTCCGTATTCTAACAGAAGTTCTTGTATCGGATACAGTATGCTCTCAAACCAATACAAGCGTCAATGCAAGTCCACAACTGAACGCAGTTTTATTCTGCACTTTTAACGCGAGTGAGGAAGACGTTAGACGTGCCACACGGAAATTGCGATCGAGCCGATCGTGCTACCACTGGAATCGATCTGAAAAGATAGGGTGATCATTTTCCCTATTCATGCGTCATTTTTGCCCTAAGACGTTGCATAATGGTCTCTTGAAGCAATATTTCTGTTCGCGATGCCAGATTACCACACATCATTTTAACACCTCCGTTATGCAAACCAAATAAGATTAAAATGGGCTTATCTCATGAGCAACTTACGAGGACGCGTAGACTGTTGAACACCCGTTGAGAGCAAGCAGGTTATCGTGCGTCCAAGCGCATACGTGCGCCCAACCACAGGACAACTTCTTCGATGCCGAGTGCAGAGTTTTGCACACGAAGTGAAAAACATTCAGCGCGAATATCGCCGCATGATGACGGCAAATGACGAGCGTACAAGCGCACACCACACAGCGACAAATTCGGAACTTCTTTAATTCGAACGTGCCGAGACCATTCAGCGTAACCATCCATCGTTTCTGTTCTTTGCTCCCGATGGGTCAATCTCTCTTCCTTTGGGTCTTGCTCCACACTTGAGTACAAATCAAGAGCTATTTACGCCAAAGTGACAAATTTTAGAACACGACACGAGAAATGCCGCCTGACTACACATGTGCAGGTTTGTCTACCACTCCTAACGGAAGCGCAGCGTGCGCTGCCCCCTGGTGTCGCCCTCTGTGAGCGCGGAGAACAGAACAGAACGGGTTTCGTTTTCGCATTTGTGCTCTAGTTACTGGAACTGGAGAATAATTGCTTGACAGATAATTGAATTCTAAAAGGGGAGAAAGCTTTCTCTCCCACAAGTTAGTGCGTTTTATACAAAGGGATATGGAATGCAAGAAGCAGAAAGGCAGGGAGGTCAACCAAACCGTTCGCTACTGGGGATAGCAAACCCCTGCGCTGCAATGAAGTGCGAAGCAGTGCACTGCGATGCGTCAATAAGCTCTAGTAAAGTTATAATTGGGGCTGGTTGGTGCATGTAATGAACGGGTAAATAAAGAATTGTGTCATAACATTTACCCATGGATAAAGCACATGGAACTAATGGTGTTGCATTCTGGGTCAAAAAGAAATAAAGCTTAAATCTTTACATCTCGGCACTGGGCATTCTTTCCGTCTTTTTTCTTCTTCTTTTTGACAGTACACACAGTATACTCCCACGGTAATAGGTCCTTCATCTTCAGTCACTTTCCGGTAGTTTGCACACGTGTCGGTGCATTTTCGCGTTCTTTATTCTGCCGTACAAGAACGAGCGCGTTTACCGGTCGCGTTTCAAGATGAAGCGCCAAGTTTTTGCGATTTCATCTTACCGCAGGAATTATCACAAGAACAGTGAAGATTATGCGTAATTCATTTGTCTCAATGAATGGGCAATTATTGACAGAGACAAGCTACCCTTATAAAAATGAACGTTAACATTCTTTAGAACTCCTACCAACTTTCTATTAACTTTATTGACAGTCTATTAACATTTACATTCTAGTAACATTTGTTCATACACAGTCAAAAGTCTTCCTTCTTACTTTTGTATAAAGAATATTTTCAATACACCGTTAACAGACTTTCTTCTTACTTTTGTATAAAGAATGTTTTAAATACACCGTTAAAAGACCTCCTTCTTACTTTTGTATAAAGAATATTTTCAATACACTGTTAACAGACTTTCTTCTTACTTTTGTATAAAGAATGTTTTAACTACACTGTTAATAGACTTCCTTCTTACTTTTGTATAAAGAATATATATTATACACTGTTAACAGACTTTCTTCTTACTTTTGTATAAAGAATGTTTTAAATACACTGTTAATAGAGTTCCTTCTTACTTTCGTATAAAGAATATATATAATACACCGTAAAAGACTTCCTTCTTACTTTTGCACATAGAATATTTTAAGGTCCCCATCAACATGTATTTTTCTAACTTTTATCTCTATAACCACTTCAGTACTGCGTCAGAAGGCTCGTTACTTTTGTGTAAAGAATGTTTTACTATACGTCATCGAACTATATTTTTTTTGTTTGAAAGACATGTATCCTCAGTACGTCCACAGCTCGTACTGTTTGCCAAAAAATATTTAGGATGGGAAGTAACTTGAGAGTTTTTGATAAATTTTTTCTAACACACATTAATGCCGATATATGACATACTCAGGAGTCAAGCTCTTTGTTTTAAATCGTAGTCCCAATCCAAGTCGGTAGCCAATTGTTGACGGAGTGCTCCTAAAATGTTTAAAGAAATATGTTCGTAAATTGTTAGAACTAATCTTTTAGAGGATCTACTGGACTACGTGAGCGTGCGGTGACGTCAGCACACTCCGAGAAAATTTGCTTGCGCTACACCACCTGACCGGTGTGATAGCGGACTACTGTGCAGGCCGCACACCAGTTGCAGAGCTTTATCCCGACCTTGGGGCTGGTTAATTAAAGGCCGATTTATGCTTGAGCCGTGACGCGTGCGGTCGTGCAGAAAACTGTGCATTTCGCCCGCTGGTTCACACATTTTGGCATACACTGGGCTCGCACATGCAGTGTAAACCGAAGTGTGTGTACAGTCTACGAAATGTGCAAATTTTCACCCGACCACATGCGTGCGGGCAGGCGGGTGGTGTGGTGTAAGGCTCGAGCGTAAATTTGCCCTTACCACGCACTGCTATTGCAATGCCACCAATTAGCTTTGCAACGAGATAATTAGGTCAGTGCAATCTGCGATATAAATAGTACGCCCTAAGCTGGAACGTGTAAGCATAGTAGCGTCATGACATTTGTTAAAAAGAAGAAAAAGAGCCGAAACTCAGGGTAACACGGCGCTGGAACGTTGCCGCTCAAATGTCCAAAAGGCTGCAAAATACAACTACTGCTGAGTGAGAGCGCGTATTGACCTGAGAGGCGCAGAGGTCGAATAGAAAGAAAAGCTGAACTCTGTGCAAGCAACACTTTTCTGTGAAAAAATAATTAAATTACCCTTACAGTATAAAAAATTTAGCTTTCTACGCGTTCCTATTCGCACGCTTTCGTCCCTGCCTCCTACCGACGGCTTCTGCACATTAAAGGAAATAGGACCTTGCATCAAAGTGAAGGCAAAGTAACTATGTCAACTGATGTGCTTTGTGGCGATGGTAGCTTGCTGTGTGTGAAAACAGATCGAAAAGACATAATTATGCACTCTTAACATTCAGTGATCTTGCTTCACAACACGGCGACAAAATTTTGAGCTCCGACAAGGGGTCATCATGACATCCGTAATAATGGCATTCCGTATACCAACAGCCAGGATATCAAAGGCCATGCTTTTGCCGTGCTTCGGGCGTCTGAAAACTGCTGACGTCATAGCCGCCACGCTTCGGACATGTATTTGACTATAAAAATAGTACTACAATGTGCTTCACCGCTGGGCGCCAGGGAGCAATATTTTGTCTTTGAAAGCAGCAAGTGCTAAAGGATGCTCTTGCGCAAAATAGAATATCCACATAATTTACCCAATATGATTTTATTTTTCTATGTATATTACATTTCGAGAAAAAAGTCGGTTTTCAGAGCAATAATTGTTTAGAAAGATAAAACTATACAGCCCCTAATGCCCAACAAAATTGAGCCGGCTGCCTTCTCAGTTTTTTTTTTTTCAACCTCGGCCATGAGGTGCATTCCTCCCTCTAAGTGCAGTTCCCAGAAAGGGGTGCGTACACAAAGGCCTGCCACAGCTTTCACCAAGAGGCGAGGAATGTCTAGGTGTGAGTCAACCATCGCAAGGTAGCGGGGGAGGGGGGGGGGGCATGTTTTAAAGAGGGGCTTTAGTTCCGCGGTGGTCAAGGCGAAGCAGGTGGACGGAAAGAATGTCACATGCCTCCCCGCGCATGCGCACAAATTTGACAGTTGGCCGAGTTGAGGCAAAGAGGGAGACCATCGCAATCGCCATCAGTTCCTTTGCGACGCCAGCATGGTACGGTCGCAGCGATGTAGGTGTTTCGTGGCGTATTGTAGCAGCAATCTAGCTGTTTTTGGTGCTATTTATGCTTATGCTGTGTTGTAGCTAATTCATCGATGCAAGCCAACCAGCAAGGTGTTTGCGAAGCCCACGGTGCTTTCTTCGTTCCGTGATGTGAGCGTTTCTGGAACTTCTCTGCCAGCTGCGATGCAGTGTCGTGTGAAGTGATTTAATATTGGCACTGTCCGTGTTTTAAACTGCACAAATAGCGAACAGCTGTTCCTCAAGACTGCTATGCGCCGAAGTTTTCTCTATCTCCAAATTATATTAAAAGGTATGTTCTTTTCCATCATTTTTCATAAACATATTATTTTGATGTTATTTTATTTCAGTTTCTAATGCCGCATTTTGGCAGGTTATTATAGCGCGAACTGTAACAACGTCAAATGTTTTAACAACGATTTTCTTACCTTTTTCAGCTGCCCCGCGTCATGAGGTTCGCTTGAAGTTGCTATAAACACGAAGCGTACAAATACTTCGTTTTCACAGCGTTCGCAATGACCTAAGGTCTGGTAAATATTGTCTGATCATGAGCTCATTCTTCGCTCTTTCCTACTCTGGCTGCACAGGATGAGAAACAGTAAAATATTGAGCGTATAGCTTCACGGTTCACAATTACACATTTTTCAGCGAACCGGTTCACAATGACATAGGTTGCACTGGATAGACAAGTGCGAATGTGAAAGAAAATCATTCGCACCTGTTTAACCACTGCAACCTATGTCATTGTGAACCGGTATTCTTTGACGCTGATATTTTGTTTTCGAGTAAAAATAAACGAACACGTCAAATTACAGAAGCGTTCCGTATAATAAGGCGTGCTTAAAAATGCATCAGTCAGCCATTGCTTGCTATCACTGACAAAGCATTTGTATTCTTGTATACTGCTCGAAGCTCTGTAATCTGCTTATATAAAAATGGATGACACGCTTTGCACATGCTCGGTGCAGCTAGCTGGCGCTGTTACTTTGATTCCTTCCAAACCCGCCGTGGTTGCTCAGTGGCTATGGTGTTGGGCTGCTGAGCACGAGGTCGCGGGATCGAATCCCGGCCACGGCGGCCGCATTTCGATGGGGGCGAAATGCGAAAACACCCGTGTGCTTAGATTTAGGTGCACGTTAAAGAACCCCAGGTGGTCAAAATTTCCGGAGTCCTCCACTACGGCGTGCCTCATAATCAGAAAGTGGTTTTGGCACGTAAAACCCCAAATATTAAATCATTCCTTCCAAAAATAACCAGCTTTGAGTAAGCGCTCGCGTGACCACCTTCTCTGCGTCCGTGTCTATTGTGCGTGCTACAAATTTCACCATGAATAAACCATGTAATTAACTTTTTTAGTGAGTAACTCATTTATGCAGTTAATTGGTAGAGAAACCCATTTAGTACACTTTCCTAATTTTAATAACACGTAGTAAATACAACGCAGCAAAGGATATGCATTGAATAATGTGCCCCATCCTTGCCATCTCCTCTGCAAGTAAACAGGGATGACGGTTACAATTTTATCATTCATGTGGACCTTAAAGAGCTGTTCTATGTATGTGATATGCTAACCTGAACATGATGTTAACACTGACCATCTTGTTTCTGTGCAGGGTTGGTTCCTTCTGCAAGCATTCTGAGACATCAGCTTGCATAATCGATGCTTGCTAGAGATTAGGCGACAGCTGCCATGCCGTAATCAACTAAGTCATTATTCATTTATTTTTTCTTTTAATTTCTCTACTACTTCTCTCACAATTCTGTGTAAATATTTTTGTGTGAATAAACTTCTTTCAGTGCAAACTTGCATTTGTTTTCCATTTACGTGCACCTTCTAGGGTGCATACTGCCTTTTACCAACATGTTCACACATACTGACAAATGTTTACACTATGCTACTAGGTCGTATGTGGGACAAATGTTACTAGGGGAATAGTAAGACGTCAATAGCAAGTACATAAGCACATGTAAGTAAAATATTGCCAGAGTGTTACTAAAGAGCCTAAAGACTTGTGTTGGTTGACGGTTAGTACAATGTTTACAGACCATCTATGAACATGCTTCAGTTGAAGTACGGTAGCCAATTCTTGATAAGATCCAATTCTTGATAGGATGTTACTAGGGTGTATAAAGGCAAATGTTAATAGGTGATTGGTAGGAAGTTGGCAGAACGTTTACAAACATTGTTCAATTGGAAGAATGTTAATATGGCGTATAAAGAAAGCTTGTTGATAGGGAATTGGTAGGAAGTCAACAGAAAATATATGAACATTTTTCTTTTGAAAGATTGTTAATACGGTGTATAAAGAAAGCTTGTTAATAGGAGGTTGGTAGGAAGTTAACAGAAAATATATGAACATTTCTCTTTTGAAAGAATGTTACTAGGGTGTATAAAGACAAATGTTCATAGGAAATTGGTAGGAAGTTTAAAGACATCCTATGAACATGTTTCTATTGAAAGTTGGTGGCCAATTGTTTCTAGGGTGTTACTACAGCGTTGTTAGGATGTATAAAGACAGCTGGTAGGATTTCAATTGACTGTTGGTAGGTTCTAGTAACAAAAGTCTATAGACTGTCTAAAAAATGTTGCTAGAAATTTTTATAAAGGTATTTTGCAAATATTATGGAAATGAATTAATCGAACCATATTGCAGTTCAGCAAAGCCGTTTCACACTTGGGTTAATTGCTTCCCGCATTCGAAAATTTCATCCTACCGTTGTACTTCGATCTATAGGCCGCCAGTTTCCTTGGAGACCCTTTGTTGCTAAATGTAAACGCACTTAAGGTTATTACACCAATCCCTGCGTTTTGGTGCTGATTTATAGTGCGCACAATTTTTCGCGTAGACCACCAATGTCATTCCCAGTGCACCAGCACCTGAGTGCCGCAAGCTTGTTTACGTATGCGCGTATGCCCACGGCTCTTTGTTCTCCTAAACATATATGCTGTATTATTAACTGCAAAGCGCTTAATTTGAGAACATTGCAAGGACACGCATATATTTGCGCATATAATCAGCGTTACAAGGCCAGTATGTGCGGCAAACTGCGACCGGAATAGAAGATGCGTATACATATTTATACGACATGTTATCGGAGCTTTTGGTAGAAGGCTAGCTCTCACATTTTGTACGTATCATCATAATGCGTACAGTTTGCGTGTCCAATAAAATATTGTTTGCTGAAACTTTGTGAGTACGAGCGCTCATTCAGACAGCTTAAATTTTCTCACAATACTACGGATGTTCCCATAACAAAAATATGGAATTTTGTCCGTTTCATGGAAAACAGTGTATAGCCGCTATATGATTACAGTGAAATGTCCGTAAAGGTTAAAACGGAGAGCGCTTTCCGTATATTAACGTGAGCGTTTCACGTATTTTTGAAATGACATACTTTTTGTATTTTTACCTGCAATCCTCCGTATAATGACGGAAATTATTTGCAGTGCATATCACGTCATAAAGTGATAAATTGCTTGCCCGTGTAAGGGTATTTCATTCTTCAAAATATAGCGGCCCGCTATCAACAACCCAGTATCTCAGTGCAGCTAAAAGCGGAGCGTGCGATGTGACAGATAAGCCCAGGCTGCCATTAAATCTGAAAGAAAATAGAACTGCTTGCGTCCTGTCTCGAGCAGCCAATGAGCAGTAGTATAAACTAGGTTGAAGAGTTACAAATTAACCCTTAAATAAGCCGTCGCTGATTCCTGCACTGTGCTATGTGTATTGGTCTTATGAGCACCATTAAGGCTTAACAAGTACAATGCAAAATAAGCAAAAATAAACAGGAACATGCCATTAGCTTTTACGGAACAGTGTATTTTTAAAGAGAACTGATTTAATAACCAATGTTGGCAAGTCAAGAGAATGTTGGTCCAATAATTTTTACCTTGTTTGCAGGACAGTTCTAAGCATCGGCATACTCCATGTCACCATGACTATCGACGGTAATGTGCTTAGCATTGTATCAATGTAGCCACACAGCGTATCACCTCCGTCGAACGGAGTTATATATGAGGCGTGTTCTGCAGCGGGACTACCCGGTCGCCCTTCCATGATGATTATGTTTATTGGAAATCCGGTAAAGTGGGGCGCCGACAAACAATCACACAGCCTGCTTGATGCAATTAGGCTTCGCTACACTTATCGCTATCTAGCCTTTTGCCTATCTTACCTCGGTCTTACCTTGAGTGTTTGAAACTTGTCACGCTGTACTTTACCATCACCTAGACTTCAGAGGACTCCTGCTGTATCAGTCTTTCTTCCTAATTTTTTCCACAAGTGCTCTAATTTTCTCTTACTTCTCTCGACTGATCACGAGCTAATCATACTACTTTGTTTGAGTCTCAGCACTTCTGCAAATGGGACACTCCTTACGGGTCTCGCTGGCTGTATAGCTTGACATTCTAATACCATATGTCTAGTCGTTTGCGGGCGTTTCTTGCAGCACTATCATGCCTCATTTTGTGTCGCATACTTTCTCCGGCATGTTTGTGTGTTTAGGCAGCCAGTTTAGCCCTGAAACAGCAAGGTATTCTGTATTGCACAATCATACAGACCTTCCCTCCTGTTTACTTTCTTGCCATGTTTCTATACATGCATGGCCGTTCTTGCTTCCATCCTCTCAATCCATAAGGGCACCAGGCACCATCTAGTGGTGCGGCAACGAAGCCTGCTTATGGCCTCCGGAATGCATGACACGCCGTTGTGTGGGAACGTTGAGAAACGCGTCATGCCGCCCAAATCTGAGGGCATCTAAGCACTTTTTACCAGTTGTGAATGCAAAATCAGTAATGTCCAATATAACAGCGCTGAGCGGCCCTCCGAGGTTGGCGCTGGCAGAAATGTACTTTCGCGGTACGTGCTACCTGAGCCAGAAGGTAGCAGCAGCTTGCAATGCCAAGGCGTCGTGCTCCGGACACGTCGATGCCTCCTTCCATTGCACAACAATTGGCGAGCTATCCAAGGCAAGTGTTCTCGTTTCGCCTGCTCTTATCCGCGGAGCAGCGCTCATGCCAATATCCAGGGTGACATGGCATCAAGGGAATCCGTCTCCCGTCACGCAACACCTCGCGCGCTGTCCTGGCAGCCGGTGTTTCTCTTTTTTTCAGCCACTGTGCGCCGTCTTGTTGCACATCCTGAAGTGGCGTGGCAGATAATCGTAACTCCGTCAGAGCGCACTCTTGATGTGACGTGACAGCCAATGACAATTGGGGTGCCGTTTCGCTGAACCAGACCTCAGATGACGGCTATTTCCCTGAATGTGTATTTGAAATTTTCGCGTAAAAACTTCGCCAGTGCGACAGGCCGTTGTTCGACTATACAAACACTGTCTGGGACTTCCACAGGAATGCTGGCATAAGGAATGTCGCAATTTTACAAAGGCAAGCAGTTGAAATGATCTATAACGTCTATGACTGGCACATTTCAGCTTTCACCATCTGAGATCGCGATCTTGGCTTCAAGCACGCCCCAAACTACACGTTTTAGCAAACACACTAAATATGATTTGACACTGTAGAAACTTGGGCTAGTTGGTGGAACATTCGTTTTAAACAGCGCAATGGGACAAGGATGAGACGAGTGCACATACGCAGCGTTGATGTGCTCTCATCTGTCAGCGCTGTGTGTGTGCACTCGTCTCGTCCTTGCCCTTTTGCGCTGTTGAAAAAGAATTATTTGGCACCTACATGAACTTTAATGATTCGTGATACGCAAGAGGTAATCCCAACAAGAAAGCTTAATGACACCTAATAGAACTATCCCATATAGTTTTTTTTGTATTTCTGCCCAAAACAATTCGCGAATACAGCACTTTTCTGCAAAACGTTGTCATCTTGCCATCATGCCATGTACAATGTTTTATTATATTGTTGCGTGTGGAAAGACACAGACAGAAGAGGCTATTTACAGGGGTTGTACACTGGAGCCAGGCAGCCAGCCCGACACTCGCTCGCACCAAGCGCACCGACCAACTTCATCGTCGTTCTCGTGGCGACTCGTTTCTTGAGCACCACTTGATGATATCGTAATACTACCCACCCCCGGCGGAAAAAGCCCCGTCACAGTGCTGTTAAATATCCAAGGCCCATGGAGAGTTGTAGGGCTTGAGTCGGGAGACGTGGACAATGTCACTGGTTGTCACAGCGGAGGACGTAGTGGGCGTGGCTAGAATGATTTCATAGGTGCCATCGGTCACTTTGCGCAGCACGCAATATGGACCTGTGTAAAAAAAAGGAGTTTTTCACATAGGCCAACTTTACGCGAAGGTGACCAAAGCAACACGAGGATGCCGGGCAGAAAATGGACATCACGGTGACGGAGGTCGTAGCGTTGCTTCTGCTTGTCTTGAGACACTTTTAGACGAGAGCGCGCAAGTTGGCGAGCGTGGTCAGCATGCGCGATTGCATCACGGGCATAATCGCTAGTTGAAACTGTGGCGGACGGAAGCACAGTGCCCAGTGGTAGCGTCGGTTCGCGGCCATACAAGAGGTAAAACGGGGAAAAGCCAGCAGTTTCGAGACGGGAACAGTTGTATGCAAAGGTAATGTAAGCTAGAGCCAGGTCCCAGTCACGGTGGTCGTCGGAGACGTATTTGGATAGCATGTCTGTAAGGGTGCGGTTCAAGCCCTCAGTGAGGCCGTTCGTTTGGGGATGGTAGGGGGTGCAAAATTTATGCCGTATTGAGCAGGCACACATGATGTCGTCGATGACTTTGGCCAAAAACGTACGGCCATGGTCTGTTAGCAATTGACGCGGAGCACCATGCATCAAAATAATGTCATGTAGGAGGAAGTCCGCAACGTCAGTTGCGCAACTGGTCGGAAGAGTGCGGGTTATGGCGTAGCGGGTTGCGTAGTCAGCCGCGACTGCAACCCACTTTTTTCCTGATGTAGATTCCGGAAATGGGCCGAGAAGGTCTAAGCCAACACGATGGAAGGGCTCGGCAGCGATGTCGAGCGGCTGCAGGTAACCAGCGGGGAGCTAGGAAGGCTTCTTGCGTCGTTGGCAAACTTCACAAGCGGCGACGTAACGTCATACGGAGCGGGCAAGACCCGGCCAGAAAAAACGGCGACGTACATGGTCATAGGTTCGAGATACGCCGAGATGTCCTGCCGTTGGTGCGTCGTGGATCTCTTCTACAACGGTGGAGCGGAGGGGTTTAGGTATTACAAGTAGGAACTCAGAGCTGTCCGGATGAAGGTTACGACGGTACAGAGTACCATCGCGGAGGACGAAGAGGCGTAGAGTAGCATCGGCCGGAGAGTGCTCAAAATGGTCGATGAGTGTTCTGATGTCAGCGTCACGGCGTTGCTCGTCGGCGCAATGAAACAGCGGTGATACAGTGAATACGCAAGAAGCACTGGCAATATTAGAGGAGTCAGAGTCGTCAACAGGGTAACGCGACAAGCTGTCAGCGTCTTGGTGCAGGCGGCCACTCTTGTACTCCACGGAATATGAAAAGTCTTGTAGCCTCAAAGCGCATCGACCAAGCCGGCCTGTATGATCTTTTAGCGAAGAGAGCCAGCAGAGAGCATGATTGTCAGTGACTACGGAAAAAGGGCGCCCGTAAAGGTAAGGACGGAACTTCGCAACCGCGCAGACAACAGCAAGGCATTATCGTTCCGTAATGGAATAGTTGCGCTCTGATGGTGTTAGGAGGCGGCTTGCATATTAGGAGGAGGCTTGCATACGCTGACGCTGGGCTAAGACGGCACCCACGCCATTACCGCTGGCATCTGTACGCAATTCTGTAGGGGCATCAGGGTCGAAATGGGCGAGAATGGGTGGCGAGGTTAGAAGAGTGACGAGACGAGAGAAGGCGCCGGCCTCTCCAGTGCCCCACGAGAATTGTACGCCTTTCTTCAAAAGATTAGTTAGGAGTCTGGCAATTGTCGCAAAATCTGGAACAAAACGCCGAAAGTACGAGCATAGCCCTACAAAAGTTCGAACGTCTGCGGTTGTCTTCGCAACCGGAAACTGTCTTACAGCGCGAGTTTTGTAGGGATCAGGCTGTACTCCGGAAGCGTCAAGGAGATGGTCCAGAAGAGCAATTTGCCGGTGGCCAAAACGACATTTGGACGAACTAAGTTGCAGCTTCGCCTTTTGAAATACGTCAAGTATAGTTGTGAGACGTTCAAGGTTAGTGTTGAACGTTGGCGAGAAGACGATGACGTCGTCCAGGTAGCAGAGGCATGTGGACCATTTGAAACCTTGGAGAAAGGAGTCCATCATACGCTCGAAGGTGGCAGGGGCGTTGCATAATGCTAACGGCATTACTTTAAATTGGTATAGGCCATCTGGTGTGATGAAAGCGGTTTTTTCTCTGTCCATATCGTCAACAGCAATCTGCGAGAATCCCGAACGAAGATCAATAGACGAGAAATTGTTGGAACCATGCAGGCAGTCAACGGCGTCGTCTATGCGTGGGAGCGGGTAGACGTCCTTCTTAGTAATGTTGTTCAGATGACGGTAGTCTACACAGAAGCGCCACGTGCCGTCCTTCTTCTTAACCAACACGACAGGTGACGCCCAGGGACTCGAAGAAGGCTCAATGATGTTTTATCGAGCATGTTGTTGACTTCGTTCGGAATTACTCGGCGTTCGACGCAGAAACTCGATATGGTCGTCGGTGAATAGGCGTAGCATCACCAGTAAGAATCCGATGCTTGACCGCGAGCGTCTGGCCTAAAGGGCGATCGTCGATGTCAAAAATATCTCGGTAGGACGATAATACTTGGCAAAGCTGTTCAGCCTGCGCCGAGGACAGGTCCGTCGCAACCATTTTCTTTATATTGGGATTGGCACCCGAAGCTGGCGTGAGGGGCCTGCTAAGCTCGCGAGAACCATCGGTCGATAACGCTGCCACGTATTTGTCGCCGAGACAATCAACGGTGGCAAGGCAAATACCTTGCGGTGGAATTTGCTTTGCCAATCCAATGTTACAGACAGGCATGCGAGTGCGGTTCCCAGTAATATTAAGTATACTGTGAGGCACGGTGACGTCCTACTGTATTGGAATGTTTGGCAGAGGAGTGACGAGGTACTCGCCATCAGGAACTGGTGGGAAAGACAACAGTTCAATGTGGGCTATTCACTTTGGCTGCAGGCGAAAAAAAGCCGGTTGGACGTAAGCGGCAGTGGGGTGCGTGAGAACGTTCTGCGAGCATCGGCAATTCAAGGCGAAGGGTACTGGAAGAGCAGTCAATAAGAGCAGAATGTGCGGAGAGAAAATCGAGGTCGAGAATGAGGCCGTAGGGGCAATGAGCAATTACGGTGAAGAGGACAGGAGTGTGGCGGCCGACGATGCTGACGCGTGCCGTACACATGCCGATGATAGGCACAGTACCGCCATCCGCAACGCGGACGACGCGAGCCGACGCTGGGGTGAGGAGCTTGTTCAGTCATCGTCGGAAGGCAGCACTCATAATTCAAAGATGTGCTCCTGTATGGATGAGTGCCGTGACAGGATAGCCGTCAAATTCAACGTCAAGAAGGTTTCGGTTCGTGGGTAACGTCAGCAGAGGATTTGAGGGTAGGGTCGACAACGCAGCTTCTCCTCCAGAAGCTGCAGTGCCTAGTTTTCCGGCTGGATACGGGAGGCGATAGGCGGTGAAGAGAAGCGACGGGGTTGGGGCGAACGACACTGATGGCGTCGAGGTGAGGGCGTGCGGCTGTACCGAAGGTTCGGAACAGGAGCATCAGCGGCAGTATATTCGTGGCCGGTGGTATAGGGAATGGAAGTTCCAAAGGTGGGGGAATAAGCGGCGGTGTATGTCCGAGGAGGGGGTGGCCATCGGTTTCCGCAGTGACGAGCGACGTGGCCGATGCGACAGCAGTGGAAGCAGATCGGCCGGCCATCAGGGGCACGCCAATCGGACGGGTTGTGGCGAGATGTGGTGGAAAAGGACTGCCGAGGACTAGGAGGGCCGTTAGAGAACTGGGGAACGCTGGGTTGAGACGTGCAACACACGGAGTTCAGACCCATGTTCTCAAATTCCTGTCGCACGACGGCCTGGATCATTGCAATGGTGGTTGCTGGCGGATCGGGAGGTGTCGTGGAGAAAGTTGGCGAACAGCTGGCCTCGAGTTCGCGGCGAACAATACGGGTGACGTCGTCGCAGGTGGTGGTCTGACGTGGTTGACCCTCACTTGTCGACGTAGCAGCAGTGTTGGGTAGCCGCGTGATGTGGTGTGTGATACGGTTTCTCTTAGCTTGTTCAAGGCGACGACATTCTTTGATGACGGGTCTATAGTCGAGACGTTGCCGAAAACAAGCAAATTGAAAGCGTCGTCGGCGATGCCTTTTGAATGTGTGACACTTTATCGGCTTCGGACGTCAGCTTTGCGGCAAAGAGCTAAGACGTCGAGGATGTAGGAAACGCACTGCTCCGTAGATGACTGAACACGAGACGCAAGAGCCTTTCTCGCGGCAGCCTTGTGCCTAATGGGGTCGCCGAACAGTTCCCGTAGCTTCTCTTTGAAATTGTCCCAACTGGTTATCTCGTCGTCATGCGTTTGGTGCCACATGCGTGGGGTGCCGCCGAGATAAAAGATGATATTGGCGAGCATAATGGTAGAGTTCCACCTGTTCTTAGCACTGGCGTGTTCATAGAGTTTGATCCAGTCATCAACATCCTTGCCCTGCAGGCCAGAGAGCACACCTGGGTCGCGATGAGGGGCGACCGTGACGATTGGAGCAGTAGGACAAGCCGAAGCCGATGCAGAGGAGGGCGCGTCACCGGGAGGCATGGTGACAAGCTCGGTGTGCTGACCACTTCTGAGTTCCGTGGTGAGGACGGGGATCGCTGACCTCCACCAGAATGTTGCGTGTGGAAAGAAACAGACAGAAGAGGCTATTTACAGGGGTTGTACACTGGAGCCAGGCAGCCAGCCCGACACTCGCTCGCACCAAGCGCAGCGACCAACTTCATCGCCGTTCTCGCGGCGGGTCGTTTCTTGAGAACCACTCGATGATATCGTAATAATATGTATGTGGATGACATCCAAACACGTTTTTAATCATGTGGTATTCCTATCAGTGAGCCATACGTAGAGTTTGTGCTCAACAAATTATCAAAGTTGGCTCAAGATAATGGCTTTAAACTAAAGCAGCAAGAAAATCACATGTGTTCTCATCTCGAACAAGAGAGGAGTACTACCTGACCCCACTACTTATCTTAATGAGCTAGGAACATATATTTCTGGGCCTGGTTTTACATTCTAAATTAACATTTATCCCGCACTTGAAATATTTGAAAGCGAATTGTCTGAAGAGGATGAATCTACTAAAGCACTTGTCCTACAAATTATCGGGAAGCTACATAAGGTACTTCTTCAGCTTGTATGAAAGTCTGATGAAGTCATGCCTTGACTACGGAGCCATAGTATTTCCCTCTGCTACGCCTAGTCCCATGAAGATGCAAGATTCGATTCACCACTTGGGTATCCATCTTGCTACAGGTGTTTTATGCGAAGCATATTACTAGAGCTCAGCCCAGCTCCTCAGGCGCAGCGGTGTCGCCTTCAATGACCTTTGACCCCATGCCATACCACGTGATACCGTGACGTCACGACAGAGGAGAAACGGGGCTCCAACTCGCGCCGTCGCTCGCGGCGTCGCGGCGGTATATAAGCAGCTGCGCTTGTTTCTAGGTGGCTTTGGCTCAACTCTTGCAAGATGGGCTGGGTGGGAATCGAACCAGGGTCTCCGGAGTGTGAGACAGAGACGCTATCACTGAGCCACGAGTACGATGCTTCAAAGCGGTACAAAAGCGCCTCTAGTGAATGCGGTGTTGCCTTAGAAACGAGCTGTTACTAAGGCTCAGGCGTGCGTCGCTTGCTCAGGCGCACATTTCGTTGCAGCGCCGAACGCTGCGTTGCTCGACGCTCACCGCATCCAATGCGCGGCGCGTAGTCGCTGAGCCGTAGCCCATTGTCTTACACCCCTTGGCGGGTCGACGGGAACGCTGTCGCGTTCCACTCTTGAAGGCGAAGCAGAGTAACGCATGAGTTGTTTCTTCGTCTAGCCGAACCAAATATAGCCAAGCAACAGCAGTTCACCAGGCTAAACAGTGGTTCAACAACTAAAATAAAGGATAGTAGGCTTCGCATCCTGGGCTTAACCTTAGCTAAGCCACAGCCATTTTTTACTTCCACAATGAATATATTTAACTTTCCTCTACGCACAGAAATATCATTCAGACATTAAGCATTCATGTCATTTTTATATTCCCGACATGTCCACTGTGAGGCTGTTCCGTCACCGCTCAGCGATCCGACCTCCTCTGTCCCTCCGGTTTGAAGCACTTTCATAAAAAACAGGGGTTGCTCTTTTAGTGAAAGTCCTAATGGCTCCTATTCGCCTAACTCCACCGTGTGAAGGGCTGGGCATCGAATGTGACATGTGTTCTTCAGAAACATTTATACGGGGAATAAAGTATATGTATTTACAATATTTACAGTTACGAAGTTGTAGCTCAGTAGTCAGAATACCACCATCTACCGATCGTCCAGACACTGAAACCTCCTCTTCACCTCACAACGTGCTTTCGTCCACAGCGGCACAAATTAGTATGTGACATTAACCCCAGGTGGCAGAAGCATCGGCTCGATACTTCCTAGGGTGTCGAATCAGTGTGCGAATTATAGGGCTTTAGTCGCGAAACGTGCACGATATCAGTTCTTGGTGGAGTAGAAGACGTCGAAGTCACAGGTGATATCTAATATGTGAGGCTGGTGACTTGGCGGAGAACTCGGTATGGCCAGGAGTATCGCGGCAGCAGTTTTTCGCAAAGGCCGACGCGACGGGAGGGTAACCAAAGCACCACAAGTGACCCAGAGCTGAAGTGAACGTCCCCACGAGCACTGTCGTAACGGTGCTTCTGGCTAGTCTGAGACGCCAGACGATGGTCACGGGAAATGCGACGTGCTGTAGCCGCGCGAACAATGGCGTCGTGAGCATAAAACGTGGTAGTGGCGGTATCGGAAGGGAGCAGCGAGTCAAAAGACAGGAGTGGGTCACGGCCATATAGTAGATAGAACGGATAATAACCAGTAATATCGTGACGCGACAAATTGTTCCCAAACGTCACGAAGGGTAAGGTGCAGTCCCAATCGCGGTCATCATCGGACACGTACATGGAAAGCATGTCCGTGAGTGTACGGTTGAGACGCTCGGTGAGTCCGTTTGTCTGTGGGTGCTAGGCCGTCGTGACCTTGTGGGACGTGGAGCAAGAGCGAAGAAGGTCGTCGATAACCTTAGAAAGAAAACAGCGACCCCTATCAGTGAGTAGCTGACGTGGCGCATCCTTATGTAGGATTACCTCATGAAGGAGAAAATCAGCCACATCAGCTGCGCAGCTCGTAGGGGGGGCCCGCGTTGCGGCATAACGCGCTGTAGAGTAAGTTGGAACGGCCACCCACTTGTTGTCCGAGGATGAAGTTGGAAATGTGCCAAGGAGGTGCAGGCCGACCAGGTAAAATGGCTCACTGGGGATATCTATAGACTGAAGGTGCCCAGCGGGAGACAATGGAGGCTTCTTGCAGCGTCGGATAAGTTCGCAGGTAGCGACGTAACTTCGAACAGAGCGATATAGCTCACTCCAGGAAAATCGCTTGCGCACACGGTCGTACGTACGGGAGACACCAAAATGACAAGCGGTGGGCTCATCGTGCAACGGTAAGAGAATTGTCGAGCGAAGGTGTTGGGGAACGACGAGAAGCAGTTCAGCACCATGTGGACTCATACTGCATCGGTATAAAATCCCGTCCTAGAGAATAAACGTACGGAGAGAAACGTCCTGTTGCCCCGAGGTATGGCGTTCGATGATGGATGGCGAATATGTGTCACGACGCTGCTCGTCGGCGATGCTTGAGAAGTTGGAGATCGACAAAACCCAGGTATCTGTATCGGTTTCGGTGCCATCAGGATATTGAACAGGATAGAGGGAAGGGCAGTTGTCGTCCTTATGTAGCCACCCACATTTGTAGGACACGGAAAAGGTGTACTCTTGCAGCTCTTGCAGGGGTAAAGCCCAGCGGCCAAGACGGCCTGTCGGATCCCTGAGTGAGGATAGCCAGCATAATGCATGACGGTCTGTCACGACGGTGAAATGTCCACCAAACAGGTAAGGGCGGAACTTAGCAATGGACCAAACAAAGGCTAAGGATTGACGTTCTCTTATCGAGTAGTTGCGCTCTTGTGCTGAAAGAAGACGGCTAGCATACGCGATCACGCGATTGGTGTCTCGGTGTCGTTGGGACAAGACAGCGCCAATGCCATGGCCGCTTGTATCAGTGGGAACTTCTGTGTTGGCATGCGGATCAAAATGACACAACACGGATGGATTCACGAGGCCACTGATAAGCGTTGAAAATGCTGCAGCCTGGTCGGGTCCCTAACGAAAACTGGTGTCTTTTTTGACAAGGTCGGTGAGAGGACGAGCGATTTCGGCAAAGTTCTGGATAAATCGCCGAAAATAGGAACACAGCCCTAGGAAACTTCGGACATCGGTAGAAGAACGCGGAAATGGAAACTCAGCAACGACACGAGCTTTATCAGGATCAGGCTGGACGCCTATAGCGTCAACCAAGTGACCAAGTGCGCGCACTTGGCGGTGGCGTAAATGGCGTTTCGCAGATTTCAGTTGTAGGCCAGCTCGTCGAAAAACAGCAATAGCTGACAGTCGTTGGAGTTGGCTCTCAAACGTCGGTGAAAAAACAATGACTTCGCCAATGTAGCCGAGGCACGTGGTCCATTTGAATCCGCGCGGAAGAGAGTCAATCATGTGAAGGTAGCTGGGGCATTACACAGTTCGAAAGGAATCCCTTTAAATTGGTAGAGACTATCTGTGGTGACTAAGGCGGTCTTTTCGCGATCTCGGTCATCCACTGCGATTTTCCAGTAGCCAGAGCGCAAATCAATCGACGAAAAATACCTGGCACCGTGTAAGCAGTCCAGCGCGTCATCAATATGCGGAAGCGGATACACGTCCTTATTTGGTAATCTTATTAGGTGACGGTAAATTATACAAAATCTCCAGGTGTTGTGCTTCTTTTTAACCAGAACGATACGTGACGCCCACGGACTGCAGGAAGGCTCGATAGCATCTTTGGAAAGCATTTTTTTCACCTCCGTTTGGATCACCTGGCGTTCAGCCGCAGACACATGTTGGGGCCGCCGGTGTATCGAAGGAGCGTCACCAGTGTGTATTGGATGCGTGACGACACGGGTTCGACCTGGCGGGCGATTGCCAAAATCAAAGATGTCTTCATAAGACATCAGAATGCGGCGAAGGGCGTCGGTGTAAGTAGGTCGTAAGTCAGCAGCTATCATTGGTGTGAACTGGTCGTTGCGTGAAGTAGGAGGGGCCGAAGCTGCAGCAGTGTCGAATAGTGATTCGGGCGTGAAAAGAGCTACGTCACAGCGTTCCAAAGCGGACAGCGCAGCGCGAGATACACCCGCAGGAAGCACTTGCAGACACGAACCAAAGTTCAGAAGAGGAAGCCATGCTGGGTTATTGATGAGAATTACAATTGAGCTTGGTAGCGCTATTTGACGGGCCAGTAGGACGTCGCAAAGTGGGGACATTATGTAAGGACCATCTCGAATTGGTGCAGAAGGCGACATGAAGACGTAAGCCACAGCATCAGGCTGCAGTCGAACAAATTTGGTAGAACCAAGTCGGGACTTGTGGTCGTCGGTCAAATCGGCAAAGTAATGGTGCCGTTCGAGGCAAAGGGTGCCGGTTGCACAGTCAATAAGTGCTGAATGGGCAATCAAAACTCGATTCCAAGAATCACTTCGTGGGGAGGGGATACTCGGCCAGTACACTGAACAGGACTAACACTGGACGGCCGGCAATGGCAACACGGGCGGTGCACATTCCAATCACGGCTATTGTACTGCCATTAGCTACTCGGACGGCAGGCGACTCGGCAGGTTTCAGGACATTACGAAGACCGCTACGAAGATCTGATGGCATAACCTACAGCTGAGCGCCGGTATCGATGGGGACTTGAAGGGGTACATCATCGAAAAAATTTCAACAAGGTTCGGTCGAGCAGTAGGGGTGAGCAGAGGTTTTGCAGTCCGAGATGTCAATACATCCGCACCTCTGGTGGCTGAATTGCTTAGTTTCCCGAGAAGCGGCCGGTGTAGGACGGGGACGAGGGACGACGAGGTGTGGGCGAACGGGTCTGACGGCAGTGCGGCGAGGGCGAGCGGCTAGTGGTGTTTCCACGAGGGGGAAGACCGGCGTGATATGGTTCAGAGAGGGCCGTAGAGGCCGAGGGTCTCGGTCGAAGCGGCGATCAGCATATGGTCGAGGCGAGGAGTACCCGCAGCTATTACGGCAATGGCGGGAGATGTGACCGGCCCGGGAGGAAGCGAAGCAAATTGGCCTGTCATCCGGCGTTCGCCACTCGGAAGGTTCCGATATTGATTCGGGAACAACTGTCGAGGTGCAGCAGAGGCAATAACAGAAGCGGTAGGGGTGGGACGTAGGTAGACGGCAGACAGGATGTCCATGTTTGCAATTTCTTGGCGGACAACAGCTTTAATAAGCGAGATGGTCATGTTGTCATGCGCATGGAGCAGTAAACACTTGAACCATAGCCTCAAGTTCGCGACAGATGACCTGCGTCAAGCTTGTTTTTGTAGGCGAATTTACGCCGGACGGTCGTTGCAGGAGGAAGTGGTAGCCATATTAAGAAGTCGGCCGAAGTTCGCCAATTCCAAATTTCGACATTTCTTAAGATGGACTCAACCGTTGAGCAGTTCCTGGAAAGCAGGAAGTTCAAACGCATAGTCCGCGATGCCCTTCAAGATGTGTCCAACCTTATCGGCCTCCAGCATGTCCGCGGCCCCTTTACAGCAGAGAGCAAGAACGTCTTGAATATATGCGTCGTACGATTCAGTTAATGTCTGGGCACGAGACGCTAGCTCCCGCTCATCCTCATTTGACGTCCTACAGGTCTTCCGAAAAGATCACGTAGCTTTTCGTTGCTGGAGTCCCAACTTCGAATGTCGGCTTCATGCGTCTCGAACCATAGCTTCGCGGTTTCTCCCATGTAAAATATCGCGTTGGCCAGCAAAAGTGTGGCATCCCACTTGTGCTTACCGACGCGTTCATACGATGTCAGCCAGACTTCGACGTCGACCTTGCCAGTGCCGATGAAGATTCCTGGGTGACGTAGCTGGGTCAGCACTACTTCTGCTGGTGTCAGAGCGGTGGAGGTAGCATCAGCAGTGGAGGGAGTTTCAGTAGCCGTAACAGCGGAAGCGATGAGACGTCCGCTGCGAATATTCAGGGTCGGCTTGTGGTGAGAGTGCCCCGCATGTCCACCAGCATGTTACGCGGAATAAAATATATGTATTTACGATATATATATACTTGGGAGGCTGTAGCTCTGTAGTCAGGGTACCACCATCTACCGATCGTCGAGCCAGTTCAACTTTCTCTTCACCTCACAATGTTCTTTCATCCACTGCGGCAGAAACACGTACGTGACAATATGAACGCGTGCGCCGGAAGCACATATACACTACTATTTCGCGAATTCCTGGACAACTACTCCTGCACAGAATACTACAAAGACGCTTCCAAGTCCTCCATAGGTGTTTCTTACGCAGCTCTTGAACCTTCATTTTCAATATCCGGGGCATTACATCCATACACAAGTATATTGACACCTAAAGCCTGCGCTATAATCTTGGATATTCAAGACATAATGCTCACAAAATTCGCTAAGGCTATTGCTTTCACAAACACTCTCTAAATTTAGAGAGATCCCTAATTAGTCTGAAAACACAAGAGCTTCGTTTTAAGAGAACTGCTCTTAAATGTGCAACGAAGTGATTGTCTGGTGCTGGGTACATGGCCACAAAGGTATAAAAAGGCAACGTAGCAGCTGAAAAAAAACGTTACGTCAGTAAACTTTAAGCGCAGAGATTTAAATACGCCCATCCTTGCCACACATTAAAAACCTTTTCTACGCCGTAAACTGAGGAAACATTGGCGAGAAGAGCGGGATACCCAAGCATTGCATAAGCTACACACACAAAAAAAACTAGGAGGCTTTTGAAAGAACTGCTCCTATATGTGCAACCAAGTGATTGTCTAGTGCTGGGTGCCTGGCCACAAAGTATAGAAAGGCAACGTAGCTGCAGAAAAAAAACGCTACGTCAGTAAATTTTAAGCGCAGAGTTTGAAATACCCCATCCTTGCCACACATATAAAACCTTTTCTACGACGTAAACTGAGGAAATATTGACAAGGAGAGTGGGATACCCAAGTATTGAACAATCTACACAAATAAAAACACAACTAGCAAACTAGACTAGTGAACTAACAGCATGGTACAAGGAAGTACTTGTTTGCCGATTAAGAACTCGGCATCTTTATACCTCTTGACTGGGAAGGATCCTCCGCCTTGTAGGAAGTGCGGCAATAATATCACAGTCCCCCATGTTCTTATTTACAGGCCTGCAATGGAAGCAGAGAGGAGAACGTATTTACCTTCTGCACATCGCGAAAGTATACCTCTTCACCTGGCCTTTTTTCTTAGCGACAACCTCTTTTCGACCTCAAAATTATCTTAGAGTTTTGAGCTGAAACAGATATTACAGAAATTCTTTGGCCAGGCTATTTTTAGTATACGATTAACAGCCCTTTTATTCATGGGCTGTCCAAGTTCTGGTGGCGCTGTTATGTTTTGTTGTATAATGTACTTAACGAAACCCAACTGCCATAGTCCACATCGCTAACAAGTCAGTGTCATTATTTTAGCACCTATATATTTTACGCCATTTAGAGCGGCAGGTTCTAGGCCCTTTTCATCGTCCACGTCATCCAGAATTTATCGATAATATTACCATTTTTCATGGTGATCTTTGCCCATACCTGGCCCTTGCGCCATAAAAGACCACACATCACCAATTTACGAATGCACTGTCTGCCCGAAATATGCCTGCAAGCAATACTCCCATCCATTTACGCCTGTAACAGTAGAGCGTAGAGCGGATTCAGCCCTCTCCCCCTTTGGAGGTTGGTAGTGTCGATTTTCACCAAACACGTCTACACGAAGATAACTGAGAACCCTCGAAGGAATGTTGGATACTAGTCTTTACACGTTTAAGCATCAGAGTGGTCTATCTGGAGCTTATCACCACTTTTATGCTAAATACATTGTAGCATTTTAATGTTTTGTGACACGCTGAGACATTGATGTGTAAGATTGTATATTCTAACAATGTGAAGACATCTACAAATGTGTCCAGCGAGACTCAGGAACAATGTGAGATATGAAATGAGAGGAAGTAAAATCGTATTTGGGAAGTCAAAGAATTCTTAGGGAATTTATCAACGAAGAAGCTTCTTGGTAGGCAGGATTCTGGGAACGACTCATTAGATTTGCGGAACGCAGGTTGAAGAAAACATTGTGAAAGCATAGTTTTCATTTTGAAGAACTTAGAACATGCTCATTCAAATTGAAACAATAAAAGTGAAGTCACGACCAATATTTCTTAATATAGACACCTCTGGAACAGCTCCTCTGGCGGACAAAGATTGATGTTACCCACAGATTTGTGGAGTACAGTATCAAAAGAGACAGCACCGTCACGTGAAATGTTTCAATAAAGATGGAAACCTTGAAAACAAGTGGTATATGCTCCATATACAACCATCATAAACTTCGTTCAGCTCATGGTAATGAAACTAGACACTCCGAATCAGTGAAGCTTGGAGAGATCGTAGCGATAAGAAAATTAAAGTAGACAAGTCAATTCGGGCAGATAGGACAAGTGGAATAAGTATTTCTGGGTAGCCACAGCAAAGTACGCCCATGCGAAGTGCGCACTCGTACTGCTATTACGTTGCGACGATGGATGCTTTGAAAGAAGCACGCACAGGCTAATTGTACATCCCTGTGAGCTGTTAAGGGAGCTCAGACACTAAGTTCTCGCGTGATTTCTTTTTTACTCTTACTCTTTTTTACCACAATAACTATCGTCATAATGATATCATGTGCCCAGTACTTAATTATTATGAAATTTCTACCCCACAGTTTCTCGTTTCAGTAATTCTTACAGCTGGATTGAATGAACTTTCAGGGAAATCACTGTTGAGTAGCTGACGTCACTGAGGCCACGTGAAGTGGAAAAGCGATGAAGGCCGCAAATCCGTGCGTTGTCTGCTCAATATTGCATGCACAAGAAAGCTATATGACACAAGAGCTACGTGGGATACGCGGGCTTACGCGTCACAGCCGTGTTTCGGCAAGCGCACATGTGGCACTGTGAAAATTTGTCGCAACTTGACGGTCGCTCTATTTTGCTCTCAAAAATGTCGTTTGCACGCTGGCTATTGTGACGAGTTCGGAGTAAGGAGCCAGGTTTTATTTGCATACCTTAAAATAGAAGTACATAACCTTTTGGCAATTTGCTATCAGTCATAATTTATGAAAGCATTTGTAAGCATGCAAGATCCTTTTTATGTTTACAGAGTTACCAAAGTGCTTCCGCTTACACTCTTGAACAATGCAAGATGAAACAGCCTATAATTGAACTCTCCAGCTGGCACCAGGTATGCTGCAGAGATATACAGTTTTTTAAAAGCAACCTTTACTGCTATGAACAGCAAGATAGCTGCATACATGCGCTCGACACATGAAGCACAATCATTATGTAGGAACACATCAAGATCATGTGCCTTTAATAAAATTTAAGACAAGAAACTCCGTTTTGTTTGGCTAACTTGCGTGTCAAAATGCGTGACGAGAAGTTTTTGTGGCCATGAACGCACTGCTGCCTGAGCATAGAAAAAAAAGGTTTATCGGCATTTAAGCGTCCTCATTTGTTGCCTACACTCCTTTAATTGTTATGCTACGCAGGGGAAGGGCCATGGACACGAGCGCGTGTGAGCATTCTTTTTGGGCATTTGTGCTCCGCTTCCTGGTTTACAACAAAGGCAGGCCGTGCGACAATTTATTTATGTATCAGTCCACCCTGGGGTTCCAAGAGGAAACCGGCAGCACTGATAAATTGATTAACTGAATAAAAGATTACGGCAGAGCTCATCTCACGATGACTGTAGATGGTAATCCGAATATTGTTCGAGCAGTGTAAGGACAGACAATATGTTTGAACTCACGATTATTAATGTGTAAGTATTCTTTGGCGTGCTACCCAGCCCTGTCATGCGAAACGTGTAATGCATCGTATGTATGCAGAAATGCGCAATTTGCAAGCTTAAGATATTTATACATTGCAGTAGTGTAAAAGTAGGTCATTGGTAGCTTTATAAGTGATAGGGAGCAATTTACTCACAAAATAATACGAGTGTACCCATACAGCTACAAAGGGCTTCATATAAAATGCGTGGGGGCGGGCAAACTGAAGTTTGATGTGGGTCAAATTGAAGTTTGTATGTGGGCTAACTGAAACTTGTGGGTGGGCGAACGGCAACTTTGTGTACAAGGGAACATAAATATAAGGGTTGCTCAGTTTGAAGTTCGCGGTGATAGCGGCCCAAATGAAGTTTACTGCTGGCACAACTGAAATGTGGGGCTGGGCCAAAGTGATATTTGAGGGGGAGACACGTCTAATGAAATGCTTCTGAGCGTCCTTCGAGTTATGAACTCCTCGCGGACAAGCGAGCCCGTTGAGACGGTTGGGGTGTTTTCATATGACCTTACCGAGGCACAGTTAGGACGCAGGACAGAGCTTTCGCGGACAAGCAACGCGGGCATCACGCAGTCGTGCGAGAGCGACAGCGAGGGTGACGTCATCGCACCGCTGCACGTTCCCTTCCCGCAACCGGCCATGCGCTACTGTGGCATCTCGCGTTCCCTTTCTCCCGCTATGCTCCATCGAGGCACACTCGTGCGCGACGTACCGGCTAAATTGGGCACCCCTCCCCCCACCGGCCAATCAATTGAGCCACCCATAAATGTAGGTTGTCGTACATGCGTACTTTTAGTCGGTCCACGCCCAAATTTAGGTTGGCGCACTAGCAAATTTCAAGTTGCTCACCCGCAAATTTCAAGTCAGCGCCCTCCGAAATTTTCCTTTTGCCAACCCCCAAATGTAAGTTTGCCGATATCCAAATTTCAGATTATCCCACCCACAAGCAGAAGTTGACCCACACCCAAATAATAGTTGGCGCAACCCCAACCTTCAGTTTTCCCACAATCACACCGAAATTTCAACTTGGCCCACCCCCAGATTTTAATTTGAGCCGCCAACACATTTAAGGTGGGTAACCCTGAAATTTCAAGTTGTCCAACACCGAAATTTCAAGTTCGTCCACTTGCAAATATTAAATTGTTCCACCTCCAATTTAGGCTGGTGTAACCCAAATTCCAATTGTGCCTAGCCCTAAATTGCAATAGGCTCATCTCCAAATTTCATGTTGAATCACCCCAAAACATAAAGTTGGCCTAACCTTAAACTTCAGTTGACGCTTTTTATGGAGTCCACGCATGTTCTATGGAGCCCTACGTAGCTCCATTGGCATACTCTTTTTATTTTTGGTTTACATTGTGCCTTATCGCTTAGAAAGCTACCAATCATTAAGATTTACACTAGTATAACGATGCAATCTTTGTAGAGTACGCATTTTCGAGCAGATTAGAGGCATTACGCATTTCACATGACATGGATGGGCAGTTCACCAAAGCATCCTTACGCCTTAGATTTCACTGGAATTAAATGTATTCTAATGTTTATGCTGGCACGGAACCAAATCACGCCTAACGTTGCCTCTCAGGCGTTCCAAGAGACGTTCTGGTCTCTTCTGGCGGTCGCTGATGTCGGTCGCTGTCACGTTAACGCGCTCTTATCGTCCGCCCTACATGTGGGATGCCGTAAAGGACCTCTTCAATCATTGTGTGAAAGATAGCGGGTGCACTCTCCACTCCGTAAGGAAGGTGCTGAATTCCGAACAACCCGAGACTAGTGATTACTGTCAAAAACGGTCGCGACTCCAGAGCGAGTGGCACCTTCTGGTACGCCGATGAGAACAGATACGTGCCAGTTACGTGTGATATCCCTGAATGCTAGAAGCATTGTAAACAAAATAGATAGCCTTGAAGTTCTGCTTATTTCTTACGATCCTCACCTACTGGTGATTTCCGAGACATGGTTACATAGCGGTATTCTTGACGAAGAAATTGTGCCACCGGACTACGTCATATACAGACGCGATCGCGGCTCACGTGGTGGAGGCGTTGCTGTGATTGCGAAACCTGCAGTAAGCGTAACACTGCTTGAACAAATTGATCAGCATGAAAGTTTGTTGTTGCACGTTACTGCGCATGGTGTCACTTTTTTTCTTTGTGCTGTGTATCGTGCACCTGATGCAGCGGATTCTTTCATGTATAGTTTATTTGACCGCTTACTGCCTTACCAAAACCGGAACTTAATTATTACCGGTGATTTTAAATTCCCTGCTTTTGATTGGGATAAACCGTATTATGGCCTGTCTGCCTCATGTGATATTATTCTTGATCTGATGTTTTCTTTAAACCTTAAGCAAACCTTTCATGCATACACCAGAGAGACATCTGTCTTAGACCTTTTCATTGTTAGTCAAACCTTTTTTGATGGAGTGCTTAGTGTTGAAGCTGGAATCTCGGACCATCGTCTGTTGTTCTTCTGTTGTGTTTCGTCAGTTGTTGCCGGGATGCGACCAGTTAAAATGATCAAGGACTACGCACGCGCTGACGATAACGCAGTCATCGACTCTTTACAATCACAGTTAGATAACCCTTGCAGCAATGACCTTCATAGTTTATGGCAGCACTTTAAGAATACAGTACAGTATACTATTGAACATTTTGTTCCCCTTAGAAAGGTTTATATTAATCGCCGCAATCCTTGGATAAATCGTGAAATCATTCACATGAAACGTAAAGTGAGGCGCTGTAGGAAGAAAAAAATACCTTGTCCGCAACAGTTCCAGGTTCTAAAAGAGGAACTTGCCTATAAGTTAAAACTAGCAAAGTCCCGTTATTTTGACACGACGCTCCCCGAATTTATCAGAAGTGATCCCCAAAAATTTTGGAATTTTCTAGGTCGCAGGACTGACCACTTGACCGAAATTCGAGTTAATAACAGCGTTGTAACCGACTCCACGATCATAGCGCAAGGTTTTAACTCGTATTTTCAAAGAGTGTTCCTTATGGAACGGGCAACCGCAGCTAGAATTCCAGTTGAAGATCCTGGGGTCGTACCAACTATCTCTGTGAACGGTGTTGTGTCTATGCTGCTTAAACTCGCAGATAAAAAATCCGCGGGTCCCGATGGGCTTCCAAATGCCTTTCTGAAGCGTTTTGCAGCACAGGTATCTTTTTGCTTAACGAGGATCTTTCAAGTCTCGTTACTTTCGGGAGATGTGCCGGAGGACTGGAGGATGGCCCGCGTTGTGCCAATTCTAAAAAAAGGGGACAAGCTAACCATTTCTAATTATCGACCAATCTCAATCACTTCCTCTTGTTGCAAGCTGCTTGAACACATAGTATCGGGTTATCTTAACTCCTATCTTGCTGAAAATAACATTTTATCACCTGCACAGCATGGCTTTCGGAAAGAAATGTCCACTGTGACACAGTTAGTTACAACAATTCATGATTTTTCTGTTGTGCTTGATAAATCAGGGCACATTGATGTATTTATTTTAGATTTCCGCAAGGCATTTGACACAGTTCCCCACAGTAAACTTATTTATAAACTGGAAAGTATTGGCGTCCCTACTTACCTTGTTAATTGGATTAATGCTTATTTAAAACACAGGACACAGTATGTAGAGGTTAATGGTTGTAAATCTGAAGTGCTTCCAGTTACGTCAGGAGTACCCCAAGGAAGCATTTTAGGCCCGCTGCTCTTCTTAACTTATATTAATGATTTGCCGGCTGCTATTTCCGAAAATGTCTCTGTCAAGCTTTTTGCAGATGACTGCATTCTCTTCAAGAGCATAAACGAGCGTAATGATCATTACCTCTTACAAAACTCACTATTAGCTGTTCATCAATGGTGCCTTAAATGGAATATGCAACTTAACCTAGATAAAACTGTCCTCTTGCGAATTTCGCGCAAAAAACAGGTTTCTCCTTTCTCTTACAGCCTTCTAAATCATTCTATTATGGAGGTCACACATCATAAATACTTAGGGGTTACAATAACAAACGATTTAACCTGGTCTGCGCATATTGCAGACATTTGTTCCTCATCGTTTTCCAAGCTGTGCTTTCTGAGGCGGAAGCTTAGAGGCGCTCCAAGTAAGCTTAAACGTCTTGCATACATAACATTCATCAGATCAAAATTAGAGTACGCGTCGGTCTTATGGGACCCGTTCATAAAGAAGGACATTTACCAGCTTGAGATGGTGCAAAGGAAAGCGATTAGGTTTATTTATAACAAATACAGAAGGCTTGATTCACCTACGACACTAATGAAAACAAATAACATCCAACTACTTCAAGTACGTAGGAAAATGTGCCGTTTGTTGTTCCTGCATAACCTTTTAGCACATAAACTAAACATTTCGCATCCCGCAGAACTTAAACAGTTATTGTCTAGACGAACACACCACACAGGAAGTCATTTACTGGAACCAATTTTTGCAAGAACTGAAACATTCAAACACAGTTTTTTCCCGCGGACCGTTTTCGACTGGAACTGTCTTCCAGGGGCCATCTTCCAGTCCCCTAATTTTGTTAAAGCTCTAGAAGAGCATTTGTTTGAGTGAATGAGTGCTGTATATGTACGTATGCGTATATATATGAATGAATATGTACATGTTGTATATATATTTTTCTGCTTGTCTATTAGCGGCAATCTGTTTAAGTGCCGTTCTTTCTTTTTCTTTTTCCTTTATTATGTCACAGTGTATTTACATGCCTTGTATAGCCCCTCCTGCATGGGCCATAACTGTTGGCCTGCAGTATTCTGAAATAAATAAATAAATAAATAAATAAATAATACAGTGGAACACCTTTCTTTCTGCTAAGGAAGTGTACAAGTCTTCTGGTATGGAAAGGGGCTAATGATCTATTTTGAGAGAGGAGTTTACTGTTGTCTTAGCGTCCCCACATAACCGTACACTGCTGTTTTCCTTCACAACTTTGACAAGTAGGTCAGCCCGCTCACTTCGAATTACAGGACTCACCATGCCTGTTTTCACATGCTCCCGCAGCTGCCGCTCACCTTTTTGTTGCAATAGAAACGGCTGGCCTAAAGTGGAAAAATACAGGAACCATGCTTGGTTTCATGATAATCTTGGCTTCAAATTTTTTGCTGTCCCGAAATTTTTAGAAAACACGAAATGCTTCTTGTGTTTTAGCACAAGACCATCTTCGACTGCAATTTGGGCAATTTCTATACATTCAAGTTTCAGACGTTCCATACAATTTCGCCCAATTAGTACTGGTAACCTCTTGTCGTTCGTTTTCTTTTACAACAATCACGGGTAGAGTGATGCTGTTAATTTTGTACTTAACAACCACGTAACACTACCTGTTTATATGTATTTGCTCCCCAGTATACGTTCGAAGCGACATTCTGTGCAGTTGAGATTTTACGTGTCAGACTTCAGACAGGTACACTTGCTCAGGGACAGCTATGGCAGCCGCTCGCGTGTCAATTTGCAAATTCAGTCAGCGCCCTTCAATTTCTATATTCACTCCATAGCATGATTGTTGGTGTTAATGACATGTTACAGTTCCTACTCAGAGTCCTCATCAGAACACTCGAGCACATGCGTGCTTTTTGGTCTCGTTCTAGCAACAGGGCACATGCTTTTCACATGCCCTAGAGCCGAACACGTGCGACAAACAGTTTTTTTACACTCTTGCGACGAGTGTCCCCTGCCAAATCTTCGGCATTTTTGGCTCTTGAGGGCTTGCACATGCTCGGGATTAGGTAGTTATTGGTGTGGTCGGCTGCTCATTACGAGTACAGGTGCCTCTCGTCTTCTTGACCACATTTCTGCAGTGTTTCGCGCCGCCAGTTCTCTATCCAGGGCGATATTGCAAGCGCCATCAAACGTCAACTCCCGTTCAGCAAAGTGCACACTGGCCTTTTTGTTGCGTATGCCAGCAACCAGCCTATCTCAGAGGTCATCTTGCAAAAAGTCACTGTCTTTACATTTCCTTAATAAATGTTTAGGTTCTACGGTGAATCCTTCCACGCTTTCGCCCTCCTGCGGGGCGCACCGCTTGAAAATTCATTGTTCAGCTAACACGGAACTCCTGAGGCTGTAGTATTCCTTCAGGAGGCCATTAATTTGTTCGTAAGACTTTCTCCCGGGGTGGCCGGCACAACAACACTTCTCAGTACTTCTTAAGCCACTGGCCCTGTTAAACTAAAAAAAACGCGAAGGTGTTTTGCATCGGCGATACCATTATTCGTTAAGAAATGTTCAAAGCGTTCTAAGTATGACTCGAAGTTTTGCGTTTCTCAGTCCAACTCTGTTACCTTTCCTATTGGCGGCCATTAGAGAGGTGTACGTACAATCGCTAGTCATCGGTTTGGTGTTTCCTTGCTTGGACATGCTGCCAGATCCAAGCCTCTTTATGGTTGCTTGCCTGAGTACCTCCATCGGGACTGCTCTGTATGCAACGGCTGTTGCGTCCCGCTGTCGCTCCTCGCTGCCGAGCAAGGTTGTCTTCGGTGGGTGGTGCCATACTCAGTGAGCACGTAGAGCCTCTTGAAGCTGGATAAAAGCTCGGCTCGCTTGCTTCCCTTCGTGCCTGTCCACCCGCCCATCACCAAGGCTGCCGCTTACGTGGGTACGTAAGACCCTCGTCACCAGTTGTTATAATGCCCGCAGTCAGCCAAACCGGGAATGGAAATCAGTTTATTCAGTGCCGGCGTACACACACACCCATATATATATATATATATATATATATATATATATATATATATATATATATATATATATATGGTGAAATATATATATATATATATATATATATATATACCATATATATATATATATATATATATATATATATGGTGAAAACTCGTTCTTTTTGCCATTAAACGTTTCGGCTGCTGGGCCAGCCTTCGTCAATGACATGTAACAAGACATCACCAGCCTTTGTAAACATTACTAAAATCTTGATACATATGCGCAAAATTATTCGGCAGTAAATTTATACGGTTATGCATTGCAGATACACAAACTGCAAGCATGCACAATGCGCGAGGTAAGGATGCACACGACATCCAAGTTTGATATCCACAACAGCTCCAATGTGCGGAATGCAGAATTGTGATACGAATTCGGCACGATATGAATTACGCATTCTATCGTAATTATCGTAATTATGTGCGCTTGGCAAAAAAAGAATACAAGCTATAGGGGGGGAGGGCAACAATACATAAGTAGAACATTCTGGTGACAGAGTAGCATTCTGGTGACATCAAGTGTCACCAGAATGCTACAGTCGGGAACACTTACGTCCAAAATGCCTTGCAGGAAATGATTTGTGTTTTATGAATGAAGGAAGAGCGGACGGAATCTTATTTACGAGGCAATCTACATACCAAGAAAGATTTTAAGTTAAGGCGCCTCTCCCAGAGATAATGGCTCCTCCCCTGTTATTCACTTGATGTATGTTATGCAAGAGACGAAATTGACCTGCTAGTGGGCTTAGCGGGATTAGGGAATGGGCGCTCGTTTCAGCTATCAGTATTTGTTTTTTACAAGCAGAGCTAGTGTACCTTGATATTTAACTTTGAAGTCGTTTGTAGGATCGGACGGAAGGGGTTTGTAAAAGTTATGGTCCAAAAGCTGCCTTTCAGCTTCGTTTACATAGTCACTTAGATTGCGAATGACCATAGCGCCACCTTTATCTGCAGGAATAGTTCAAATGTCATGGTTATTAGGTAACTCGTCGAGTGTATTTTTTCTTCGGCTGATTGGTTGTGTCTATAGAGTGCACGAGTTTTGTAATCCACGATGTCTTCTTGTGCAGCCTTGGTATATAGATCCAAGCAGCAATACCGTTGTGGCGGTGGGGTCCAGTGCTTCTGCCGAGGGATAGCAAGTCGACATCCTTGTGAACTGGAGAGATCATAAATGTATTCTTTAAAAATTCAATTATGGGGTTTTACGTGCCAAAACCACTTTGATTATGAGGCACGCCGTAGTAAAGGAATTCGGAAATTTCGACCACCTGGGGTTCTTTCACGTACACCTAAATCTAAATACGCGGGTGTTTTCGCATTTCGCCCCCATCGAAATGCGGCCGCCGTGGCAGGGATTCGATCCCGCGACCTCGTGCTCAGCAGCCCAACACCATAACTACTGAGCGACCACGGCAGGTTATATTCTTGAAGGCGCATGTCTCGGGCAAAGTTGTGAAAGTTGTGGACGAGATGCAACTCACTGAACCCACCATTTGTTGGACCGAAGCTAAGACCCTTCGAAAAGCAAGATATATGTGTGTCTGAAAGAAATACACAAGACAAATTTACAATTCTAACATGTGGTGTACGTTCTTCAATAAAAGTAAAACGACACTCACGATCGCTAGTATAAGCAGGGATATCACAGCTTGAGGAATGATGGATGTTGTCCCGTGTACATTTGTGGTGCTTAATGACATTCACTTTTGCTACCTTATTTTGTTGGTAGGTTACTAAGCGTTCAGATTGTACTGGCCTTGTCTGTGAAACCAAGCGTCTTACTAGCTTGAGGAGTTCTTTCGCGGGTGATTGGTTATGATGTGCATCAATTCGCTTCAAGTCTAACGAAGCACTTTGTAAAGCTTGTTGCCATCTCTATTTCTGTTGAGAGGGCAGTTCGGATGTAGCATGGTGCAGTCACAGCCGTAAGCCTTTGGGCCAACGGAGACAGTGTGCCTTTTTTGCCGCCACAACTATATATATATATATATATATATATATATATATATATATATATATATATATATATATATATATATATATATATATATTGTAGTGGGCAATATGCATATGGCGCTGTGCGGACTGCCACCGCTGCGGCGCGAGACCCGAGCTCGGGCTGCTGATGCGAACGCCTAGGACTCGCGATCACGCGCTACTTGCGATCCCGCGTACGAGCTGCAATAAACCCCCTTTCATTTGGTGGAGCTGCGGGGTAGACCTCGGAAACTGGAACTTCGAAGCCGGACGCTACCTACTGCTGCGACCATGCCTGACGAAACCACCCAGGAAGATTCACCACAGCCTCCGGCGGTCACCGTTTCCGGTGTGTTGCGCCAGCGTGATCCTGCCATCTTTAGCAGCACCGATGATCATGACGTGGAGGATTGGTTACCATCTTACGAACGGGTGAGCCAGCATAACAAGTGGGACGACGTCACCAAGTTGCACAACGTGCTGTTTTACTTAACCGGCGGCGCGAACCTCTGGTTCCGAAAGCACGAACACGATTTCGCAACATGGAGCCCATTCAAAACAAGTTTCGCAGAAGTGTAAGGGCGCCCCGCTGTGCGCAAGCTTCGCGCAGAACAACGCTTACGGGGGCGTGCGCAACATCATGGTGAAACTTTCACAAAATACATCGGAGATGTCATTGGCCTGTGCAAGCGCGTGAATCCGTCAATGTCAGAACAGTACAAGATAAAACACATTATGAAAGGCGTTGATGAGGTCGCCTTTCAAATGTTCTTAGCGAAGGATCCGCGTACCGTGGCTGAAGTTATCAATTTGTGCCAAAGTTTTGACGAGCTACGGAAACAACGCATCTTAGCTCGGCGCCCACCGCCTACGGAAGATTCGTTAGCAGCATTAATTATTGGCGACAACCACACCACTTTGCTGACGCAAATAAAAGAATTTGTGCGCGCGGAGATTGCACGACAGCTCTCGATTTTGCCGACCACGGAGAATCCTTCTCATGTTTGGCTCCAGCGCTCCGACAGATAATTCAAGAGCAAGTGACCGAAGCTCTTCCACCTCCGTGTCAGGCGGCTCCCGTGGCCGCGCCCCTGACGTATGCTGAAGGCGTTGCACGGGTGCCTCGTCTGCCGGAGTTCTCTCCTCCGCCTTCAGCGCCTCGCCCGCCAGTGTTCTCTCCTCGGCCTTCGCCTTGCCAGCCGGCGGATCCCCATTTCAGTGCCCAGCAGCAGGGTGCAAATCCTTGGCGCACTGCTGACAACCGCCCAATATGCTATGCCTGCGGTACCCCGGGTCATGTAGTGCGCTTCTGCCGCCGGCGCTTGCCGGCCTTCGTGGGCAGCCCGCGACGACCCAGCTCCGACTTCCGACATTTCCGTATGCCTCAACGACCACCACCGGAAGTCTACGCTGCTGATGACATACCGGCACCGCAGTCAAAGCTCTACGGCACTCGTCGCTCGCCTTCCCCTCGTCGGGGTTCACTCTCACCAATGCGTCGCAGACCCAGTGCCAGTACTACTGAGGCGGAAAACTGATTTCCGCAGTTCCTGAGGCACGAACTGCGTCATCGTCAGAACATCTAAGTGCTCGTTTTTCCCCCGCTAACGTTATTGAAGTGTCCGTTGATGGCATCAAATCTCTTGCGCTCGTCGATACAGATGCTGCTGTATCCGTGATTAGTGAGAAGCTTTGTCGTGCAATACGGAAAGTGACCATGAAGCCTTCAGTACCATTGCTTAGAACAGCCAGTGCACAACAAGTAGAGCCAGTCGCTATGTGCACTGCCGGGGTGCTGATTCGAGACATCTTGTATTCGATTGATTTCTTTGTGTTAACTTGTTGCTCCCACGTTGTGATCCTTGGTTGGGATTTTCTTTCGCGCCATCATGCCGTCATTGTCTGTGCACGTGCTGAGGTTCAGTTCTCCGTTCTGTGCGATTTGCCATCTCACGACTTTCAAGTTCAGGATCTTAGCAGGATCTGTGTAGCTTCAGATACTGACCTTCCGCCTCACAGTCCTGTATTTGTCCCTCTTTCATGCGCATCGCTTGACGATGCGACGGTCACGTTTACACCCGGTGCCGTCTTCATTCGCCGCTAGCCTATATTGTTGCCTTTCGCCCTCCTCACGGTTCACCATGGTGCTGCAAAAATACCGATTTCAAACCCAAATTCGTACACTTTGGCTTTGCACTGTGGCGAGACTATTGGTTCCATCGAGTCTGTGGACGCTCACGTTATTGTGCATTTCCCTATTGCCGACGACGTAGATACTGCCAACGTAACAACACTGACACCCCATGTGCCATCCAACCGAGTACCACCGGATATTTTTTGTCGCTCCATAGCCGCTGACCTCGAGCCGACACAATGTGAGCAGCTAATAACTCTTTTAAATGATTTTCACGCCTCTTTTGACGGGAACCAAGCATCATTAGGCCGCACAAGTACCGTCTCCCACCACATTGATACGGGACATCACGCACCATTACGCCAGCGTCCGCACCGCGTGTCATCTACCGAGCGACGTGTCATCACCGAGCAAGTTGAAGGCATGCTTGACCGTGGTGTTATAAAGCCATCCTGCAGCTCTTGGTCGTCGCCCGTAGTGCTCATTAAGAAAAAAGATGGCTCGATTCCTTTCTGTGTGGACTATCGTCGCCTCAACAAGATTACACGCAAAGATGTCGATCCTCTACCGCGCATAGATGACGCCCTGGATTGTCTTCATGGTACCGAATTCTTTTCTTCTTTGAACTTGCGATCGGGCTATTGGTAAGTGCCAGTGGATGAATCCGACCACACGAAGACAGCTTTCATTACGCCTGATGGCCTGTATGAGTTTACAGTAATGCCATTCGGTCTCTGCAATGCGCCCGCGACATTCGAAAGGAAGATGGATAACATTCTGCGAGGCCTCAAATGGAAGACGTGCCTGTGTTATTTAGATGACGTGGTAGTTTTCTCCCCTGATTTCACCACTCACCTCTCTCGTCTACGCGAAGTCCTTACTTGCCTTGCCACCACCGGCCTTCAACTTAACTTGAAAACGTGCCACTTCGGAGCCCGCCAGCTGACCATACTTGGCCATGTCGTTTCCAAAGACGGCGTCCTTCCCGACCCTGACAAACTTCGTGCTGTCACAGAATTTCCACGGCCGACTACACTGAAAGAGCTCCGAAGTTTTATCGGCCTTTGCTCTTACTTTGTGCGCGATTTTGCCTGCATCATCGCTCCCCTGACGAAGCTCCTGGCTGGCCCTGGTGACCTTCGCGATTGGACACCGGCATGTGACCAAGCCTTCAACACTTTGCGTCGCCTGCTTACCTCACCGCCTGTTCTACGCCACTATGACCCGACTGCACCGACCGAAGTTCATACGGACGCCAGCGGCGTTGGTCTTGAAGCCATCCTTGCGCAACGCAAGCCTGGCTTTTCGGAATATGTGGTTGCGTATGCGAGTCGCGCCCTCAAGAAGGCAGAAACCAATTATTCTGTGTCAGAAAAAGAATGTTTGGCTATAGTTTGGGCGTTGAACAAATTTCGCCCTTACTTGTATGGCGATTCGTTCGATGTTTTGACAGACCACCACGCGTTCTGCTGGCTTGCGTCACTGAAAGATCCGTCAGGCCGTCTTGGACGTTGGGCTCTTCGGCTCCAAGAATTTGACATTCGTGTCATGTATCGATCCGGGTACCAACATTCTGATGCAGATGCACTCTCCCGATCGCCCATGCGATCTGACGAAACGCCACCCTCATCCACAGAGTGCCCGATTGCTACACTTGCTGTTACTGACGTGCCGTCTGTACAGAGGAAAGATCCGTGGATTGTGTTTCTCATTGACATTCTTCACAGTTCTTCAACGGCTACATGCCCCCGAGCCCTTCGCCGCCAAGCCACCCATTTCGTGCTACGGGACGCCATCTTGTACCACCGAAACTATCAGCCGAACGGTCGCAAATGCCTACTAGTCATCCTTCGCCATTTGCGCTCCGACTTATGCACGTATTTCCACACCGACCCACAACAAGCTCATGCTGGCGTCCTGAAAACCTACGAGCGGCTCCGCCAGCGCTACTACTGGCGCGGCATGTATTGTTATGTCCGCAAATACATTCGGTCATGTGCAGCCTGTCAGCGACGCAAGACATTTCCTCATAGGACAGGGTCTCTGCAACTTTTACCGTGTCCTGCATGTCCTTTTGATCGCATTGGCGTTGACCTTTATGGGCCTCTTGCATGCACTGCTAAAGGAAATCGTTGGATAATTGTCGCAGTAGACCACCCTACAAGATATGCCGAAACTGCTGCGCTTGCTTGGGCGGCTGCTCGCGACGTCGCCGCATTCATGTTACGACATTTCATCTTACGGCATGGCGCACCGCGAGAAGTGCTCAGCGACAGAGGCCGTGTCTTCTTGTCCGAAGTTATTAATGAGCTACTCACCGCTTGCCGCACTATTCACCGCACCACTACGGCGTATCACCCACAGACTAACGGTCTAACGCAACGCTTCAACCGCACTCTTGGTGACATGCTCACCATGTATGTTGCGTCTGATCATTCCAATTGGGACGATGTCCTCCCTTTTGTGACGTATGCATTTAGTACCGCCGTTCAGGCTACCACAGGCTTCTCACCATTTTTCCTTGTTTATGGACGTGAACCATCCACTACCCTCGACACCATACTACCATATCATCCGGATGCCTCTGAATTCACCCCTCTTACTGAGGTTGCTCGCCACGCTGAAGAGTGCCGCCAAGTGGCTCGCTCGTTCACGTCGGCTACCCAAGGAATTCACAAAGATCGCCACGACAAGGGGCAGCCCACACAGTCCTTCGCCGTGGACTCTCACGTCTGGCTTCAGCTGCCCTTCCAATCTCCATGCCTTAGCCCAAAGCTTGCTCCGAAATATCAGGGTCCGTACCGTGTCGTCGCGTGTACATCGCCTGTGAATTATGTGGTCGAACCGGTCCCGCCATCTTCGGACAAACGCCGCCGTGGCCGCGAGACGGTTCACGTCAGCCGCCGGAAGCCGTACCACGACCCCCTTATCGTGTCATCCCCTTAGGTCGCCAGGATGGCTCCTCTTCGCCGCAGGGGCAATTGTAGTGGGCAATATGCATGTGGCGCTGTGCGGACTGCCACCGCAGCGGCGCGAGACACGAGCTCGGGCTGCTGATGCGAACGCCTAGGACTCGCGATCAAGCGCTACTTGCAATCCCGCGTAGGAGCTGCAATAAACCCGCTTTTATTTTATATATATATATATATATATATATATATATATATTGTAAACCCTGATGACCATCGGTCCGACGACCGAAACTGTTGAAATGAAATACTGGTTCTGTTTACCTTGTAGCGCCACTCAAGTTCTTTACCTTTGAAAGGTAGCCTGAATAATTCCTATTTGCCTTATATATATATATATATATATATATATATATATATATATTTATTTATTTATTTATATATGCGTGCGTGTGCATGACAGCACATAGATCATGCGCATATTACCACATGTACTTATCTGTATCGGGCACCCACGTTTCGCTGCCTAATAAATGTAATCGCACAGCGTGGGACGCGCCTGCATGTATCCGAAGTTTCTGGAAAGTTATCGATGCTTCTATCCGCTGTCTGTTGTCGCCGAACCTTATGTTATCTGATTTCATCGCGTCACGCGAATGGTGTAGAACTTTGTGGAAGGCACGCGGGTCCGAACGATTAGTCTGGAACATTCGACGACTGCTCTATAAAAGCCGACGCGCTTGACCCGCTGATCAGATTTTCGACGATCGCTGACCGCGTTCGCCGCTATCGTTGTGCTATAAGTGTAGCCTGTTTTCGTGGGCACAGGTTCGCCCAATAAAGGTTAGTTTTGTCTTTCACAGTATTGCTACTGTGTTCTTCAACGTCACCACCACGTCACCACCATATATATACATATATGTGTGTGTGTATATATATGCGTGCGTGTGCATGACGGCACATAGATCATGCGTATATAGTCAGCAAGATACACATGCGGCAAGACGTCCTGCGCTATCAGGGGATCGGAACAAAAAATTTTTCAGGGCACCATGGTAGCTCTACTGTACATAACATGGTGCTTGCGGTAAAGGGACACCACTGGAAGCTGCGGTCCCTGCAATGCAAATCCGCGAGCAAGTAAGCAATTGTCCACCAAGCACAACGACACATCAGTGGAACGCTCACAGTTGGTGCAGCAGGCAATAGGGAGTTCTAGGGCACATCCGAAACAGGTGAGTAGGCACGCTGCAGTGTAGTGCATACTCCTGCATTCGCTGAAGCGGGCAGAGTTCTACCCCTAATGCGCTTTTCGGTGGCTATCGTGTGTTGTGATAGAAGCCAGTGCTTGATTGGTTGTTTCGCTTCCCTTTATTCACTTTTTTTTTAATCTGAAAGCAATCATATGGACACTGCAGGAACATTTCCGCCCTCGACGTCACCTTGATGTTCCCTATAATGTTGAAGGGGGATAAAATCATTGCTACACGTCCTATGTTGTATGCGCGAGTGAAACAAATGCGAGGATGAGCCGGTGGTCTCGGCACAATCTTGCGTACCCAACAGAGGAAAGCGAGGAAGAAGCGCGCCGCCTTCCGTCGTCCCCAGAGCTTCCAGTGGAGGGTAAGGATGAGGTGGAGCGTTGTGCTCCGGGTGCCTAGTGCGGGCACGCACACCCGGCTGGGTGGCTATGTATTGTAAGGCAACTGCCACGGGTATAGACTTCTTTCGCGACTTAATTCGCGTTGGTGCGAGCGGCAGCACCAAGATCAATTCAGTCACCGCGTTTCCTCACTGCAGCGTTTTCACAGCGAGTTTCCGCAGTCGTCGAGAGAGATGTCTTCATGTTTGCTTGTGCGCACGTGACACCATGCTTGATAATCCAGTAATTCTGCCTATGTTTACAAATACGCAAGGCCTATCTTACTTCTATCTTTACTTCGTATAGCTGTCCACTAATTTGGTATAGCAATCGATGCTTCGCCTTTTGGACAGAACTACGACTTCATTACAGGTGCACCAATGCTACCCATCTGCTAGCAGTTTAAACGCACCAGATTGTTTTTTCAAGCAAATGAACTCAATCGATCACTAATCAATCAACTGGGGCTGCTGAGGATCGGCTATAGCTATCCATGGCGAAAATCTGAGAGCTGCGCTTTACCAAGGGCCGATATCTTATAGCAAGTAGTCCCAGCGTATGAAGCATTAAGTCCACCAACCAGGCTTCTGCAGCTGCAATGCCTGTGTATTCAGTGAAAGAACTTTCAGAACAGAGAGCTGAAAATACAAGCATGTCCCCCGTGGTGCGCAGTGCATTTGGCGTTTCGCTGCTAAGCGCGCGGGTGCGGGAGCCAATCCCAGCTGCGGCGGCCGCATATCTATTGGGGTGAAATACATAATTGCCCGTGTACAATGCATTATGCGCACGTTAAAGGGCCCCATGTAGACAATATTCATCTGGAGTTCCCCCACTATGGCATGCCTCATAATCATAGGTTGGTTTCGGCACCTAAAACCTAAAAATTTATTTTAAGAATCCAAACATGGGTTCGCCTTCCGCAAAGCACCCTCATTTTTGTGCTATCCTGCTGTCAGAATGCAGCAACACAAGTCTTCTGAGGGAGGGTGCTTGGAACATACACCCTGTGGTATAAGCGCCTGATGAAAGATGCGCCGGGCTTGCCGGTGGTGGGTAACATAAGGGCCATGTCGTGGCTTCTACAGCGGGCCATAGTTGTCATATTTGAGAGAGACAGCAGGAAGGCATCTTGTATTGAAAAGTGGACTACCAACGCATCAACCGTGGCGACTGTGATGCGCAAGCGTCGACAGCTAACAGGTCCTTATTGACAAAGCCATCCAAGCACTAGGGGATTAGGTTCAAGTGGCGTTTAGTCATAAGGAGGTAGAGATGTCAGAAATATAGAAGTTGCAGAACGGACAGTTCACAATTCAAACATACCCACCATGGCCACGTAGTGGCTTTAGCGTTGCGTTGCTAAGCCAGAGGGTGGGAGATAAAATTCCGGCTGCGGAAGCAGCATTTCGATAAAGGCGCAATGCAAGAACGCGTAACCTGCCGTCCGTGCACGTTAAAGAACCCCATGTTGTCAAAAAGTATTTGCGAGTGCCCTACTGCGGCTTGCCTCGTAATCATATCGGGGTTTAGGCACGTCAAAGCTTCAGAACATATTTCGTTTCTTAATTTTTGTCATTGGGACAAATTGGGATATTTGTCATTTTCACATATACTTTTTATATAGTCACGGTGTCTTGGACACATTAGGCCACTCATGTTTATGTTCCTATTGGTGGCTTTGCTGTCCAGTAACCCTGGAGCAAGATATATGCCAGGTCATACCATTCATGTTATCATATCTCTTTCTCTCGATTCACTACATGTTAAGAATTGGTGTATATTAAAGTTCACTACCTGCTATAAGTAGATGTATTCCCTACTTGTATACTATACAAGTAAGCAGTACCTCTACTTAGGGCAGGTAGTGAGTGCGGATCCGGATCATGAGATTGAAATAATCTGAAGAATAAGAACGGGCTTTGGTGCGTTTGGCAGGCATTCTGAGATCATAAACAATATCTTGCCATTATCACTCAAAAGAAAAGTGTTTAACAGTTGTGTCACCTACGGGCAGAAACCTGAAGGCTTAAGAAAAAGGTTCTACTTAAATTGAGGACGTCGCAACGAGCTATGGAATGAAGACTGATGGGTGTAACTTTAAGGGATAAGAAAAGAGCAGCTTGGGTGAGGGAACAAACGCGAGTTAATGACATCTTAGTTGAAATCAAGCAAAAGAAATGTGAATGGGTAGGACATGTAATGAAGAGGGAATATCACCGATGGTCGTTAAGTGTTACGGACTGCATTCCAAGAGAAGGGAAGCATAGCAGGGCGCGGTAGAAAGTTAGGTAGGTGGATGAGATTAAGAAGTTTGCAGGGACAACATGGCCACAGTTATCACATGACTGGAGTAGTTGGAGAAGCATGGGAGAGGCATTTGCCCTGCATTGGGCGTAGCCAGGCTGATGACGACGATAATACAAGTTAATTCTTGTGATGATGTTTGAGGACAGTTTTATATCAGTCACTTTCTCATGTTAGTGGTTTCTGTGTAGACAAAAGGTGAAGCACTTCCCCATTCATTCGGAATACCTCCCGTACTGAACTTTTTGTTTTTAATAAGTTGGACTTTGTTGGGAGACTCTTCATCATTTTCTGTTGCTCCTTTTACTAATAGAAATATGCATACCTCTTTTAATGTGCTCATGTTGTTTCTAACCTTTGAGGTAGCAGATAACGCTAGCAAGCATCATGTTTGGATCCCACTGGCTGTTCTTGTTGTCGCGCTCGTATTCGGCTAATCCGCCTTCGATTTCTATGGCATCAGTACCGGAGAAGGTACCAGGGTCTCGCAGTAGCTCCAGAACAACCGATACTGTTACAGCCACGCTTGAGCCAGCACGCCTCTCGATCGACATGGTTACATGGCCCACCAGATGTGTGCTTGGAAGTTCCGTGAAATCCTTCAGATATATCTCTTGCCTCCCGCAAAAGTCGTACGGGGAGATTTCAAAAGGTTTTATATACAATATTTGCACAGTCACAGCTTGTCGCACCACAATTTTAAATAATGGGTCCTGGCACACAGCTCACCTTCTTTTCCGTCTGCTATGGATCAGCTTCTCCTTCGTCAGAAGGATAGGTGGCTCATAATATATATTGGGGTGGGTCTAGCCCCTCACATAAGTGCTGATCTCCGCTGGTTCGAGCCAAGCGAACCACCGAGACACGTCAGCCGTCGTCTCTCCTCGTCTAGCGCGCCGCTTCCACGTGGCCAGGCCGCTAAGAGAGCACCGAGTACTACGCCCGCAAATACAGACAGTGTTACTCTAAGTTAGCGTACACCATTTATTCGTCTCCGGTGACACCCAACACTGCGCGAACGCCCAGTCCTTAGGGTCTATTCTCGACACGCATGACAGCTCCACGGCCGTCATTATCCGCCACGTTAACTCTCTGGTTGGCTGTCGAGAGTTGACCTGTCATGAGATTGTGCTGGGAAATGGAAGTTTTGCAAAATATAATTTTGCGTTTTCATCAATATGACAAAACCTGACGTGGAGCAGCAAATTCTATCGACCAATGCATTTTATTTTATCCTTGACAGCTATATTGCGACGTTAGCGCTTCAAAAAGTGGGCGGTAGTGTACAGAAGCCAGTGCACTGCATCTGCAATTTCGTGCATATATATGGTGGCATACCAATATAGGTGCCGTATGAGCTTGCTGATTCTCGGAAGGAATATGCCCTAGGGAGCGTCACAAACGTCAATTTGACGTTGCTTGATGTTGCGCTGGGCCGCCATTACGGAGATTTCCTACCATAATTTATAGTGCGCCGAGTCGCGTGAATTATTCTAATGGGCAGTCATATACAATGACTGCCGAGAGGAATGCGAGTTGCCACAATTACCCCGTCCTTTGGCGCCATGAAAAAGTTTTTTTTTGTCATAACGCGTGGTCATAATATTTGCATCGCTCTCCGCGGTGTTGGCATTCGTGTTTTGGACCAGCATTTTTAATAAAACACGTTTATATTAAATGAAATCGGTTGAGCATAGCGAACTGTCTACAACGTTGTCCACTTTTCACCTGGTGCGTTTCTATTGTAACCAAGATTAATGTATTTTCGCCGAATCAGAAGTTATGACAACGGTCACATAAAGCAATGTACTCACATAAAGGAAAGGAACTCACATAAAGGAATGTACGTAAGGCGGCACTTTGAAGTTTCCTGACGCGTTGCGAGTAACCAGCGAAGTGAACGAGAGATGGCAGCGCCGGCGGTTGCATCGCGCGAGCGGATACCTTTGGCGAGCAGAACGCTAGCGGTGATATTCGGCCGTTAGCCGAGTCGGGCTAAGTCACTTGCGTTTCGCAAGATAGCGATAACGTGGCCTAGAGCGCGCCTTCTCACCACTGGTAGGTGGCGTATGTTGTCTCAAGGTATGAAACAAGCGCTTTGGCACTAACATACAATGATTCATTCCGTTCCCCGGGGACACGCATCCTAGGGAATGAAGCAGACGATGACTTGTACGCAGCAGACGAAACAAGCCAGAAGTGTTTTTGACAGAATAATTGTACGCTTTGAGGTAGCTGCTTATTTTTACTGAGGAGGAAAATTGATTTGCTTTATCAACAACGTTAGTTTCAATGCCTTCGTTTCAGTTTCTTAGCCAGAACGACAAGTTTCCGTCCCGTTACGAAAGCAAAACAGGCCATTAGCATCATTTTGTACAAGTCGCACGTATGTCACGCCTGGAAGAAAATGGCAGAATGTCCAGATTGCAGCACCTGGGCCAGCGCGGTAATCAAAGCGCTGACGCGCCAAGGGCCAAACTAGAGACAAGTGGGCCGCTAGCACGACGCTGCGGGAGGATTCACTCACGGCGGCTCGCCGCTAGGAAATATCTGCGTGACTATGCTGCTTGTTTTTGCGAGAACCAATGGTACCACTAAAAAAATAGCGGGAAATCTCTGTTGGTCTGGCCTGCCATAAGTCCGCCTCGGCGTACTATGACGACGCGCAAGCACTTCTTTGATTTAGTATTCCGAAAATGATCAGCGCAAGGTTCGCCCTCGCCATTGATACAAAGGCACCGTAGACGCCCTGAAGTCCGAATTCTATACGAAGCAGCCGGCGGTAGAGAGGAAAATGCGCACGTACCCTGGGCTCTCCCGGAGGGATCTCCCCCTTGCTCGCTTTGCCGGTTGCGGCAGATAGGGGCGCGAGTGCCACCGGCGCAAACCGGTCTGTCACAACGGCAACTGCGACAGCCGTCGCGCGCGGAATGGGAGGGAGAGGCATTAAGCGACATAGTAGGTCAATGTGCGTACATAGGCGCCTAGAGGCACCGCAATCCCCCCAATTTTAATGTGTAAATAAACACTTCGTTCTCTTTTATTCCTTACAGGTGCCACCTGCGCCGGTAAAGATTACGAGCGTCGCCGTCGATGAGACCCAGCTTGTTCCGGCCGTCAATGTGAAGTGGCCGAGTTATGGTTTGTTGTTAATATGCACGGGCGCATTTTCAACATGAAACCTTCAGGTTTCGGAAACAAATATTTCTAGGAGGTAGTATGACCCCCGGCATCTTATGTCAGTCAAGGTGAAATTTTCTTACCATGTCCAAGCAACATTCATCTGTCCTCATCTGTTTCCAGAGCCTTTCCACAGTCAACTCGTGTAAAAATCAGAATGCACGTAGTCGGTCCCTGCGCCTCCGCTCTGCGCCGGGGAGCTACCAATTTCTTCTTGCATATAACAACGCGCGTTCTCATTTCTAGTAATTTCTTCTGAGTAATTTTAGGTATAAATATCAAATTTATGACGTGACGCGTATTCCCGCCTTTTTGTGTGCTCGATGCGCACCACAGCATCTGCAATGTCCGCTCCTGTCACCATAGCGCATACATGCAGCTAAATACTCGCGCTTCGCTATAGAATTTAGACGTCTTCTTAAGAGAGCAGTCGAAAGTGGCACGAGCTCTAGCACGCGTTGTACCACCTACATTCTAGCAAAAGTTCTAGCAGTTTAGTCAGGATAAGATTAATAATGATGGAAATGCAGAACGCATTTACCTAATTACAAACTGAATTCTGTAAACAGAATGTAACCGTTGCTGTTGATAATCTATGGTGATACAGTTTTTACATGCGAAGTCGCAGTTACAATATCATACTCATCAGCAGCAGCCTATTTTATGTCCATGGCTGGACGAAGGCCTCTCCTTGCAATATCCAATTACCCCTGTCCGGCGCCAACGTGTTCAAGCTAGCACCTGCAAATTTCTTAATTTCATCACCCCGCCTACTCTTCTGCTGTCCTCGACTGCGCTTCCCTTCTCTTGGCACCCATTCTGTAACCCTAATGGTCCACCGGTTATCTAACCGACGCATTACATGACCTGACCAGCTATATTTATTTTTCTTAATTCTATCCCTGTTTGCTCTCTGATCCACACCACCTTCTTTTTGTTTCCAAACGTTATGCCTAACATTCTTCGTTCCATAAGTTTTGCGCGGTCCTTTACTTCTTTTAGAGCTTTTTTGCCAGTCTCCAAGTTTCTGGCCCGTATGTCAGCACCGGTAGAGTGCATTGTTTGTACATCTGTCTTTTTAATAATAATGGCAAGCTTCCAGTGAGGATCTGAAAATGCCTGTCGAATTCGCGTCAACCCATTTTTTCTTTTGTAAATTTCCTTCTCATAATCAGTGTCCAGTGTGAGTAATTTACCTAGGTAAACGTACTCCTTCACAGACTCTAGAGGCTGACTGGCGATCCCGAACTCTTGTTGCCTAGCCAGACTATTGAAGTTTGAAGTTTAAAGTTTATTGAATACATGGTGCAGATACAAAAATACTGATATTTAGTACAGAAAAAGGTCCCATAGTGTAAACACTGTAGGGGGACCTTTTATAATGGTAAAAAAGCTAATACTACTTGGCAGCAAAAGGGCAGCGAGGAAAAAAAATACGAAAATGCAAATACAAATGCAAATACATAATGATGCAAAAGAATAATACAATGGAAAATATAAAACGGTAGGGATAAGGCTTAAGCAGAAGTAAGAAACGAGGCAAACAGTATTAGAAACGACAGAACTGAAGTTGTGTTTTAAAAGACACATTCAATAAACGTTGCTATAGGTTAAACATGAGATTGCGAAGCTGATGTTTGAATGATGATATAGAAAAGGCACATTTAATGTTAAAAGGCAATGAATTCCAAAGTTTGATTGAAACAAATGCTACTCTTTGTGAACCATAGTTAGTTCGTACCTTAGGGAGTATAAAATTGTTTTTGGAGGAAAAGCGCGTAATATTTGAGTTAGTAAGGTGTCGGATAAGAACAAATTTGAGAAGGTTATGGTCTTTAACTGTTTGGTAAGCAAATGTGCAGACATTAAATTTGGTTAGATTGTCAATATTCAGTATGTGCAGTTCCCGGTACAGATCAGTGACATGTGAACGTCGGTTGCTCCAGGTGAGAATGCGAATGGCTTGATTCTGTACATGTTGGAGGGAAGAAAGGTGGCAATGATATGTTTGACCCCAGGAAGCAACACAATAATTTAGATGACTGTGAATGAATGCATAATATAAGGTTACCAAAGTAGTCAAGTCAAAGTAACATCTAGCTTTTAGTAATACCCTAATACCATAGGAAGTTTTCCGCTCTAGCTCATTAATATGCAAATTAAATTTAAGCGGGAATCAAGTTTGATACCAAGGAAGGAACATTGATCTGATAGATGAATAGGATGTGTATTTATAAAGAGGGGCATAACTTGCGCGTTATTTATTGACCTGGAATAGAAAATTAAGAACTTACTTTTCCAGGGATTTATCAAAAGCTTATTTTTAGCACTCCATGCGCTAACGTTAGTAAGTTCAGCGTTAAGGGTTGTTGAAATGTTGCTTAGAGAATTACTCGAACATAAGACAGTCGTGTCGTCAGCATATAAGATGCATTCTGATAATGCGGTTAGGCACTGTGGAATATCATTAATGTATAGTAAAAATAAAAGCGGGCCTAGAATTGAGCCTTGCGGAACGCCGATGTTAATAATTTTTTTTGTGGAATAAATGCCGGAGACGGATACTAATTGCTCACGATCAGATAAGTAACTACAGAAAAGATTGAGAGAGTTGCCAATAATGCCATAAGATGGAAGTTTAGAAAAAAGAATGCCATGATCTAGTGTATGAAAAGCTTTAGTAAAATCTAGAAAAACAGAACCAACGAAGTTACCATTGTCATTTCCTAGTTTACATTTTTCTGTGAAGTAAATGAGGGCTAGGTTAGTCGAATACCCTTGTATAAACCCAAATTGTTTCGGATGAAGTAGATTAAATTTCGTCAGGTAGCTAGACAGGCGAACATGTATTATTTTTTCAATTACTTTGCTAAAGATTGATTGATTTGATCAATTGATTGATTTGATCAATCAATGAAATTGATCATTATGTTATTATTTTGCATAATAATATACATCCCGACTCTTGCACTCTATCTGTTAAGGTTGTCACTCCTTTCTTGTAACTCTTCTCCAGTTTCGTTGAACAGGACAAGGTCATCTGCAAACTGAAGCTTGCTGAGATATTCGCCGTTTATCCCTTCTTCTAAACATTCGCAGTTTAATAGCTTGAATGCTTCTTCCAAGCAGGCAGTGACTAGCATTGGAGAGGGTGCGTCTCCTTGTCTGTCCCTTTCTTTATATGTATCTTCCTACTTTTCTTGTAGAGCGTTAAGGTAGCTTTGGAATCTCTACAGACATTTTCAAAGATATTTACGCAAGCGGCCTGTACTTCTTGATTACGAAATACCTCTATGACTGCTGGTGTCTTTACTGAATCAAAAGCATATTTGTAATCTATGAAAGTCATATAGAGAGGCGGATTTTACTCTGCGGATTTCTCGATTACCTGATTTATGACATGGATATGATCCATTGTAGAGCGTACCTTCCTGAACCCAGCCTGTTCCCCCTGGTTAACTGAAGTACTGTGTTGCCCTTATTCTATTGGAGATCATCTTGGTGGATATGTTATATAACACAGGAAGTAAGCTAATGACCCTATATTTCCAGTTCTTCAACGTCTCCCTTTTTATGGAATAGTATAATGTTTGCATTCTTCCAGTTCTCCGGCACCCTTGAAGTCCATAGACAGTCCGCATAAAGGGCCGCAAGTTTTTCATGCATTATGTATCCTCCATCTTTATTAAACCGACTGGTATTCCATCTTCTCCTGCCGCTTTTCGCTGATTGATGTCATTCAAGGTCGTTCTAACTTCATCGCTAGTTATAGGAAGAGCCTTTGTAACCTGTTCACTAGCACATCGAATGGAGGTATGGTGGCTGCTTTCTTTACTGTACAGGACAGTATAGTAGTCTTCCGCTACTTTTTCTCTATCTTGTGGATTGCTGGTGATCTTACCGTGCTTATTTTTCAATGCATACATCTTGGTTGGTCCGATTCCAAGTTTCCATCTGACATTTATTTCATGCTACGCCCATTTTTTAGTGCTTCGTCAGTCTTTCCCACGTTGTAATTTCGAATATCCATTATTTTCTCCTTGATGATCAGTTTTCACAGTTCCGCAAATTCTGTCTGATCTCTTGAATTGAGCATTTTCATTCTTTTATGTTTCTTTATAGGTCCCTTGTGCACTTGGGAGAGCTTACCTACTGGTTGCATTGGTGCCTTATCTCCTACTTGAATTCCTACTTCTCAAGCTAGCCTAGTTAAGGTTTTGTTTATTGCCCCTATGTCATCTTCATCTCCCTGTTCTAAGGCTGCATATTTGTTTGCATGTGCCAACCTGAATTTTTCCGCTTTTACCCTTACTGCTTCTAGGTTGGCCTGTTTGTTGACGACTTTATATTATAAGAAGCAATAAATGTGCTGGTTATGACGTTTAACAAGTAAGAACAAAATAACAATATTGTTACCTCCAAACGTAGCACAAATATTGTGTGTGATGGACCAAGCACCTGATGAAGAAAGAACGTATTAACCATGGCACTCACAAATTAAACTACTGAGGTTTTAATCTACTTAATCAGCACCGCTTATTTGCGTCCAAGAAAAAGAAACGCGAGTGAGTATTTTGTAGCAAAAATGATACTATATACTTTCTTTTACTCCGGAATGCGTCGCTTCCATTCAATCAGAGCTGACGCAAGTGAACACGCGCTCTATTGTAAATACATGAAATTTTCTTTTGTGAACCTTGGGTTCTCGTCGATTGGATTTTCCTCCATTTTCTGGCTTAGGGGTATTTCAATATTTTATACTTGTATACGTAAGTAGGCATTTGTGCGGAAAGCTTTATAAGAAACATGTATTGCAATAAGAAGGTAGCTGCTATTACGCGTATAATATTACACGCTAACATACCGAGCCACAAAGCGCTTTTTTATTTTAAAAAGGAGACGCGCCAGCCCATCCGCGAAGAAACATAAGATCAGGAGTGATGGTGGCTGGGTTCATATAGAAACGATAAAGTGTGCGTAATAGTGCATACATTAATTTCCGCCGTTGTGAAATTAGTGAACTTGGTTGCATGTGAACCATTTGAACGAGAAGTGAAGGGCTTTTCCTGCGATATGTCTACAATTTCTCACAGTCACGACGGTCAGAGACGCAACTGATAGGCGCAACATTAGGGTTCACTACAAAAGTTGGCTGCACAACGCTATATGGGCCAATGCAGCTTTTATAGTGAAATTCGGAAAGAGGCCAGGCGTTCGGGCTATAGTGCAAGGGTGACTGTATCGCACGGGTGCAGAACGGACGTTACGGCGTTTCTTGTCGGATTTAGCTTTCATCCCATGGTTAGCTTGCTTGTTTCGCCGGGTGATTTGCCGACGCCAGCTCTTCTTGAAGGGCTGTGTTATAGGGTGCGATCGGAGATCGTTGTTCGCCACGTCCGTTCGGTTGCCGGTGCGCGCGATTGGCCTTACTCCGCGCCGACGTCGCCAGCCGCAGGGCGCGGCCACGTTTTTGGTGACGTGAAAATTACCACAAGCTCCCGTCAATCATCTTGCACCCGAGCACGTCGCCTGCTAGGCACTGAACGCGCCCGCAGTTGGGAAGTTGGGAGCGATCATACTGTCGCGGGGGGGGGGGGGGGGGCAGTATACCACAGGCCTCTTTGCTTTCTTTGCGCCAATGTTGTGGGTCCCTGGATGCGGGGGAAGCCTCTGTGGAGAAATGGCCACGACGGCGTCTCGGGCATGTGGTCCCACCCGGCCGACGCCGCCACACTGAGAGTCAATACGTGCTCGTGTCGCGCCGTCTTCGCACGCTCGGCTGTGTCGGGTGTCAAAAATTATTTATGGGCAAATTGATTTTGTATAGGGAGTGTTCTCGCGACTACTTTGGCCCTCTTAAAGTCTGACCCTTATTGGATGCCGTCGGCCTGCCTGATTGGTCAAAATATACCATTGTGGAGAAGCCTGCGCATCCCGCCGGTCCGCGGATCCCTTGAATGCAACAGAAACTCCTTTAAGGAATGATCTTAGTATTTTTGAAGAAAGCAACGAGATAGCAGCACAAGGCGCCACTGCACCACGGGAGACCAGGCAGGTCAGGCAGTCCGTTGATGACGGATATGACACCGTTTTGTATGTAAATATTTGCGCAGTGTAAACTTAAAGTAAATCAAAAATTAATAAACCTAGTTGTTGAATTGCTACTTCTAGTCGTTATGGTACCTACGGATCTTGACTTGTCCCTGCCGGAGCTCATCACCCCTTATTGTCGTCTCCCTGGTGAGCTAATGCGTCAAAACTCTAACAGCTGCGCCACTTCGCTACAATACGCTCGTACGAGACCGGATTCGCATGGCGCATCTGGTCGATTGGACTGGATTGGGTCGCTTTCGTTTCTCGAAACAAATAGTGCGTTGGTTGTGCGGCGAACTCGACCCCATTATCAGGTGCCAGCGAACGACTAGAATGTTTTTGTTGCCTCTTGAAAAAAGTGCCACTTTTCCTGTCGTTTCTATTTTCTTCTTTTTTCCCCTCGCTTGGCTCGACACCACCTAGTGACGACGCTTACAGACTAATAGTTACGAAGTGTCATAATCCCACGTATTATTATGTGAAGAAGTGTTTAGGCTTCAGAAGAATAGAATACATTTTTTCAATTAAAAATTTCCTTCATTGGAAGACAATAAACATTTCGTTCTGTAGTATACTCTCTGCAACCAGACGACAAACGACGGAAGTAAACTTGCGGGAAGTTCACTGCTTGCAGATTGGTTGCTCTCTCCTCCCCGTTCTCACAAGTTTTACATACTGTCACTTTGTAACGTTGCGGCAGCCCAACTGAACGCGTATCAAACAAAGGTCTCCGATTGCGTCCTGGGTTGCAAAATGAAATGCTATGTCAAATACGGAGGAAGATGGGCCATACACAAGGAGAGATACACAGGGAGCAGCTGGTAGTACGTTGAATTGAAGAATTATGTGCGATTGTCACAAAAGGAAGAATTCTACCCCGGTAAGCGTGGTCATGATGAACGTACATAGAGATATACGCGAAGGTTCGGTGGAAACGCTCAATATGGCTGTTGGTACGTGGATGATATGTGAAAGCAGATTTGTGCCCGGTATCAATGGCCCGAAAAACTTCTAAGGAAGATGAGAAATTAACGCCTTCCCACGGTCACTCAAAACAACCTGAGGAGCCTCGTGGCACGAGCCGATGGAGAGCGAGAAGTCAGCACCATCGCCAGCGGTATCGGCTCGAAGAGGAGCCGTCTCAGCGCATATTGTTAACTTTCAATGAAAGCGACAATTCAACGAGTACCGGAGGGAGTCGAACGCAAGGGGCCACATAAATAAATACCAGCAAACTGAAAAGGTGCGTCCAGGCAAGATGGATGTTGTAGTAGACGGGTAAGAGGTAGTGTCGAGGGTTTACGTTACAGACATCATACATTAGAGGCACGCAGATCTTGAGGAACCCTAAGTGTCCAGCTGCAACGTCTTTGCGAAGTATAGCTTGAGGGCTACCCCATTAAAAAAAATTATGAGAAATTACGAGAAATGACATCACCGATCGCGGCGGCGTGCCTTCTTGAGATGAATATGAGAGACGCAGAACAGCCGCGTGGATAATATACGCGAATTAAGAAGTAATATTGTTATGCGAAGTAAGTCAGTAAGACGAGCAACTATTTACAGGTTATATTTGCAACAGAGGCAGCAAAGCTGTCGGGTTAGATTCGCAGCGCGAGCCCAGTTCGTTCTTCCTCCTCTTTGCTCGAGTAATAGCGCCTACGCATCTCGTTCAAACAATCAAATACCACACTCGTATACCATAATCCCCCGGCGGCCGAAGCGACGCCCTAGGGCGTATAAATGTCATCACTGGGAGGTGATACTGCATTAGTCGTCTAACGTGTACGATATCTCTAGACTGGGAAGCAGATGGGCTGCCAGCGGCGATCTCGTAGGTGACGGTAGTTACGGCACTAAGCAGTCGGTATGGGCCTGTGTAACGAGAAAGCAGTTTTTCTGACAGGCCCACCTGACGCGACGGAGACCATAGAAGCATAAAAGAACCAGGCGGAATGTGCACGTCTCGGTGTCCCCGGTCATACAAACGCTTTTGACCGTCTTGGCATTTCAGAAGGTGGTCACGGGCAATTTTCTTTGCCTGCGCACTGCGGGTGATGGCGTTATGAGTGAATATGATGGCATATTCACTCATAACGAGAACAGCGCGAACAAGACAACGGCGGAGTGAAAAGACAAAGGACGAGCGCTAAGTCACAACTACGTTTACTGAAACACAGATAAGGTATATGAGCGACACAGTCGTTCACATGGTCAATCCAGGAACGCCAAACCGGGCCACGTGTATACCGGACCCTCGATAGACCATACGATCGCTTCTGTCGCTTATATACCTGATGTGTGTTCCAGTAAACGCAATTGTGAGTAAGCGCTTGTTCTGTGTCATTTCACTCCATCGTCGTCTTGCTCGCGCAGTTCCCATTATGAATGTATACCAACTCGCGTAACTTTCCACTTTAATACAGCATATTCACTGGTCGGTGCCGCGTGAACAGGGAGGGTTGTGTCGAGGGACAGTGCAGGTTCTCGGCCGAACAGAAGGAAAACTGTGAAATAACCGGCGGTATCGCGGCGCGAGCAATTATAAACAAATGTAACAAACGGTACAGCGAGGTCCCTGTCAGTGTGGTCTGAAGAGACATATTTCCCGAGCACATCTGTGAGAGTGCGATTGAGACGCTCCGTGAGGCCATTTGTTTGCGGATGGTATGACGTGGATAGCTTGTGTCTCGTGGCACAAGACTGCGGGATGTGCGCGATAACTTTTCATGGGAATGTCCGGCCATGGTCTGTGAGAAGTTGTCGCGGAGCTCCATGTAATAAAATCACGTCGTGTAGAAGGCAATCGGTGACATTTGTGGCAGCTTCTAGGAAGCACTCGGGTGATGGCGTAGCGCGCGGCGTAATCCATGGCCACAGCGATCCACCTGTTCACAGCGGTAGAAAGGGGAAAAGGGCCAACTGCAAACCAACCCGAAAGAATGGTTCAGCGGTAATGTCGAGTTGTTGAAGGTACCCAGCAGGGAGCGTCGATGGTGTCTTGCGTCGCTGGCATTTCTCACACGCAGCTAGGTATCTTCGAACGGAGCGAGCAAGCCCTGGCCAAAGAAAAGCGTCGGCGGATCCGGTCGTACGTACGTGACACACCCTGGTAACCAGCAGTGGGGAGGTCGGGAAGTTCATGGGGAACAGCCGAACGAAACTGTTTTGGGATCACAAGGAGTAACGCAGGGCCGTTGGGGGGAACGTTCTGACGGTAGAGTACGCCATCTTAAAGTGTGGACAAGTGAAGGGAACTGTCGGCAAGTGACAATTCCAGGCCGGGTCAGGCCGCAAGGACGGGTCACGGCGCTGCTCGTCGACGACATGCGGCAATGGAAAAACAGAGAGAACACAGGCGGCGGCGTCAGTATCAGACGTACAGGTCGCGTCTTCGACTGGGTAGCGAGAGAGACAATCTGCTTCCTGCTGTTGGGGTCCCGAGTTATAAGTCGCTGTGTAAGGATATTCTTGTAGTCGGAGGGCCCGACAACCAATGGTCGGTGATTACTGAGAAGGGCTTGCCATATAAATATGGGCGGAACATTGAAACAGCCCAGACAAGAGGAAGACATTATCGCTCAATAATCCAATAGTTGCGCTCGGCAGTTGCCTGGATCGGCTAGCGTAGACTATAACGCGGTCGTGTCCGTGTTGGCGATGCGACAAGATGGCGCCGATACCATAACCAGTGGCGTCGGTTCCGACCTCTGTAGATGCGGATGAGTCAAAGTGGGCCAAGACCAATGGATTGGTGAGGAGGTAACGTGGTAAGGCGTGAAAATGCAGCAGCCTGAAGGGAACCCCACGTAAAAGACACATCTTTTTTCAGAAGTTCAGTGAGTGATCGAGCGATTGCTGCGCAACATTTTCCTTAAATCTCCCATAAATTGTACGTTTATGGAAATAAAGGCTTATTGTATATTGTATTGTATAAATCTTTCACGAACCGTTGGAAATGAGAACAAAGCCCCGCAAAATTCTGGACCTCTTTGACAGACTGAGGTACACGAAAAGCCGTTACTGCTCGAACCTTCTCCGGGTCGCGTCGTACTCCGGAAGCATCGAAGTGATGGCGTAGCGCTGTAATTTGTCGGCGTCCGAAATGACACTTCGATGAGTTTAATTGCAGCCCACAACTGCAGAAGTCAAGGATACCTGCGACGCGCTCAAAGTGCGTCCAAAATTTAGCAGAAAACACAAGGACGTCGTCGAGGTAACAAAGGCAAGTTGACCAGTTGAAACCTTGAAGCAGAGAGTCCATCATCCGTTCGAACGTGGCGGGGGCATTGCATAACCCGAACAGCATAACCTTGAATTGATAGAGGCCATCTGGAGTAATGAAAGCGGTGTTTTGTAGGTCTTGCCCATCGACGAAAATCTGCCAATAACCAGATCGAAGGTCGATGGACGAAAAGAATGTGGCACCGTGAAGACAACTAAGAGCGTCGTCGATTCGTGGTAAAGGGTAATCAGCGCAGAAACGCCAGCAGCCATCTTTCTTTTTGACGAATGAGACCGGCGACGCTCAAGGATTCGACGAGGGCTCAAGAATGCCTCTGGCGAGCGTCTTGTTTACTTCCTGCAGAATAACTTCCCGCTCTGCCGTGGACACGCCATATTGTAGGCGGTGAATGGGGACAACATCACCAGTGTTTATCCAATGCTTAACAAGGGACGTCTAACCAAGTGATCGAATGTCAGTGTCAAATATGTCGTCGTAGGAAAGCCAAATGCGATATAGGGCGGCTGCTTGGTCAGGTGCGAGGTGCAGAGCGACAATGGGAGGTAATGGGCCGTCGAGGTTCAAGGCATCCTGCGGGTAATCAGGAGGATCTGGAGACGCGTCGGGTGCAAATGCAGTGACGTGGTCGTATGTCACTGACAGGAGCGTCTTCAGGTAAAAGTTTCTTAGTCAAGGCAAAATCGATAACGGGGAGACACATCTGATTAGCTGAGAGGGTTACGGTGGAGGTGGCACAGAGCTGTCACGCGCCAGGAGGGCATCACGAATAGGTGCGACGACGTAGTCGCCACCAGGCACGGTTGCCGTTGAGGCCAATCCGACGAATCTTAGGTCTTTTGGAGGCAATCGAAAAAATGCTGCAATGCAAAGGGTGTTCGGTTGTTCGGGGCGAACGTCTGAAAGAAGAGGAAGCTCGAGCCACAGCGTACCGGTGGAATAGTTGTGAGGGTAGGATGCGTCGTCAGAAAGTCGAGCCCGAAGATTGGGTCATGAGGGCAACTGGTCAGCACGGTGAACATAACTGGAACTTGGCACCCAGCAACTGCTATGCGAGCAGTGCACATACCCCTAACGGCAACAGTGGCGCCATTGACGATGAGTATGACTCGAATGATGGCAGGCGTAAGAACTTTTTGAGGCAACGACATAGTTTATCGCTCATTATGGACGATGCCGTTCATTATGTGGCGTTCGATGTCGTCCAAACATCTCGAATATATAGCCGCATTCTGTTTATTCTGCGTAAGTCAGATTTCTGAACTACGAGACTGAAGCATATAGAATAATTCTGTATTCCGCTACTATCACGATGAGCAAAACCTGCCTACCGCAGATAAAGCAAGTGGCTTATACGCATCTAAGATTCACGAAAAGGATGGCTGCAGCTTCTGAAGTGTATTGCAGAAACGTGCTTGCTAAGGTGCTCCACTTGTAATCAAAGCTAACGCAGCATGCGCGTTATATTTGAACGCCAGTAGCGCTAACTGTAACGTCTCCCAGAGCATAGGCTGGCAGAGTCTTCGGACTGGTTCTTCAGCTAAACGTTCTGCATATATTTAGGCACATGTAGTATATACCTGTGCACCTCATTCATACTCGGCGGCTCAGCCATCGACGTAGCACAATAAATGCGTACTCGCTTGCGTAGGTGTGGCGTTCGCTTTCGCGCAGAAGTGACCGTTTTGGCCATTCTTTTGCCCCCTATTAGTTTTAAGTGCCGTTCGACGTCCTCCAACCCTTACAAAAATTTTATAAAAATTCTATAGACAGTCTATAGACATTTGTCTATGAAGTCCATGGACTGTCTATTGACATTTTTTAGGCTAGTTTATAGACAGTCTGTAGACTTATGGCCATACACTTTTTATAGACTACTCTATAAAAAGTCTGAGTCTGTAGACTTCCTATAGGCAGTCTAAAGTCTTATGGCTATAAAATTTTTGTAGGCTAGTCTTTAAAAAGTCTGAATATTTAGACTGTCTATGACTGTCTATGGAATAATGAAAATTCATGTTTTTAGACAATTGTCTCCAGAATGTCTATAGACAAGTGTATAGGCTTATAGTTCTACATTTGTATACTGAAGTCTACAGAAGCATCATCATCATCATCAGCATCATCAGCCTGGTTACGCCCACTGCAGGGCAAAGGCCTCTCCTATACTTCTCCAACTATCCCGGTCAAGTACTAATTGTGGCCATGTTGTCCCTGCAAAGTTCTTAATCTCATCCACCTACCTAACTTTTTGCCGCCCTCTGTTACGCTTCCCTTCCCTTGGAATCTACTCTGTAACCCTTAATGACCATCGGTTATCTTCTCTCCTCATTACATGTCCTGCCCATGCCCATTTCTTTTTCTTGATTTCAACTAAGATATCATTAACTCGTGTTTGTTCCCTCACCCAATCTGCTCTTTTCTTATCCCTTAACGTTACACCTATCATTCTGCTTTCCATAGCTCGTTGCGTCGTCCTCAATTTGAGTAGAACCCTTTTCGTAAGCCTCCAGGTTTCTGCCCCGTACGTGAGTACTGGTAAGACACAGCTGTTATATACTTTCCTCTTGAGGGATAATGGCAACGTGCTGTTCATAATCTGAGAATGCCTGCCAAACGCACCCCAGCCCATTCTTATTTTTCTGATTATTTCCGTCTCATGATGCGGATGCGCCGTCACTACCTGCCCTAAGTAGATGGCTACCTGCCTACTGGTATCCTGTATAACGGAGTAACCGCCGACTTCCATTGCACACTCCTTAATGATGCCCACAAGATTGTCGTTCATTGCTGCAACACTAAGGTCCTCTTCCTGAGTTAAAGCTGAATAGCGGAGGTGAAGCGGTGGCGTAGAGGTAGAACACCCGGCTCGCGTACAAGAGATCCGTGCTTCGAATCGCGGTGCCGCGCAATTTTCCACCGGATTAAAAAAAAGAATCCGCGTGTCTACAGAATGTCTGTAGAAAAATATCTATAGACTATTCCTACGAACCAGTCTGTAGACTTATGGCCATACACTTTTTATAGACTAGTCCATAAAAAGTCTGAGTCTATAGACTGTCTATAGTGTGTCTATAGATGAATTAAAATTCGCGTCGGCAGACAAATGTCCGTAGAATTTTTGTAGACAAAAGTATACAGAGTCATACAGTTCTATATATGTAGACTGAAGTCTATAGCATGTCTATAGACAAATATTATTTGACTATCTATAGACATTTGTCTATAGACGTTTTATGGACTTCAGTATACAAAAGCATAACTGTGTGTACAGTTCTATAGGCCATCTATAGATAGTCTATAGACATTTGCCTATAGACAGTTCATAGGCTTGTCTACAATATAGAGCTATACACAGTTTTGCTTTTGTAGACTGAAGTCTATAAAATGTCTATGAGCAAACGTGTATATACTGCCTACAGACATTGTATAGACTTCCGTCTACAAGATCAGAAATATATATTCCTATACACTTTTTATATGACATTCTGCAGACATTTGTAAACAAACTTGAATTTTCATTAATCTATAGAAAGTCTATAGAACAGACCTTTCACAGACAAGTCTACAAAGAGCGTATAAGCCCATAAGTCGATAGCTATCGGCTATTTTCATGTTTACATTTTCGTTTACATGCAATAGCAAAAAAATTTAAGTGTATGTATGCATGAGCACCCGTTGCTTTTCATCTGCATTTATGCATTAACATTAGTACGTTAATGATGCTCCTGAACCAGCTGTACTCTCCTATATGTTGCATAAACAGACAGAATTTAAGTGCTGAATCATGCAGTGCAAAAAAGAAAACAAATGTACCGGCAATGAATTAGGTGTTTTTATTGTACGATATAATAGATGAATGTCTTAAAATGCATGTCGTATGCAATTATGGAAAGAGACTAAATGTTTACACTGCGTCTCCTTGGCAAGCATGGTCGCCAGGCTAGCCTTGACCTTTGTGTCATTAGACCCAAAGGTGACGCAGGTGTATGCTGCAAATAAATAGATGCTGCAATATGAGGCAAAAATAACGTGTGTATTCTTTGCATGTTCATTAAGCAGCTTAATATATTTGCTCAAACCATCTAAGTAAATACTTAATGCGGGATAGGTATGACTAATCGCTGCATGTCAATCCAAATCAGTACCATTATACAATGTTTTATTTTGTGGAATGGTGAACAATTAACAGTCACAATTGCTGCTGATGCCAGCAACAGTGTTATCCCTTTTATGACAAGTTCATATATGATGCATTAATGTACTTGTCCCAAATTATCTCTATATTTATTGCTGAAACGTTACCCACTTGGACTGTCTGTACATTTTTGGCTGGTAGTTAAATATGCCCGTGCAGAGGGATATGCTCAGAAGACGTGACTGGAGTATTCACAGTATGATGCGAAAGATTATAATTTATTTTGTTTAATACACATTTAAATGACTTTCTCATACTCATAAATGAATGACTCATTGGCCATAACTTCAACAGAAGGCAGATGGATTCATTGTATTGATATGGTCACTTAGTTTCTTACAGGTAATGAGGCTTCTTGGGCAGGCTAACAGGTTTCCAAGTTAGGTACACCACATGAGCACCCGAAACACCATGCGAGCATTTTGTGTCATGGGACGACAGATATGCACCTCCTGGGAAACAAAACTGATACTATAGTTCGAATCAATGCTATCACAGTAAATTATTTAAAGTTCTCTCAAAGATGAAAATTTTTTGTAGGGTTTCGATGTTCAGGACATTTAGTTCACGAAAAAAAAACAAATTGAGTAAGAAATGCCATGTCAGTATGCTTGACTCTCTTTCTTTTTTTTCAATAAATGGGACCAGTTTTCTTCAACTTTTATGAGGTGAAACGTTTTAAAATATATTTAACAGAGAGATTCTTTGGAAACTTTGTATGGCATGTAAGAAGACAGCATACCTATGTGGTCATTTTAAAATTCCTTGATATTTTGCTGTTTTCAAGAAAATTTTCTGGTAATCTATTAAATCCGCATCTTAAGTGCAACAAAAATATTGTGGTTTAATGCTTGCCAAGTACTGCCAGTCCATAATATTTAGATAAAAAGAAGAACACGTGAGTAACTTGGCATGCACTATTAGATTCCACTGAATTGAATCCCTTTTTTAAAAAAGCTGACAAGGGCTTGGGCAAGTTCGTAATTGATGGCCACACGAGTACAGCATGTGAGACGAGGACACAAAGACACACACTTAAAGCAAATGCAACAGTGTGAGGGAAAACTATTCAATGAGTTATTTTTAGGGTTCAATAGTAGTTTTCTATATATTTTGCTCTCATCACTTATGCCTCTAGTCCACTTTGTTTACCTCTGACTAAAGACTACATGGCAATATGAATCAGTACCATTATGAGGTTTCGTTATTTTACAGTATGATTAGCAGTTATAGAACCGTAATGGTCGCCGGTGCCAGCAACGATACGTTTCGTTTCCAGACAGGTTCATGTGACACACAGTGTACTTATAAATATAAAAGAAATGCTAGCATCCCAAACAATTCCAATAATAATAATTGCTGAAACAAAGATACCCGGCTGGACTGTGCGCATTTTTCAGGTGTTAATGCAATATGCCCGTGCCGAACGAACATGTTCAGCACAGTCACTGCAGTTTTGAACAATCACGTTAGGAATTGCAATTTATTTGTGCTTAGAACAGTCTGCAATGTCTCTTCTCTCATATTTCGAGATGAATAAACTTGCCAAACTTTCAGTAGAATGCACAAGAATGGGGGCGTATTGATAAGGTTACTTATCAACCAAAACATGTTACAATCTTTTAGGTGTTTTGATAAGGGTAGAACAAGTGTAATGTCCACTAAAATATTTGAATAATCGGCACGTTATCTGCTAAGAAAAGGCCACCAAATGGATAATCTGGCTCTGTTTTCTTTTTTTTTTTTTGACACAGCGCATATAACATACAGTCTGTCCGAGACGACGGCACTAAATGCAACAGAAATGAAAACTGGAACACTTATTAGGCATGACAAGGGCTTCATACAATGCACGATTGGCACAATGCGAATCTGCGCCAGCAGCTGCCTAGTGAATAACAGCATCTAAACTTCATGACACCGAAGCATCGAAAGGTGATTAACGCTTTTCAAATAGCCCGAAAGATAACTTATGCTGTTAAACTGTGTATAAAAGAGACAAAAAGAAATCTTGCAAGTACCTTCAAACGCAATGCCTTTAGTTTGAAACGTGTAAAGGTGCTTCCCGGAGCGACTAATTTATTGTTCTCTAATTTTTTCGCCTTAGTTGCGAAGCTGCGAGTGGCTGAGCTTATCGCAGGTTCCATGCTCCAAAAACTTTTGTGGTTGCACGTACTTAGATTGGGTGCACCTAGATATATCTTCAAGTCTCGTGTTTTGCTTGCGGTAACTTCCCAAAATTATCTAGATTGGTTGCCAGGAACCTTCAAGATACTGCTACTTTTAAACTATACGAAAACGGCAGCGCACACACTGATAATGGATGCCCCGCAAACATGGCCTTTCATCCGAGTACGCTAGCAGTTATTCAACTATACGTTTCTGTTATGAAAATTCTTCATGCTAACACAATTTGGAGATATATATATATATATATATATATATATATATATATATATACACGTAAAGCGTGTCAGGAGAATTTCACTTCACATGCGACGCAGCATTCATCGCAGCTGGATGGAGCGCCGTAAAATGAGATCTACCACACTGGCTGCTCAACACACAATCCGCTTAGTGGCAGCTCAGTATCAAGTTAAAACATGGCGTACTTGCTTAGTTACGCACATCAACTATGACGCTAAAATCAACAAGCGTGGGCGATCGATTACCGTAAAACATTCCGTATAGTAGAAGTGAGAACGATAGCGCGTTCTGAAATAATGAAAATAAGGAACCGATACTATGCCCAAGTCGCCTACGCTACATGCAGCCAGTTCGCACTACGATATGCGCTTACCTAATCATGAGCTATTGACGCAAAACATATTAGCTAAAGCTTACCGTTCAGTGTAGTTGACGTGTGATGCCCCAAAGAAGACACGCATACACAGACACCAACGTTCAGGCAGAGACCGCACACCGCTAAAAGCGCTTACGTGCCTGGCGCACTCGTTGAGAATTCAAAGTGACGCGGACAGATGGCGCTCATTGCGCAGGCGCAGGAGCTCCGCGCGCCAGGGCGCGCGTGCTCCAAGAAGTCTGTGTGCCTTGTTATTTCTCTCTTTCTCTGCGCGTCATGCACGCCGGAATGGGTTGCTTTTCTCTTCCATTTTTCATCCTTTTTTCATGAACGAAGGAGATGCGCCGGTAGGTTGTATTACAAATGTTGTGGGCTATCGTATGAGACTGGAACGCACACACGGATGAATGCGCTGCTTGTAAAAGCCGTTACGCGGCCCTTCAGGCGGTTGCATTATCGCCAGCGACAATGAGTAATACAGCGCATTTGTAGCATATCTTCCAGCGTACTGCCAAATGTGATACCCGCACGTATCTCAATGCAAATTTACCGTTCCGATGATAGGTCAAATCAATCAGTACAGCAATGAGGTACTCATATGCGTGGCCGCGCAGGCATACCGCCTGCGAAATACTGGGTGGGCTCAGAGAATTTGGCACATATATTAAGTAAATGAGACACTTTGATGAACTTATAGTGCAGGATATCAGTTAAAAATACCGCCCGATGTTAGCGATGCAGCCGAGATATGAAGACAATGTGAAAAGTAGCTAAGAATCGGACGACACACAACGCGCGCACCACATGCGCGACATCGTTCATCGCACACTCACAAAGTCCGCGTTATCAGCTACAAACATTACAAGTCTCAGTGCTGTTAGCTTGATGCCTGTTTGGAATCCGCTTGCAGCTAAAGTTGGCGTTCATAACATTTATTATCAAAATTGGATCGGCGTTTTGCTTTCTTTATTCGACGGCCGCAAAAGTCATGCGATGACAACTGTGAAGACTGTCTTGGCATTGCCGAGAGCGACTACGTAGATCATATCATGTGGTCAACAAATGCGGAGGTACACACTATGTGTATCCTAAAGTGTACAAATAGGCTCTACAGCAATCTCAGCCGTCTACAGCTTCAGTGGCTTATATCAAACGGAGGTCCGCATTATCCACCGGTGCCTGTGCTTGGTTACAGCGTACAGCCCAGATTAGCGATTTTTGTCTATTGCCAATCTATAGACGGCATGTAAACCTGAAGCAATAAGAATTTTATAGTATCGGCTGTTTTCTACTTCCTCGCACGCCTTGCCACAATCGGTATGCGGGGTGTTCGCACAAGTTAACATGACCTTTGGTGACGTCCCACCCTATTGACTTCACCGGCAGTGATATAGGAAACCATGGAAAATTATTCGAATTGGAAAGAAGAATACGGGGTGTTTTACTTAATTCGAGCCAGACTTTAACATATGCAAATGCTACGTAGCTGGAGGGAACCAAGGTAATGCTGTTTGTCATCACTCGAAGATGCTCAGATTATTTTTTATGCATTCCCCTGATTAGATAATCAGTGTTAATTTATTTCTCACTTATATTATTTACACGAAATTCTCAATGATAAAACTGTAGAGCAACAGTACAAACTCCCGATAGAGCTTTCTGTTACTCAACACGTGCTCCATGGAAGTGTTTTTCCGAACGTGAAGAAGCCCGGAATTACACACAATGTAACTTGAGCGGCCGGTCGCGCAGCACTATCTGTGTGTGGTGTGCGTGTGTGTACGGGAATGTGTGCATGTGCGTGTTTGTGAAGAACTACGTAGAGTGGGAATTGACTAGAAGAAATATGCACCTTATCGACTCTCGTCTATAGACTGTCTAAAGACGAAGAATGAACAACAATAGATAGAGACTGTATCGACTTTTGTCTATAGGTAGTCCATAGAGGGGAAGTAGGCAAAAAAGAAACAAACACCTTATCGACTTTTTTCTATAGACCGTCTAAAGACTGCGAATAGACAAAATGAAATAGAAGATTTATCGACTTTCCTCTATAGACAGTCTATAGACAAATAGTAGACAAAAATAGAGACAGCATCGACTTTCGTCTTTGGGTAGTCTATAGAGAGGAAGTAGACAAAAAGTCATTGTATCGGTTCTTAAGCTGAACATTCGCTATATATATTTAGGCAGATGTTTACGCCTGTGGACCTGATTCACACTAGGCGGCTTATCCATCCACGTGAAACAATATGTATCTCCTCCCCTGCGTAGGCGTGGCGTTGCCTTTCGGGAAAGAGAAGTGACACATTCCGCAATTCTTTTGTCCGCTATTCATTTTAAGTGACGTTCGAGGTCGTCCAAACGTCTCGTATGTACAGATGCATTCTCTTTAGTCTGCGTATGGAAGATTTTTGAAGCAGGAGATTGAAGCATATAGATTAAATCTATATTGCGCTACTATCACGATGAGCAAAACCTGCCTATCGCAAATAAATCATGGACGTTTACGCGTGCACGTTTTTTCGAAAAGGGCTTCAGCAACTTCCGAAGCGTACTGCAGAAACGTGTTCGCTCAGGTGCTCCATTTTTAATCAAACCAAACGTGACGCGCACGTTATTTTTGAAGGCCAGTAGCGTTAAGAATCCCGAGTGCCCGAAAATACGCTGGCGGAGTGTTTGGATTGGTTCTTGAGCTAAAGTCTCTGTATATATTTAGGCACATGTATACGCCTGTGGACGTGATTCACACTCCGCGGCTGGTTGATCCACGTGGCACAATATGCATATCCTCCCCTGCGTAGGTGTGGCGTTGCCTTTAGGGCAAGACAAGTGACCACTTCCTCGATTTTTTTGCCCCCTATTCGTTTTAAGTGACGTTCGATGTCGTCCAAACGTCTCTTATATACACCCGCATTCTCTTTAGTCTGCGTATGGGCGATTTAGGAAGTACGTGATTGAAGCATATAGAATAATTCTTTAATGCGCTACCTGTCACGATGAGCAAAACCTGCCTATCGCAAATAAATCAAGGGACTTTACGCGGGTTATTTTTACTAAAAGGGCTGCAGCAGCTTCGGAAGCATACTGCAGAAACGTGTTCGCTCAGGTTCTCCTTTTGTAATTAAATCTAACGTGGCACACACGTTATTAGAGAGCTTTAGTTTAGGGGACGCAAGCGGCTTCCGTACGCAAGAACTGGGGGCGACGGTACTGTGCATACGCAAGCTGCTACGTCTACATGCGTCCTTGGGACGGCCGAAATCATCACGGCCCCTAAGCGGTCATGTTACATACGTGACCCTCGCGGTGTACGAGAACTTAAGAGTAGCTAGCGGGTAGATAATCTGTTAAATCTTTCGACAAGTGTCCACAGACATCGTTTTTATATATATCAGAGAGGTTTACCGTGTCCCGTATTCGGGTAAACACAGGCGGACGGGGCATTCGTGCGGGGCAGTAAACGGGAGCGCCTGCATGGTGCATCCACATGGTGTTGCAAAGCTCAAACGGACAAAAACAGCTAATATTGCTGCGACCAAGTATATTCTACTTAGCTGATGGCGTAACTTTATGGCACTGGCGTAATCGTGTTGCTGCCAAAACTTTTTACCCGCAGCAGAGCAAAATACACTTGGTTACAGCAATATTAGCAGTTTTGTCGGTTTGAGCTTTGCACCAGCAGGTGGCTGCACCTTGCAGGACGCTCCCGTTTACGGCTCCCCTCCAACGCACCAACCTAGTCCGCCTGCGTTTACCCGAATACTGGGCACACTAAACCTCTCTATTAACCGCTTTTAATAAGAATAGTTTTATGTGCTTAACTTGATATGCCTGATTTAAAGTTTTAAAAAATGACAACGCAGCAAATGTCAGAGGTTGATGGCGCTGCGAGCGCATCCGACCTCACTGCGGCTTGCGTTTTGGGCCGCTAACCTATAGCGTGTTTCTGCTTGCGTACGGAGACCCAAACGCACCCAAGCGCTAGGGGCGCAAACGCCCTGCATCCCCTAAAGTAAAACTCTATATTTTTGAACGCCAGTAGGCTTAAGAGTCCCGTAGGCCAGAAAATACGCAGGCGAAGTCTTTGGATTGGTTCTTGAGCTAAACATTCTGTATATATTTAGGCACATGCATACGCCTGCAAACCTAATCCACATCAGGTGGCTCGTCCATCCAAGTGGCACAATATGCATGTCCTCCCCTGCGTAGGTTTCGCGTTGCCTTTCGGGCTAGAGAAGTGACCAATTCCGCCATTCTTTTGCATCCTATTCGTTTTAAGTGACGTTCGATGTCGTCCAAACGTCTCTTATATACAACAGCATTCTGTTTAGTCTGCGTATGGAAAATTTATGAAGTAGGAGATTGAAGCATATAGAATAACTCTATATTGCGATACCTGTCACGATGAGCAAAGCCTGCCTATCGCAGATAAATCAGGGGATGTTTATGCGTGTTAGATTTACGAAAAACGCTGCAGCAGCTTCAGAAGTGTACTGCAGGAACCTGCTCGCTCCGGTGATGCTATTGTAATCAAAGCTAAGGCGGCACGCAAGCTATTTTTCAACGACCGTAACGTTAAGGGTCCCGTGTGCCGGAAGATACGCTAGCGGAGTCTTTGGATTGGTTCTTGAGCTAAAATTTCTGTGTATATTTATGCATATGTATACGCCTCTGGACCTGATTCACAGTCGAAGGCTCGTCCATCCACGTGACACAATATGTACGTCCTGCCCTGCGTAGGTGTGGCGTTGTTTTTATGGAATGAGAAGTGACCAATTCCGCCATTCTTTTGCCCCCTATTCGTTTTAAGTGACGTTCGATGTCGTCCAAACGTCTCCTATATACAGCCGCATTCTCTTCAGTGTGCGTACGGGAGATATGGGAAGTACGAGATTGAAGCACATAGAATAACTTCATCTTGTGATACCTATCACGATGAGCAGAACCTGCCTATCGCAGATAAACCAAGGGACATTTACGCACGTAAGGTTTACAAAAAAGGCTGCAGCAGCTTCTGAAGCGTACTGCAGAAACGTGTTCGCTCAGGTTATCCTTTTGTAATCAAATCTAACGCGGCACGCACGTTATTTTTGAACGCCAGTAGGGTGAAGGGTCCCGTATGGCAGAATATATGCAGGCGGAGTCTTTGGGTTGATTCTTGAGCTAAACTTTCTGTGTATATTTATGCACATGTGTACGCCTGTGGACCTGATTCACACTCGACGGCTCGCCCATCCACGTGGCAGGATATGTATGTACTCCCGCGCGTAGGTGTGGCGTTGCCTTTTGGGCGATAGAAGTGCCCAGTTCTGCCATTCTTTTGCCCCCTAATCATTTAAAGTGACGGTGGATGTCGTCGAAACGTCTCTTATATACTGCCGCATTCCCTTTAGTCTGCGTACGGGATATTTCGGAAGTACGAGATTGAAGCATGTAGTATAATTCTATATTGCGCTACCTATCACGGTGGGCAAAACCTGCCTATCGCAGAAAAATCTAGGGACCTTTGCTCGCGTAAGGTTTACAAAAAGGGCATCAGCAGCTTCTGAAGAGTACTGAAGAAACGTGTTCGCTCAGGTTCTCCTTTTGTAATGAAATCTAACGCGGCACGCACATTATTTTTGAACGCCAGTAGCGTGAAGGGTCGCCCTTACAAAAATCATTGCAGACTTGCTGCAGAAATTCTGCATACCCCGAGTCACCCGGGATGCAGAATATCTGCAGACAGGTGACAGACTGTCTGTCACCCCCTGTCACCTCCCAGCGCCCAATTGTTACACCCTTTCTGCAGAAAGTCTGCTCAATCTGTGTAGCTGCAGGATACAGCATTTCTGCAGAATGTTTGTCGAGATTGTGGTCGCAGGAAGCAGTATTTAGGCAGACATTAGAGAGCATTTCTGTAGCCCCACTACCGGGAACTGGCATGCATGCATGCAATGAAATAACAGACGCAATAGTATTCTTTGCACCTTTTATTTGTCTCCGATTTTTTCCGGGCTGCTTGGTTGGGACCGGCAATATATCTTTCAAGGAATAAAGTAGTGAGTAAGGAAGGTAAGCAAAGCATAAAAAGGCTCTAGTTAATGCAGCTTCGTTGTTGCATCGTCACACGCAGATTGAGGGGAACTAAAACACAGAAGTGAAGCGCTAACTGTCCGCTTAATTTAATGAATAAGCAGGATTTATACCCATAGCCGCTAGCATCAGCTGGAAGTTACATGCACAAGAAAAGTGAAGAAAAGAAACCCTGAATGAATCAGAACTGAAAAGGCAACTCACTTGATGAGGAAGTGTGATATATACGGCTCGCTCATGTAGGCTTCAGCACCATCCGTAAGCCCACAAAATGCTTCCCATATCGCTCTCGTTACTTTGCATTTTTTCTGAGCAGGATTTTTGTCCCGTCAAAAGACCGTGTGCAACTGCATCTCGTGCGGTGCGGAGCCAAGTGGTCTGATGTATTTACTAGGCTGGGTATGTGTGTTCCCAGAGCTTCTCATTCGAGCACCAGCCCGTTCATCGAACGTAAGCATGGTTGCTGGTGAGAAGCATTTTGGTAAACGACTGCCTCTTCGTACACGACGAATTTGTGCACATGTAACATAATAGAGGAAGTCACTTACAAGGTACCGCTCACATGCAACTGCGCTTACGTTGGACAAACGGGCCAGTGCTGGAATCAGAGGCTCAGGGAACACAGATATGCTCTCAGCCTAGTAAATGCACCGGATAACTTGAATGCACACTGCACGAGATGGGGTTCTCCCAATCTTTTGGCAGCGCGGAAATCCTGCTCAGAAGCAAGGGCAAAATTATGAGTGATATGGGAGCGTTCTGTAACATCGTGGCTGGTACTGAAGTCTGCGTGAGGGACCGTGCGTGTCACAACTAACCATCAAACACAATTTCTAACATATTGCCTCAATATGATACAAGTTGGTGACCTTGTCAGTTCTGATTATCTTTTTCTGCTTTTTTACCACATTCAACCTGCAGCAGATGATAGCAGCTACTGGTATAAATTCTTCCTCCTTGTTCATCAAACAAAGCTGACAGATTGCGCTTCACTTGTTCTCTGTTCTTGTTTCCACTAAATTTGTGTGTCACAGTGCCTGTCACAGCACAACGAACGATGAAGCAGTGAGTAGGAATCTACTGGCCACATGATTCCTTGGAATGAGTTGCTTTTCGGCCCAATTTTCTGCAGCATGGAACCTGTGCTCCTCTTCAATTTGAGGTCTGCGCACTTTTACTTGCTGCCAGCATATTCTGTAAAAGAATGAAAATTAATTTTAGAGGCATATTTTTGGAAGTAGAACCGTGCAACAATATGAAGTACAATGTCTTGACATATATTGGCAAAATACAAGGGTCATGCAGTTTGGGCTATTTCTTGAAGATGGTCAGTCGACCTAGATGACCTGGAACCGAGATGAACTGGAATCCAGTCAATATAATGCTTGACGGTGCGGTAAGACTTGCTAGTGCTGCTTGTTTCCCTAAGCATCACCCTACTACGAAATCCCATTTGTTTTCAAACTGGTCCCATCAAATAGGATTGTTTAGTTGGCCAAACCAGCCAATAAATGAATGACTGGCTGCGTCACCATACAAACTTGATGCGTCAGTCAGTTGGTGCGTGGCTCATTTCAATCAATGCGATACAATTTCAGCGACGCTACCTCGATTTATGTTCTGAATGGCTGTCTATCCATGTAAGAGAAAGGTGGCCTCATTGCCTAAATGGAAAAAGAAAAGGGCGCTTTGAATGAAGCTCATTATGGTACTATCTCAATATCTTAACAAGTGCCTATTTAGTTTGTACTTATCCCGGAAGCTTATAAATGACGTAGGCCTCCCTTTGCGCCACATTTGTGTCTATGCAAAACGGGGCTAAGGCTAGAAGTGGTCACACGCACATTAACCGTCAAATTATAATGCATTATCACCTTTGTTTGCCACATTTAATAGTTTGTAGCTCTCTCAACATAACACGATATATGTTTAAAAAAATCATGGTGTGCATGGCCCCTTTTGTTAGGTGCGAAAATATTGTTTCTTTATATATGTAAACATTATAAGTTTTATATTCTGTGAAAATGCTGCAGAAATGAAATCCTTGTTTGCGGAGATAGCACACATTTTTCTTAAAGCTTGCTCTCAGTGCACAAATTGTGCAGTACATACACACATTTTAACCATTATTTAACTTGAGATGCAGCACACAAAGCAGCAGCGAACTTCAAAAAGTAGAAAGTGACAACATTGTTTTTAGATCACAGCTGTTTCAGTGCCTATTTGCTGCTGCTGATTTAGCCCGGTGCATACATTTATCTGAACAAGCTTGCTTAAAGCAAGAGTGCCCTCTGGTTTACTTGTTAGGAATTTTGTGTTGATAAGAAATCAGCGCAAGTACCACCACTATAATTTTGGTACATGCATTTTTGCAATTTCTGGCAAATGGGACCGAGATCGATCCGTCAAGCCGTCATTTGAACGGCTTCTCCCTACACCTCCAGTTGCACTGTACTGTGACAAAGCAAATAATGCAATCAATCAATCTCTCATCTTTCTAGTGCTTTAAAACATGTTAAACAACAGAACTTCATTCTAGTAAAAACTTAACGCGACATTCGTAAAATTGTAGAATGAGCAAAAATTTGTGAACCTCACGAAAATTCAGGGGAGTTTCCAGGTATGAGTTATACCAAGAAAACCGACAGCTCATGTGAGTGGCAGTGACCGTCTTGCACACACCTTGTCGCAGCATGCAGATCAGATGCTTTGACACGCTGTTCAGCCTGCAGAAGTGCCGCAGGCCACCAAGTAGTGTAGAGATTCCTCTGGCTCACAAAAGCGTGACAACCCTAAACAAGAAAAAATGTTCAGTTTACTGTAAACCCTGCTGAAACTGTAAACTTGTGACATTGTGAAAAGTCACGTACAAACAGCTACATGAAGCTGCATGGTTGCACAAATACCCCATTATTACATCACAGGCGGTTAACATGTAAATGGAACTGGAGCAAACATGAATCTACTATAAAAAGCTTCACACACACGCACGTCTGTACTAAGTCAAAGGCGAATTGCACAAGCACAAAACTCTTTAACACATGATAAGTGTTCGAAAACCTAATTTATTTATGCGGTGCAACAAAACCCTGCCCCAAAGAATGATGCATTGAAAAAGAACAGACTCCCTCTTTTTCAGATGAGAAAACAGTTTTTTTCCGTTAAAAAGAAATACTGCTGTTGAAATCTCGGAACCCTTTACAAATACACGAATACACATGACCAACCCCCGAAGAAATATAGACTTTATGAAGACACTACATAAATAAAAGAACTTGCATACAAGCTAAAATATCGCCATGCGTCAGAAACAGCAATCGGGTGCCACCTCGCGCAGCCGTTAGCTGTGAAGACGACACATCGACGTACCTCTAGAAATGGCTATACGATTTCCCGCTGAAAAATTACGTACAGAAATAGTAACTTTCCCTGCTTGAATGTTTGCGCTTATTCAAATCAAACAGTCCCCGGTGCAAGGAAACATCACAGCAGAAAGCAAATAATCGATAGGTTTCGGCAACATCGCGCTTTAGGGCAATTTTCACCAAACTGTTCGCTAAATGTGCCCTGCGACAAGAACGAACATTCGAAAAGCACATTAATTATTTTTGTCACATTACTAATCATCTTGCTATCCTTACAGAAATGCACACTTCACGGACTACAAGAATGCGCGCACGCGCCAGACTTACCTTTCTAGGCGTGCACGGTAAACGCTTCTCCGTGACACAGTTGCTGCCGCATCGCACAGATATCGCGGGAAGGACAGTCGGTGTACGGTGCTTCCGGCGTCAACAGCGTAGAATTGCAGATGAACTACAGCCCGTGGTAGCACAACGTTCAACAAGTTCTTCCGCGCACTGTGATCCAATGCGAGCGCAGCGAGAGTACCAGGGAGAATTTCATGAGCCAGGAACAAAGAAAGCGCGAACGGGTCATAACTACGATAATTGGCATCGGCACACCACACGAAAAATACTGAGAGCTACGTTATGCAGTCACAGGGGGTTTGGATCATTAATACGCACAAAAATCACCACAATTCCTCTCGGCACGGCATACACACGATTGCACTATCTCATCGGTCGCCGTCAATGCGGCGTGCACGCCGTGACATCTTCGTGACAGCTGAAGACGGGAAAATAACCTCACCCGTAATTTTACCGGCGCTAACGGCCAGCGCCTCCTGAGGGCCGGCGCCGAAAGCAACCACGCCTTCGGTGGTCGGATCGATGGTGTCGGCGTCGCGCGGTAGATATGTCCTTAAATCCAGGCTGCGGTTCGAGCCATAGTACAACTGCTGCATTTAATGTACGTTATGTAACAATTACCTTATTTCGATTTGTATTAAATAATTGATTTATATAACTGCCATTATCAGACGGTTCTATAGCAATCAGCGGAAAAGTTTTCAAAATGTTAAAATGGCAAAACTGAGCGCAATAAAATAGGTCATGGTTCAGGACGCACACACGCACACGTGTGTGTGTTTGTGTGTGTGTGGGCGACTCGTGGGTTGTTGAAAAATGAAGCCGATTTAGGTGTAATTATAAAATGTGTCTTGTAAAATATATATATATATATATATATATATATATATATATATATATATATATATATATATATATATATATATATATATATATATATATATGTGTGTGTGTGTGCGTGTGTGTGTGTGTGTGTGTGTGTGTGTGTGTGTGTGTGTGTGTGTATATATATGTATATGTTGAGCAGCCTTTGCGGAATCCTGCCAAAGGACCAGGCAGGATTCCGTAAAGGCTACTCAACAATAGACCATATTCACACTATCAATCAGGTGATAGAAAAATGTGCGGAATATAACCAACCTTTATATATAGCTTTCATTGATTACGAGAAAGCATTTGATTCAGTCGAAACCTTAGCAGTCATGGAGGCATTGAGGAATCAGGGTGTAGACGAGCCGTATGTAAAGATACTGAAAGATGTCTATAGCGGCTCCACAGCCACCGTAGTCCTTCATAAAGAAAGCAACAAAATCCCAATAAAGAAAGGTGTCACGCAGGGAGATACGATCTCTCCGATGCTATTCACAGCGTGTTTAGAGGAGGTATTCAGAGACCTGGATTGGGAAGAATTGGGGATAAGAGTTAATGGAGAATACCTTAGTAACTTGCGATTCGCTGGTGATATTGCCTTGCTTAGTAACTCGGGGGACCAACTGCAATGCATGCTCACTGACCTGGAGAGGCAAAGCCGAAGGGTGGGTCTAAAAATTAATGTGCAGAAAACTAAAGTAATGTTTAACAGTCTCGGAAGGAAACAGCAGTTTACAATAGGTAGTGAGGCACTGGAAGTGGTAAGGGAATACATCTACTTAGGACAGGTAGTGACTGCGGGTCCGGATCATGAGACTGAAATAATCAGAAGAATAAGAATGGGCTGGGGTGCGTTTGGCAGGCATTCTCAGATCATGAACAGCAGGTTGCCATTATCCCTCAAGAGAAAAGTTTATAACAGCTGTGTCTTACCAGTACTCACGTACGGGGCAGAACCCTGGAGGCTTACGAAAAGGCTTCTACTTAAATTAAGGACGACGCAACGAGCTATGGAAAGAAGAATGTTAGGTGTAACGGTAAGGGATATAAAAAGAGCAGATTGGGTGAGGGAACAAACGCGAGTTATTGATACCTTAGTTCAAATAAAGAAAAAGAAATGGGCATGGGCAGGACACGTAATGAGGAGGGAAGATAACCGATGGTCATTAAGAGTTACGGAATGGATTCCGAGGGAAGGAAAGCGTAGTAGAGGGCGGCAGAAAGTTAGGTGGGCGGATGAGATTAAGAAGTTCGCAGGGACAACGTGGCCACAATTAGTACGTGACCGGGGTAGTTGAAGTATGGGAGAGGCCTTTGCCCTGCAGTGGTCATAACCAGGCTGATGATGAAGATGAAATATATATATATATATATATATATATATATATATATATTGGGCATGCATATTACGGCCAAGTCTACCTATTATCCGTCCACACGGTGTCTGCAGACAATATGCAGACGATCTGCAGACTAGCTCTACATGGAGGTGTCTGGTGGGTGACTCATGGGCGACGGAAAGGTCGGACCTATTGAATCGTAATTAAAAAATGTGTCATGGTTCAGAATATGTATATATATGTGTTTATGTATAGATATACATCTACAGACACACACACATACACTGTACATGCACATTACAGACAAATCTACCTGCAGTCCGCACAGTGCCTGCAGGCAATCTGCAGACTATAGTCTACAGAAAGGTCGAGTCTAAAGGTAGGTGACAGAGGTGACTGGAGGGTGGCTCTTGGTGACTGAAAGGTCAAACCCATTTTCTGCACAAGGGATCCCGTGTGCAGAAAATACGCTAGCGGAGTGTTGAATTCGTTCTTGAGCAAAAATTTCTGTGTATATTTATGCACATGTATACGCCTGTGGGCCTGATTCACACTCGACGGCTCTTCCATCCACGTGGCAGAATACGTATGTACTCCCGTGCGTAGATGCAGCGTTGCCTTTCGGGCGATAGAAGTGCCCAGTTCCGCGATCCCTTTGCCCCCTAATCATTTTAAGTGACGTTCGATGCCGTCCAAACGTCTCTTATATACAGCCGCATTCTTTTTAGTCTGCGTATGGGAGATTTCGGAAGTACGACATTGAAGCAAATAGTACAATTCTATATTGTGCTACCTATCACGATGAGCAAAACGTGCTTATCGCAGAAAAATCAAGGGACCTTTACGCGCGTAAGGTTTGCAAAAAGGGCTGCAGCAGCTTCTGAAGCGTACTGCAGAAACGCGTTCGCTCAGGTTCTCCTTTTGCCATGAAATCCAACGCGACATGCACGTTATTTTTGAACGCCAGTAGGGTTAAGGGTCAAGTATGCCAGAATTTACGCAGGCGGAGTCTTTGGGTTGATTCTTGAGCTAAACTTTCTGTGTATATTTATGCACATGTATACTCCTGTGGACCTGATTCGCAGTCGACGGCTCGTCCATCCACGTGGCAGAATTTGTATGTATTCCCGTGCGTAGGTGTGGCGTTGCCTTTCGGGCGATAGAAATGACCAGTTCCGCCATTCTTTTCCCCCTATTCGTATTAAGTGACGCTTGATGTCGTCCAAACGTCTCTTATATACAGCCGTATTTTGTTTAGTCTGCGTATGGGAGATTTCGGAAGTACGAGATTGAAGCATATATTTCTACACAGAGAATTTAAGGCATAGATCACCCACAAATTCAAATTAACATTTCGAGAACATGCATGCTGCGCACACGAAATGGAGCGCAAGCACGACGATGGTTAACAACCAGTTTGCCAAGCAAAAAGAATCAACGCCGTATCGATCATGGGCAATGTGCAAACACCACAGAATAATACTGAAAATAAATAAGCGAAGCACAACCAGGCACATCATTGCAGCCTGGTACAAAAATGGCAGTTGAAGAACAAAGCAATCAAGTGATAGTACAAGAACAAAATTATGTGCGATAGCATAAGCAATCTCTTACTTCAACACAACCGGTACACATTTCATCGGCCATCACCAGCAAAGATTGGGAAAGGAAGTACATTGCAAAAGTGCAGGATTCCGAGAAAAGGAAACTAGCGTTCAACTGAGGGAGTGTGCGCGGCAATGGCGATGGTACTGGAGGTTAGATTTATTTTCTAACTTTGCAGTGAACGTGGACTCTCTTCCGGCGTCCGTGACGTCGGGATTTGACCGATTCTGTTCGCGTATCTTAAGTGCAAAAAACGATTCGTCAATCGAGTCGTTGTTGAAAGAATATTCAGTTAATGTCTATGTATGTTTAGGACGAGTTGGGAGCGACTGTGAAAATGCGACATACTTAGACACATCTGTTTTATAGATGTCATGCAGCAGTTTGTACAAAAAATTGATACGTGCCTGCTTCGCCCTTGTCGGTAGTCCTATTGCCAGAAGAAGCTCGACGGTTAGTGGGAGAGTCATAGCGTTAATACTTTTTTACACAAATATTATGGCTTTGCGCTGTACTGGCTCCAATTCTGTTATACTAGTTAGGGAATGAGGGAACGAAACTGTGTTAACATATTCTAACACTGGTCTTACGAATGTAGTGTATGCTAGTAGCTTTGCGGACGCGGTTGCCATTCTTAAGCATCCTTTTACATAGAAAAGCTTGCGTAGTCTGGCTGCCGTATTGTTGGCAACGTGTGTGTCCCATCTGAGGTCTGACTTCAACGTAACCCCTAAAAGATTATGTTGTTCCACATTCGCTAGGGGTTTATCATTTATAGTGCAAGTGAATTGGGACGGGTTCTATTTACGTCTTACTACAATGGTTACGTATTGTTTTACAATAATTGACATTTGCCATTTAGCGCACCAGTAAGCCAACTGATCAATGTGTGCATTGAGGTTAATGTGGTCTGTGATGCCGTGAATTTTCTTATAAATAATGTTGTCGTCTGCGAAGTGCTTGATAGTACAGTTTATGTTTTCTGTAATATCCTTTATAAATATTAAAAATATTAGCGGTCCCAAGACGGAACTTTGAGGAACCCTTTATGTTGCAGGGACTGTTTCTGATTTAACATGTTCGAGAAACACGAACAGAGAGCGGTTTCTATAAAAAAAAATATTTTATCTTTGAAAGAACAGATCCCTCTCCGATTACACTTCTTAGTTTTGCGCCTAATTCACTGAGACATACGCAATCAAAGGCTTGTGATAAATCAAGTAAAATCATGTCCATTTTGTAGGGATTGTTGATGGTAAGAGCGAGGTCATGGACTACCTCAGTTGGCTGGGTAATAGTGGACAAACCGCTATGAAATCCATGCTGATTAGGGGACAAGAAATTTAGTTTCACACGAAAAATGGTTATTTAGGATAATGTGTTCTAATAACTTACACGAAGTGCTAGTAAGAGATATCGGACTGTAATTTGGTAGTAAAGACTTATCTCCAGATTTGTGAATCGCTATTGTTGCAATTTTCCAGTCCTCTGGTAGCTGAGACAAAGTAAGTGATTTGCAGAAAATTTGCCCAAGTTATTTACTACACCATTACGCATATCTTCTAAGGAACTCGTTTGGAATATCGTCTGGGCCAGTGGATTTTTTAGGATCGAAGTTAAGCAGTAGGTTGAGTATTCCTGCCCTAATAAGTTCAAGGTAATAATCGATCGTTGAGAAACTAAAGTATAAAATCGGAGACGCGGGATCGAATCCCGGCCACGGCGGCCGCATTTCGATGGGGGCGAAATGCGAAAACACCCGTGTGCTTAGATTTAGGTGCACGTTAAAGAACCCCAGGTGGTCAAAATTTCCGGAGTCCTCCACTACGGCGTGCCTCATAATCAGAAAGTGGTTTTGGCACGTAAAACCCCAAATATTATTATTATTATTATTATAAAATCGGAGGGATGATATCGTTATCTGTGGTGAAAACCGAGCGGGAAAAATCGTTGTATGCATTAGCTTTTTCCTGTCTTTCCTCGGGTCCTGTGTGCGACACCGTGGAACTATATGGAAGAAGGTGCCTCCAAAACCTGTTAGGATTGCTTTTGATAAAACTAGCAAGGGTAACTCTGAAGTAGTATTGTTTGGCATTTTTTGCTTTCTGTATGAGCGCTCCTTTCACGCAGTGTAGTTTGCGCCGAATTGAAGGCTCACAGTTGCGCAGCCTTTTTATTCTTTCATTTGCCTGAATCACTTCACGTGTTATCCAAGCAATGTTCACAGTTGATTTCCTCGGTTTCGTTGGTATGAAGTTAGTAATACCGTGGATAAGAGCAGACTTGAACCTGAGCCAAAGTAGCTTACTATCACTGCCTGCGTCGGAGGCTAGCTGTTAAAAACATTCGAACTTCTGTGCGAGATAGGTTAGCACGATGTTATCGCCTGCCCTTTTAAAATTGATTACAGTTTATTCTCGCTCTTGATCTACAAAGCTAAAGCCGAGCGGCAACAAGCAGAAAGGCATGCTGTGGTCAGATATGCCCTCAACTATATCAGTTTGAACCTGGTCTATCGGAAAGGGCTGAGTAATAGGTACTGAGAGAAATATATCTTTAGTTGTATTATGTGTGCGCGTTGGAGATCATACGATTTGATAAAGGTTAAACTTCAACATTAGGTATATCAGTGCGTCAGCGGCAACCGATGTGTGGTTAAGTGTAGTGCAATCAATGTCTGGAATGGTAAAGTCTCCCATTAGCAGGACACGAGAGCTGCATAGGTGAAATTACATGAAGTCTTGAATTGCGGTGATGCGCTCGTAACCTAATGACGGGCTTCAGTAAATGCATACCACAAATAGGGGGGGGGGGGGGACATCTTAAAGAAGCTGGCAGAAAACGGCCTCGGCGACTGTCACAATGTGAATGTGTGCGGCGGACATATGAAAGGCATTTTTAATGAGTTACGCGACGCCACAACCACGGGAAGGTGGGTCTTTGCTAATAATGAAAAAATTGGAAGGAACAAGCTCATATTTCGGGAGAAAGTCATGTTTCCGTAACCCATACTATATCGGGATCATGTTCCAGTAGGAGACTTTCCAGGGGCGCGATCAGAGATATTTTGTTCAATACGCGTGCTGTTCAGTTGGTGCAACGTCACAAAGTTGCAGTATGCGAAATTTGTGACAGTGGGCTGGAGAGAGCAGCCAATCAGGAAGCGGTGATCTCCCCGGAAGTTTACTTCCGTCGTTTGTCGTCTGCTTGCAGACAGTGTACTACAAAACGAAATGTTTCTCGCCTTCCAATTGAAGGAAATCTTTATCTAAAAGAATGCATTTTTTCTTCTCAAGCCCAAACATGTTTTCTAATAGTAGTACATGTGGCTACTGCAATTTATAACTGTTAGTTTCTTTGCGTCGTCCCTAGGTGGTGTCGCGCACAGCGAGAAGAAAAAGGAAAGAAAACACGACGGGAAGAGTGGCGCACTTTTCAAGAGGCAGCGGCAACATTCCAGTGGCTCACTGGCACCGATGATGGGGCCGATTTCTCTGTACAACCAACGAATTATTTGTTTCAAGAAACAAAGACGACGCCGGAGTTCACTTTCTGCCATTTCTTCAAACGCGTTTCGCACCGCCACCCGCTCTCCTCCTTCCTCTAGAAGCGCCAGCGCAACAACCTAAGTTCCCAACGGAAGCGCCATTTTCTCGAATTAAACTATGGATTGGATTCGAACATGCCATGCCGCAGCCGCCTCTTGGATCCAATCCAATGCACCAGACGCGCCATGCGACACCGTATGATCGCTCCAAACTTCCCAGCTCCCGTCGGGTTCGGCGCCTAGCAGACGAAATGCTCGGTAGGAGGATGATTGACAGGAGAGTGTCCTAATTTTGACGTCACCCAAAACGTGCCCGCGCCCCGCAGCTGGCGACGTCGGCGCGGAGTAGACCAATCGCACCGCCGGTAACCGAATGAACGCTCCGATCAACCATCTCCGATCGTACCCAGGCCTTCTATTTTGTTCAGAACGCTTCTAGCGTTAGCATTTAAAATGGTTAGGGCTTTCATTTTACGTGTTGACGAGTTTGGAGAGTTTGCGTCCTTAGTGGTACCTCGTCCTTTTTTTGGAGAGGGATTTTGTCGTTCTTTTCGTTGCCCCAAAAAAAGGCTCGATTGCTATTGAACAATTTATCAAATTCTAGCGATACTTTATTGTTCTTCTCGCGGTTTTTCTGCGCGCTTTTCCACAGCTTTCCGAGTGAAAAATCTTCTCTGATTGACTAGTTGTTGTTTTTCAGTTTATAATCTTTTTTAAGTATGACTCATTTCTGCCTGAAATCTAGCAGCTTCAAAATTGCTGGCCGATTCTTGTTCTGTTCTGCTCTTCCTAGAGGATGCACGCGTTCGATAGTGACTGGATTTAAGCCGAGAGTGTCCTGAACAACAGTTGTGTTCATTGCCTGTTCAAGAATGTCACTCCTATCTCCGTCAATTTCTGGCACGACATAAAGTATAAAAATCGATCGCCTACTCCAATTTTCTAGGGCGTCGACTTTCCTTTCCAAGCTTTCATATGCGCGCTTCATGTTGGCAATTTCCTCTTGGCAAAAGCCCACCCTCTCTACGAGTCTTGTTAAGGCATCTAGTTTCTTTATATATCAGCAAGCTGCTTTTCCTTGATGAGTTTTCTATCAGCCGCGATTTCCTTTAATGAACGTGCGATTTGGTCTAGGGTAGGTCCTGGATTCGTTTCGATGTCGCCACACAGGAGTAGCAATTTCCGCAGGAGCAGTTTGACGTTTTGACGTTACATAGGACACCTAAACACCGTGGGCACGGCAGCACAAGCAATAGAAGGTTGTCCGAGCGCATATATTTGCCGTATTGTTTCCAGACCTGAACAAGGAAGGCGAACGGATTGTTAGACGTCCGTATGCCTGAAGTGCCGCTGTGCCTGAGAAGCTTGAAAATTACTGGCCCATCACTAACGGAGGCGGCGCGGTGCAAACGCGTCCGTTGCATTCTGTGCTTTACTGAAATGATTCCCAGTGCAGCTATGCAATGAGCAACCACCTGTCGGGTATCTTAATAAAGAATTCTGTGCAGATTTCATTTAGAAAATTTAGCTGCGTTCCATATTCTAGATTTTGACATATTGACACGTATACTTTGTAGGGTGACCACGTTTCGCCGCCTAACAAATGTTATCGCACTGCGCGGGATGCGCCGGCATGTATCCGAAGTTTCTGGAAAGATATACCGCCGGATACCGCCGGAGAGCTCTCGTAGTCAGCACGCGTTGAGTGTGCTCGAAGATCAAGTGAGCATCCCACCGCGCTCCAGCATTATTATTTCCCTCAGCACCGAAACACCCGCTGACGTAGAAGGCGTCATCGACGGCGACCAACATGTACTGCTCTACCGTGAAATTTGCGTCGCAAGAGGGATCGCTCGACTACACGGAGGGAAAGCGGAAATTATGCTAACCAACTTCAGCCAAGAGTTCAAGCACATCAATAAGGGCACGACAATCGCGTACATCGAGGAAATTGTGGAAACCAGCAATGCCTTTGTCCTCTCGGATTCTGCCGCAGCTCCCCCGATGAGCATATTCCACGAACAAATTTCGACGTCAATCCAAGTCTTCCTATGAGTAAGCAGCAACAGATCAGAAGTCTTCTCCGACGATACAAAGACTGCTTTTCGACGTCATCGAGGATTCGACCAACACCAGTTGCAAAGCATCGCATAATAACCGAAGAGTGCGCTCGACCACTTCGCCAGAGCCCTTACCGAGTTTCGACGCGAGAACGTGAAGCTATTACGCAACAAGTCGACGAAATGCTGCGCGACGACATCATCCAGCCTTCGAAAAGCCCGTGGACATCTCCTGTAGTACTTGTGAAGAAAAAGGACGGAACCCTACGCTTCTGCGTCGAATATTGTCGACTCCAGAAGATCACGAAGAAGGACGTGTACCCCCTTCCACGGATAGACGACGCATTGGATCGGCTCTGCAACGCTAAATACTTCACGTTGATGGACCTCAAGTCTGGCTACTGGCAAATAGAAGTCGACGAGAGAGATCGCGAAAAGACCAGCGTGCTAGCCGCCGACTGCAAGGATTGCCCTTGCAGTTGGATCGTCGTGTAGGGCGTGCAGCATTTCTGGACGCAGCGCTGACGGTACAACAAGAAGGTAGCTGGCGCGGACTGGTGAGAAGTTCTTCTTCGCGACCAGGTTGTTTTGTAGCGTGAACGAAGACAACCCACGCTTAACTGCCTTAGGGACAACGTCGGTGTTCCCTTCCAAATACTCGACGAGGCCTTTTAGCTCCGGGTCTGCTCGTTGCTGTTTAGTGAAGTTTTCCGCGCTTATTATTTCAAGGAAGGCGTCGTCGTCCTCGTCGTCTTGCGGCGGGGGATCGATGGGGGTGCGAGATAAGCAGTTGTCGTCAGAGTGTTTTCTTCCGGACTTGCATATTACCGTGACGTCATATTCTTGCAGTCTGAGGCTCCACCGCGCCAGCCGTCCTTAAGGGTTCATTAAGTTAGCCAACACAACGCGTGGTGGTCGCTGACGACCTTGAATGGCCTGCCATAGAGGTAAGGGCGGAATTTTGCTATAGCCCAAATGATGGCGAGGCATTCCTTTTCAGTCGTAGAATAATTGCCTTCCGCTCTTGACAGCGACCGGCTAGCGTAAGAGATCACCGGTTCAAGTCCGTCTTTCCTCTGGACTAGGACGGCACTGAGGGCTAGGCTACTGGCGTCAGTGTGGATTTCGGTATCGGCAGGAGCAGCTTTTACAGCAGAGCTCACCCAAGTCATTCTGCAGTACAGCCATACAAGCCACAGGAGGACAACTGCCTACCACCCACAGACGAATGGTCTTACGGAGCGCCTGAATAAGACCCTCGCCGACATGCTAGCAATGTACGTCGACGTCGAGCACAAGACGTGGGAAGCGGTCCTGCCGTACGTAACCTTTGCTTACAACACAGCGGTGCAAGAAACAACACAGATCACGCCGTTTAAGCTGGTTTACGGCAGGAACCCGACGACGACACTCAACGCCATGCTGCCGCACGTCACCGACGAAGAGAATCTTGACGTCACTACCTATCTCTAGCGCCACGAAGAAGCCCGATAAGTCGCCCGCCTACGGATGAAGAGCCAGCAGCGTACCGGCAGCCGACACTACAACCTCCGACGACGCATCGTCGAGTACCAGCCCTGTGGGCGTGTTTCGGTTTGGACCCCTATACGCCGACGAGGACTGAGCGAGAAGCTTTTGCGTCGCTATTTTGGACCGTACAAGATGATCCGGCGTATAGGCGCACTGGACTATGAGGTCGTGCCAGACGGCATTTCGCTATCACAGCGGCGCCACTCACGACTTGAAATAGTCCACGTTTGCGACCCAAGCCGTAC